>NW_020951478.1:387556-547556 GCF_900497805.2 Vombatus ursinus
AAGAAGAAGAAGAAGAAGAAGAAGAAGAAGAAGAAGAAGAAGAAGAAAAAGAAGAGAGGGAGAGAGAGAGAGAGAGAGAGAGAGAAACACTACTCTTGGTAACTTTTATTCAAAAAGCTAAGCTGGAGCTCCCAAGCTTGGGACAGTGTTCTTTTTTGTTCTTGTCTCTGCTAACTCCCATGTGCCTGAAGGAAGTCTCTATTCTCAAACTTGCTGTGCTCCAGGTTCTGTGCTAAGTGACTCAGAGCAGCAAAGACTGCAAATTCAAATCCAGCTTGCTATCAACACAGGCACTGAAAGAAAGCAAAATTAATCTTCAAAATAAAATTCTAGGTAAAATGGAGTAAGTATTCAGTCATTGTCTTGAATATATCAACTTAAATAAACAGATTATCTCTAATATTTCTAGTGACTCTTCTCTAATCCCGGGAGTCATACCACATTCCTTATCTGCATAATTTGCCTCAGTCATAACTTGCTTGTTTTATCTCTTCCATTAGTATTCTTTTCATCCTTTAGATTGCAGGGGCTGTGGGCTTACTTCAATCTTGATTTTATTAAGCTCTCATCATTGTGACTATGGCTTTTTCAAAATGACAGAATTTACCATTCTGTCCCAAGCTGCCTCTAGCCATTTTATCAGCAGCCCTATGTGTTCCTGGTATGCTTTTGTTTTAAACCATGTTAATTAAATTACCTGTCAGTATAAGTTATTTCAAAGTATCCCACCTGAAGCTGATCAGACAAGTGCCAGGGCGCTCATTAATATTTCTTCAACTTATGCTGGAAGAAAGGAAAGAAGGCATCACTCAGCCTGCCTGTTCTCTGGTTTCTCTCCCAAGCTTAGCTGTCATAAGCAGCACACTGACAGAAATGCCTTGGGGATGTGACTTGCATCCAAGACAAGGTTATTCTCCTGGTAAGAGTGAGGGATAGGAAACTTAGAGACCCCTATGGATATGACTGGCCTTCCTTAAAACCCCAAGATTTACAGCTTGAAGGAACCTTTGGGGGGTCATATATTCCCACCTCCTCATTTTACAGATGTGAATTGCAAAATTGGAAGGACCTTCAGAGCTCATTTAAGCCAACCTGAACCTGAATAAAGGACCTTCTTTACAACACCCCTACTCATCACCTTCTTTACATTGTTTTCTTCTACATCTAAAGCACAACTTTAAGACTTGGCTTAATGAGCCTCCCTGCAATAACAATCATTTACAATATGTTGTTGGTTTTTCCCAATTGCGATGTTTCTTTCTTTATGTGGGCCTTTCAGCCAGGTTTCAGGCCTGTAGGGGTTTACTTATGTATATCTATCTATCTATCTTTGGAAGAAGCTTACAGTTTCCTTTGCCATCCCCAAATTTCTCCTCTGCCTGTCCTATTAACATTACTTAAAACTCATTCCTCTTCACTTACATACTGCAGACTCCTGTTAAAATATAAATATTACCTGGGAAGGGCTAACAGTTTAAGCAATTATCAGCTATTAACATTCTGACCCATAATGAGGTTTATTAGATTAGCTTCTGTAAGCTATTAGGGTCCTAAAACAACTAGGACACAGGGCAGGTCAGTTTTGAGAGGGAGAAAAGAGAGGAGAAAAGTGGGGAGAAAAGGAACCAGGGAAAGGTGAGAAATGTGAGCTGCTGAGGACAGAGAAAGCATAGAGGAGGAACTCTAGTGAGGAGCCTGGACAGCCAGAGCACAACTGATTGTCTGAACGTAAAAGGGAGGCAGATGAATCAATGAGGTAGCTATAAAGCTAAGCCCTAATGCTACTAGAAAGCAGAAGATGAGGGAAACGGAGGCAAACAACAGGGACAGGGAAGAAAAAACAGTAAGAAGGAGGAACTTGGGCAAGAATGGCCTTCATCTAATTGGAAAAGACAATTATCTAAGATTTAATCATGGTTTCTATTCATGAAGGCAAAATAAAATGGAATAATGATGTTGATGTTCATATGGCGCTTTTTAAAAAGGTAAAAAGTGCTTTTGGAGAAAGGTCCTGTGTGATATCAAAATTAGATTCCCCTTTTATCACATTTCCTCCTCAAAACAACCCCATGAGGTAGGCAGGACATTCTCTCCATTTTATAGAAGAGGAAATTGAGGAACAGAAAAGTTAGTGGTAGACAGCATACAAATTCATTTTCTTGATTCTTAACACCATTCCCAGTCAAATTCTTTAAATAGGAAATAAAGTTCTACAATTCACAAGCAAGACTTTTCCCTAGTATGGTACTCCTTTTTTTCTTTTTTGATAGAGAGCCAGGAAAGATTGTGTGTGATTTAAATCTTACATATGTTAATTAGAAATCAAATCATGATTTGAGATAACATCACTTTTCAAAAGCATGACAGAAAATTTAGCCAACATAGCAGTGGTACATTCAATATCCCTCAACAAAGGATCCTGCAAAGACTAAAAGTAATTTGTGATTCATTTAGGAGATTATGCCCATGATTGAGAATCTGATCCACAGAGTTTTGAAGCTGTCCTCACAACACTGGGGGAACAATCATTAAAATGAATGCTCAGAGGCAAAGAAACCACACTAAAGTTGTGAATCTAATTCTGACAAACTGACAAGGGGAATGGATGAAGTCGGATGGTCAGCATTTTCAGGAAAACACAGCTAAAAGCTTACTCTCCTGAATACAATAGCTAGCATTTATGTAGCACTTTAAGGTGGGCAAAGTGATTTCCAAATATTATATCATTTTATACTCACAACAATCTTGAGAAACAGATGCTATTATTATCTCCATTTTAAAGACAAGGAAACAGAGACTGAGGTTAAGTTATTTGCCCAGACTCACATAGATAGTAAGTGTTAGAAGCCAGATTTGAATTCAAGTCTTCTTGACTCCAGCTCCAGCCTTTTGTCCACTATGCCACCTAGCTAGCTGCCTCATTGTTTATTCTCTTTTTTGAAGACTAGTTTCTACCAATGTCAGGACAGACTAAGAAATCTATAGTATGCAAGATGGTGAATAGAAACCCTACAGATAAGCAAAATATCCTTTTATAAGTTGACTAGAGTGAAAATGAAGAGAATGGAATAGATATCAGGAAAATGAGTTCCCGGGGTTAATTATAACTACTTCCAACAGGGCTTTAGCAGCACACTGAGTGCTGTTCTCTTGCTCCTACCCCACCATGGTAGGAAGCAGGAATAGTACTGACTTTTCTAGATACCTCTAAGAGATGGAGGTATGAGATGGATTTCAGGGCCCACAAGGTAGTCTAATCTGGTGAAGTCAATTTGATAAAATCCAACAAGTATTTATAAAGCACCAGTTATGTGCTAAGCACTATCCTAAGCACTGGAAATACAAAGATAAAATGATAAACAGTCTCTGTCCTCTAAGAGCTTATACTCTACTGGAGGAATATAATATATAAAGAGTTAGCCATATATATAACAATTCAAGGACAGAGAGAGCACTCACAATGAGGGAGATAAAAAAAAGACAATTCTAGTGATAACGAGCCAGAAGCTAGTGGAAGGTCAAATGAGTCCAAAGGATCAGTTATTACCAAGTAAACAAATAAGTAGAAGCTACATGTGGTGACAAAGTTGAGAATTGTATGCAAGGTGCAGAAGCACAGATTGGCAATATGAAACAAAAAGCAAGATGGGCAAATATGGCCTAAAGTCAGGCAAGAGTCCAAAGAGTTGGGTAGCCAAATGAGTTTGACCTTATACAAATGAACCATTTACTAACTTGACTTACCTGATATAAAGACCATGCCTTTATTTATTTGAGCCCTAGTCCTTGGAGTTAATTCTGTCCCCATTTCCCTTTTCTTATGACTTTCTACCATGGACAGCTCCTTAACACTACTAGCAATTACATGGGAGTTTGTGTGGTCCTGGGTATTCATTTAATTTTTTGTTCATTTCTGTATTTGAACATTGGTTATAGCTCTAACATCCTGCCATTTTATGATTTACTGTATTGATCTATTCCTATGCATTCAGGACTTAGATTATAGGATGCTTGAATACTTTTAAAATTATTTTGTAAGACTTGAAGTAGGTCCTCTGTAGCTCAACCACTAACTCATTATGTTGCTTGCAATAAATCCTTTAACTTTTTTATATCTCTTTTCAGTGATTTGGAAAATGATATGTCTACCTTCTTCATCCATTTTATAGCAACTAAGAAAATTAATTTTTAAAAAGGAAGTGGGTTTATTTGACCTAGAAAACAAAGCTCAGGGTATGACAATGAGTTAATAAGTCTTCTGGTATGTTATAGAGACATATAGATAGTGAGTGACTATTCTCTGGAGATAAAACAAGATAAAATGGGCTTAAACTGCTGCTGAGGAGACTTGAGTTAGACATTAAGAAGTTCTCCCTAAATAAAAGTTGAGAGTCAGTGACTTTTTAACATGATTTTAAACAAAAAGCTAGTCATCTATCTTTTTAGGTGGTTTTTAATGTGGTTTTGAGACAAGGAATAGCCTAGGTGACTTCTTAAGGTCCTTTCCAAATCCATGAATCTATGTTTTCATGACAAATAGCAATCATGGAATTCTAGAGTTTGGAGGAACTTCAGAGGACATCTAGTATAATCCATACTGAAAATATATGTGACTGCACAAATCCCTGGCTTGACTTGATTAGGAAACTACACGTACCAAATAAAAAATAAGAATACATACTACAGGCAAAATCATCATTCACATAAACCCTCCCCAAAGCAAAGAAGATTGGTTTGTGCTCTTTATGTCAGTGAAGTCAGGGGAAGGCTGTGATGAAATTTCTTTATTATTTCCCACTACAGTACACATCATGGAGGCTTTCCAACTATTGTCCCAAATGATACAAAACTCCACATTGAATGAAAGTCTAGAGGGGCCAGTTAAGCCTGCTTCTTTCATTCCTGCTTCTTGTGGTTTTAGGAATGATTTCAGGAAGAGAATGGAGGAGAAGACAGTGGGAAGAGAACTGGACAGAGAAAGACTGTAAAGATAATCAGTTTTTCTCTAAATTTTCTTTTCTTTCTTCCCTAGTAAAAGGAGTGAAATATGCTGAATATGTTGGAATATAATTTGTCACAAAAGATATGTAAAATGATATGCTTCAAACTAGGCATTACTGCCTTTCTCAGGTGGCAAGCTAAAGCAACAGGCCTGGGAAAAAGAACAGAGTTGCACAGTACAGACCTAATTTGAGAGCTGGCATGTGGTATTATAACCTTGGGAAAGTCATTCATTTGAACTCAGATTTTTCAGTTAAAAAATAAAGACTATAATGATATCAACCCCATTCATAAGAAGGCTATTAGAACTGAAGTAGAAGGTACTATAAAAATGATTCTGAAAATACAGTGTTGTCAGAAGTTCATCCCTTATATCATTCTAGGTAGTTAAAATACAGTTTGAAATTTCCATAACTTTGTTGACCAATGGAATAAATATGGAATACAATATGAATAAATCAACAAACATTGCCTTTAACCACACTTTTTAAACCAGTGTTTAAACAAAAATCCATGAAATACAGAATCCAAGACTGCATGATAAATAATTACACTGACAACTTTGGTCTAGTTTATATGTACATGTGTTTGTCTATGTGTGTGTATATGAGCCCCTTTCAGACTTCAACAAACTTTTAGGTTGCAAGAGACAAGCTATAGAAACAATGATTTAACACTATTTTTATGCTTTGCAGAGTGAGTCCCATTTTAAGTATGAGCCTATCATTCTATACCTCTTAAAGGAAACGAGGCTTTGAGAAGATTATTTTCATTTGAAAAGACCAGCTGAGGCAAGGGACTTGCACAATATAGAATACCTCTACACCTTTCTCCAGTCAGTCATTTTAATAGACCTTCAGGAGAACCTTAGAGTTTAAAAAAACCCAAAAACTGATAATCCTGAATCTCAAAGTTGTTTGTCAGTTATCAGTTATTGTCTGTTGATTATCTAAAATTTATCCTGTGTGCATATCTTTTTAATATGTGGTTATTTTCATGTTGTCTCCCCCATTATACCATGAGCTCCTTGAAAGCAGGAGCTGTCTTTTGCCCTACTTTATATAAAGAAGTCCTCAGCAGAGTTCCTGAAACACAGTAGGAGTTTAATACATACTTATGGATTAACTGGCTAATATTAAACTGCTGTACTTCAGGAGTTATGAGTTGCCTTGGACACATATATTTCCTATAAGTGGGCCTCAATGACATTATATTTTGAGTTTGTGCTCACTTTCTCCATGGACAGAGTGTACATTTGTAGGAGAGTGCATCTTTGGCTTATGTGGGAATTTTTTGTAGCTATTGTTCTTGCTATGCCATTTGAGTGAATGACTTTGCTAAAAGCTAATGAGGAAACACACTAGTGGGGGCTCATAAACTATAATTTTAGAAGTGGGGAGTGTGCCACAAGGTAGGCCTATGAACCTGAGGTAACAGCTACCTTCTGGGCACCCAACCTCTGAATGCAAGTAAAGGTTGGAAAATATCCCAAGAGGGGTAATTTATATATGTATATATATATATGTGTGTGTGTGTGTGTGTGTGTGTGTATGCATATATGTATATATACGTATATATATGTACACACATATATATTTATATTATATATATATGCGCATATGCTTGTGTAGACTTGGTACATAGTAAGTACTTAATAAATATTTGTTAACTGACTGTGGGAGACTCCTGGTGTGGAAAATCCCCCCACCAATGCAGATCAGTAATTCATTTATAAATTTTAGCCCTAGAGAGTCATGTCAGGCAATGAGAGGTTTAGTGATGACTATATAGCTAGTATGTGACTAAGGTATGCCTTGAATCTAGTTTTTGCTGACTCCAAAGCTGGTTCTCTACTATGCCATGCAATCTCTCATAGGTTTATTTTGAAATGTATTTAATTATTTTTCAGCGAATTAGTTGGTTTTTCATTTTTACAAAAGTAAGTATAGAATATAGTCCTTAAAACTTTGAGAGATCCTTCCCAAACAATTTTTTAAACTTTATGTTTTCTTGGGTTCATAGCACTTAGAGCCAGAAAGGTTTTAGAGATTATCCAGTCTGACCCCTCATTTTACAAATGAGAAAACAGAGATCCAGAGAAGTTAAATGATTTTCCCAAGAACACAGAGTAAAAGAGCTGCAATTCAAATCCAGGTCTAACTCCAAATCCAAGGCTCTTCCTGCTCTATTGGATTCCTTTTTCTCAAGTCATCCCTGAATCAGTGGGAAGTAGCATGGTATCCCTATGGTGTGCCAATATAACAACAATTGAGAAACCTTTGATACCATTAATACCTATGGATGTTTGCAGTTTGTTACACAAGCAAGACACATAGTAGGAAGTCTTTTACCACCCAATGAAAATTTTTAAAAATCCATTCAATCTATAGAATTATAGAATTTTACTGCTTCTTTCATGAAAAGCAGTTGGATACTGACTGCTAACTAAAGTTGTTGGGAGGAAATTACTTTGTGAAGCTTTAAGTACTATGTAAATGTGAATTATTGTTATTATAGGAAAACTACTCTCATTTTAATTTAATGGAGTTGACATAGAAACAATCCTGGGACAAGCCATTATCCTGCTATTATTTTTTATATGTAATTTTCTGTGGACTATTGCACAAGTGGATAAGATCACTGTATGTTACAGTAGAATGAATGAATCAATGACAATTACCAACAAGTATTACTAAATATCTACTATGTGCTAGGCACTGTGCTAAGTGCTGAAGATATAAATATGAGGAAAAAAAAACAATTTCCCCCCTCAGATAATTTGCATTCTAATTTGAAAAGATAACACACAAAGAGAAAATAGAAATGGGATGCAGAAGAGAGGGCAAGGATCCTAAAAAAGAAATTGGAGAAGACCAGCAAGTCAGTTGAGCCAAGAGTGGAGTGGCCATGCCCCTCATGAAATAGTGGTTAAATGCAAATACAGTTAATGAGGCAACCCCTACTGGCAAGGGATCTTCCATTCATAAAAATCATTAGTATATAATCTCATCTTCTATAGGCTCATTGAAAGCATCCTCTGGATTAGTAGACAGAATGACAGGAGTTAAATGCACCTTATTCTGTTTCCACATGATTTAGATTTCTCCTAAGGTTCTGGATTTTTAAAGTCTTTCATTTCACACAGATTGTTGATCATGAGCATTTGGTATGGAAACATCTATCAAAAAATGTTGAGTTTTTGTGAATTCATGTTATGTTCAGGTGATTGTGGGCCACCATTTAGTCTGTGATCATGGTCCAGTTTCAGTGCAGCTTCTCTGAGTTCTTTGGAATATTTTGGTGTCCATATTTTAAGTAGAGGACTTGTCTGTCAGTACATAAAATAAACTGAAATGTTGTTATATAATTCTATTTACCTGGTTATGCCTTGTTAGGTGTGAAATTTTTTTATACTTTCCATTTCCTTATACTACCCTGTTTCTACCATTTCCTTGGAGAATATGCATTTATCATGAATTCAGACTCATGTAATTCCTGCTTTGATGACATAGTCCTGACTTGCTATCATCAACCCCAGTCCATTTCCTTTAAAATATTCACATAACCTAGCCATTTATTTGATATTTCTTTGTTCACATATTGTTGAGCGAGTTTATGTGTACATTGCCATTGGAGGGCCTTTTGACTCCACTCTTGGATCTTAGCTATTTGTTGAGTTTTATGTAGAGGTCAGTCATTTTTTGTTACATTTAATGAATACAATGGTTTGCACCTGTTGTCAGCCTCTACTATTGCAAGGTGAAGGGATGTCTGCTTGTTCCAGCACTATTTCTATATTTTTTTACCCTTTTATCACATATTCCTTTTTTGTTTTTTTATCTCTTTTTTACTAATTTATTTTGAATTATCAACAATCACTTCCATAAGCTTTTGAGTTTTAAATTTTTCTCTCCCTCTCTCCCCACCTCCCTCCCTAAGACAGCACACAATCTGATATAGGCTATACATACATTCTTATCAAACATATTTTCACATTAGTGATGTTGTAAGAAAGAATTAGAACCAATAGGAGGAACCACAAGAAAGAGAAAACAAAACAAAACAGAAGAAAAAAATAGCAAGTAGCATGCTTTGATCCGCATTCAAACTCCATAGTTTTTTCTTTGGATGTGGATAGCATTTGCCATTATGAGACCTTTGGAGATGTCTTAGATCCTTGCATTACTGAGACTAGCTAAGTCAATCATAGTTGATCATCACACAATGTAGCTGTTACTGTGTACAGCACTCTCCTGGTTCAGCATCAGTTCATGTCCTTCCAGGTTTTTCAGAAATCCTCCAGTTTATCATTTCTTATAGCACAATAGTATTCCATTACATTCATATACCACAACTTGCTGAGCCATTCCCCAAGTTGATGGGCATCCTCTCAATTTCCAATTCTTTGCCACCACAAAAAAAGAACAGTTATAAATATTTTTGTACATGTGGGTCTTTTCCCCATTTTTATGATCTCTTTGGGATACAGCCCTAGAAGTGCTATTGCTGGGTCAAAGAGTATGCACATTTTTATAGCCCTTTGGGCAAAGTTCCAAATTGCTCTCTAAAATGGTTGGATCATTTTACAACTCCACCAACAATGCATTAGTGTTCCAATTTTTCCTCATCTTCTCCAACATTTATCATTTTTCTGTTTTGTCATGTTGAGCAATCTGATAGGTGTGCTGTGGTACTTCAGAGTTGTTTTGATTTGCATTTCTCTAATCAATAGTGATTTAGAGCATTTTTCATATGACTAGAGTTGGCTTTAATTTCTTCATCTGAAAACTGCCTACTCATATCCTTTGACCATTTATCAATTGGGGAATGATTTGTATTTTTGTAAATTTGACTTAATTCTCTATATATTTTAGAAATGAGGCCCTTATCAGAGACACTGGTTGTAAAAATTCTTTCCCAATTTTCTACTTTCCTTCTAATCTTGGTTGCATTGGCTTTGCACAAAAACTTTTCAGTTTAATGTAATCAAAATTATCCTTTTTACATTTTGTTATGTTCTCTATCTCCTGTTTGTTCATGAATTCTGTTCTCCATAAATCTGATAGGTAAACTATTCCTTGTTCTCCTAGTTTGCTTTGTATCAGCCTTTATATCTAAATCATGAATCCATTTTGACTTTATTCTGGTATATGGTGTGAGATTTTGGTCTACACCTAGTTTCTGCCATACTCTTTTCCAGTTTTCCCAACAGTTTTTGTCAAATAGTTATCACATATGCTTAAAATGTTGAGCAATCCTCTTCTTCCCTTTGGTGAGGAAGTGTTAATGTTTCTACATGTGCCTTACGGTGTTGGATCCTTTGCTTTGTGAATATTGTACAAATTTTTGTTAGTATACTTTCAAAATCTATTATGGTCCATTTTATAGTTCCAAAAATGTATATTAAGATTAGTGGAATATAAGCATTAATTTCCTTAATGTATTCTTTCCACAAAGTTTTGACTTTAGGATGCCAGCGAGTCTTTTAATATATTCAACCACAACTTTTTCCTTGATAGTTTTATGCTCAATGAATCTCGCCTGGAAAAGAACATGGCATTTTTTTTGTATCTTCTAGCACATAGTAGGCACTTAATAAATACTTGTTGATTGACCTCAAGCTTGAAACTTTCATTTTCTATCTTTCTTTTAAGTACAAGAAGAATGTTACACTTATTGAGTCCAAATGTCATTTTTAAATCATTGGAGAATGATTCCACATGATAAAGGAATTGTTTAATAGGTTTCTTTTATTATGTTTTGGTGAAGCCAGATAGCCTAAGGTCATCTATGCACATCCAATGATTAACAGAGTCTTTTGGTTTGATTTCCTCATTAACCTAGAAACCATATCTACTTCTATTTAGGAAAGATGATAATGTGCTTAAGGCTAGAGAACCTTATATATATCGATATGGGCTTAAACTTATGATAATGGGCTTAAACTATCTCCCTGAATAATGCTACATTATAAATTAATTATTCTTGACATTATTGTTTTGATTATACAAATAGGCAATATAGATCCAAATTTTGTAAGAACACTACAGTATTTGATGACAATATAAAAATGGTTATCTATTTTAAAGTTTTCCTAGTGGATATCAAATATTCCCCTTTCCCTCCAAAGTTCCATCTATTTTGTATAATTATAATATATGAACAAATCATGAGTGTGGAACTAAGTCAGGGGCTTTGCAATAATCAATAAAGGCAATTTAATGTTACAGTGCTTTTGGATGACTTATTAAGTAATTACTGAATCAACACCAAGTTTCTTTATACCTCCCTCCTCAACCAATATACTGTTTTTTTATGGGTTTATGTATTTTATGATATAATAATAATAGCTAATATTTACATAACATTTTAAGGTATACAAGATACTTTACAAACATTATCTTATTTTATCTTCACAACAACCATGAGAGATAGATACTAGTATTATTCCCATTTCATAACTAAAGAAACTGGAACAAACACAGGTTAAGTAACTTGCCCAGGGTCACACAGCTAGTAAATCTGAAGCAGGATTTGATCTCAAGTCTTCCTGATTCAAGGTCCAGCACTCTCTCCACTGTGCTACTTGAAGTAATTACTTTATTACTTTACATATAACATAATTATACTGCATGTCCCCAAAGTCTTTAAGCTCTAACAGTTTGAAACTACATTAAGAATTTTCATGAACTCTGTATATAATATACATTTTATACATAAGCTGAATAATGTGTAGAAAGTACAAAAGCACATAATTGTTTTGTTTGGAGAGATCACTGGTAATCTAAGCTCTTTGCAAGTAGAGATTGTTTCAATCTTTGTACTTGTCTCCCCTTTGGATAGCACAATATTTAGTGCATACTAAGTGCTTAATAAATGCTGGTTGATTGAAGAAAGATGGGATCAGGCTGAGAATAGCTGGTAAAGTCCTTACTAGTAGTTCCTATGCACTGTGAAACACTTGAGCCAATGATTATGGATCTTATCTGGACTTACCACTTTCCAGTTTTGCAGAAAAGTTGAAGTTAGGTGTAATTGGCTTGCTAGTTGGCTGCATGCCACTGAACTCAAAAAAATTTTTTTTTTCCAATCTAAGCATATCCATGTTCTTTTCAACATCTTATGGTGGTTTTGTTTTGGTCATCTGTTTCACTTTTGAGGAAAATTTATGGAATTTGCATTAAGTGAAGATTTTCAGTGTCTTTGAGTTCTTCAACTTTTCTCCCTTCAGATTTTAACAGCTCCTTAATTTTATATCTTATTTTATCTAATCTAAGCTTAGGGATCAAATTATTTCTTACAATTGCTCTCTACTGGTTGCCAGTACATTGCTATGTGACTTGGAGTCTGGGATACTGTTGAAAAAACACTATAAAGCCCTCACCCGTCAATGCAAGCTCTACTAACAATTTTGTTATTAAATAATACTGGTAAATAAGGAAAGTACTCATGCATTCAGTCCTTTTCATGTGCACTTGTGGTCAGTGGCATCTGTACTGAAACTTTTCCAGCAGGTAGAATACTGGCATTTTTTATTTGTTTTGGTTTGTCTTGCCTGTTTGTGGTACCAAAGCATGAAGGAGTTTTTATACTTGCTTAACAATCCTCTTTGTCAAGCTGATCATTATGATCAGCTGATCATTATAATGATTATGAAGGTTTCAAGTAACTCTATGCTGTCCTGTCTATTTCTGTGATTCTCTGGAGTGGATACATCACGTTGACCAAGGTACTGTTACTATTACTACTAGCTAGCATTTACATAGAACTTTAAGGTTTGTAAAGCACTTAACATGTATTAACTCATTTGATCCTCACAATGACTCTTTGAGGTGAATGTTACTTTCATCCCCATTTTACAGGTGAGGAAACTGAGGTTCACAGTGGTTAAATGACTTGTCCGAAGTCACACAATAAATTACTGTGGTAAAATCTTTCTGACTCCAAGTCTAGCACTCTATGTACTGTACCACCTAGCTGATCCAATACTAACTCAGTCAGTATTGTTGGATCCCAAATGGCTAGTATTTCAGAGTTTCTGATAGGTTTTCACAGCTACTGTTGCAGTCTCAGGGCATACTGACTCCTCCTCTATATCACTGTAGGTGGCAGTCTCTTACTTTGCCATTGAACCCCTACTCACAATATGGAGTTTAAGTTGAACTTTGCGAGGCCTATTATTATTGTTGTAATTGTTGTTATTTCATTCTTCTTATCTGAGACAAGTTGTTATATTATTATTTTATATTCAAATGTACCATAGAATATACATAGGTAGATAAAATAACTGCTTTTCAACTCTTTTTGTGGTGGCCAAGAATTGGAAATTGAGGAGATGCCCATCAATTAGGGAATGGCTGAATAAGTTGGGGTATGTGAATGTAATGGAATACTATTGCTCTGTAAGAAATGATAAACTGGAGGATTTCTGGAAAGACTTACATGAACTGATGCTGAGTGAAGTGAGCAGAACCAGAAGAACATTGTACACAGCAATAGTGACATTGAGCAATGATCAACTATGATAGACTTAGCTCTTCTCAGCAATACAATGATCCAAGATAATTCCAAAAGACTTGTGATGAAAAATGCTATCCACATCCAGAGAAAGAACTATGGAGTCTGAATGCAGATTGAAGCATACTATTTTCACTTTTTTTGTCTTTTTGTTTTTTGTGGCTTTTCCCTTTTGTTCTGTTTCTTCTTTCACAACATGACTAATGTAGAAATATGTTTAACATGATTGCACGTGTATAACCTATATTAAATTGCTTGCCATCTTGGGGGGGGTAGAAGAGAGGGAGAAAAATTTGGAACTTATAATATTGTTTAAAAAATGAATGTTGGGGGGCAGAGCCAAGATGGTGGAGTAAAAGTAGTGACTTGCTTGAGTGCTCCCTAAAACCCCTCCAAATACCTATTAAAATGGCTCTAAACAAATTCTAAAGCAGCAGAACCCTCCAAAAGACAGAGTGAAACAAATTTCCAGCCAAAGACAGCATGGATGGTTGATCAGAAAGGTATATAGCACCAGGCAGGGAGAGGAGCTCAGTTTGGTGTGGGTGCACAGGCTGCAGTGACCCTGAAGCAGGCCTCAGAGGACTGAATCATGGGCAGCTGTGGCAGTTTCCAGACTTATCAACCCACTAACACCAAAGACAACTTAGAAGGTCAGCAGGAAAAGTATGTTTCTGGGGTGGTGAGAGATAAGCACAGTGGGGTTCCAGCCCCATTCCCCGAGCACGGCCCTGGGGCAGTGTCTGTCTCCTGAGCCTCAGGCCCACAGACTGAGGGGGAATTGTGTGGCTGATCAGAGGGAGATTGCAGGGATCTCTCTGCTGGTGCAGGATTCTCTTGCTTTGCTTGTGCTTGGATCTGGGTCACAGTTCTGGGTGGCGGTCCTGGGGCGAGGAGGAGCACTGGCATGGTGGAGCTTGTAGTGGCTGTGGAGAGGAAATCCTCACAGTTCCAAGACAGAAAAGAATGCTTGTGGTCACTCATAGACCAGAGCACAGACCAGGAAAGGAGTAAACACCTCGCCCTTGATCATAGCACCTTGGAAAAACTGAAAATTTACAGGTCCCTAGAAGTATCTCTGAAAACAACTGCACAAAACTCCTGAAGCTTGGGACAGTACATTCTCCACACTGGAAACAGACTTCTACCTTAACAAAGAGTTTATAACTCAAGTGATTGGCCAAGCTCATGAGCAAGCAGTGCAAAAAGAGTCAGATTATATTATTTTACTTTGGTGACAAAGAAGATCAAAACATACAACCTGAAGAAGACAATGAAGCCAAAGCTCCTACATCCAAAGTCTCCAAGAAAAATATGAATTGGTCCCAGGCCATGGAAGATCTCAAAAAGGATTTTGAGAAGCAAGTAAGAGAAGTAGAGGAAAAACTGAAAGTGATGCTAAAGGAGACCCAAAAAAATACTGAAGAAAATAACACCTTAAAAAATAGCCTAACCCAAATGGCAAAAGAGGTTCAAAAAGCCAATGAGGAGAAGAATGCCCTAAAAAGCAAAGTTGGCCAAATGGAAAAGGAAGTCCAAAAGCTTACTAAAGAAAATACTTCCTTAAAAATTAGAATAGAGCAATTGGAAGCTAATGACTTTATGAGAAATCAAGACACTGTAAAACAAATCCAAAAGAATGAAAAATTAGAAAACAATGTGAAATATCTCATTGGAAAAACAACTGACCTGGAAAATAGTTCCAGGAGAGAGAATTTAAAAATTATTGGACTATCTGAAAGCCATGGTCAAAAAAAAGAGCCTAGACATCATCTTTCAAGAAATTATCAAGGAAAACTGCCCTGATATTTTAGAACCACAGGGCAAAATAGAAATTGAAAGAATTCACTGATCACCTCCTGAAAGAGATCCCCAAAGGAAAACTCCTAGGAATATTGTAGCCAAATTCCAGAATTCCCAGGTCAAGGAGAAAATATTGCAAGCAGCCAGAAAGAAACAAGTCAAGTATTGTGGAAACGCAATCAGGATAACACAAGATTTAGCAGCTTCTCCATTAAGGGTCTGGAGGGCATGGAGTGTGATATTTCAGAGGGCAAAGGAGATAGGACTACAACCAAGAATCACCTACCCAGCAACTGAGTATAATCCTTTAGGGTAAAAAATGGTCATTCACTGAAATAGGGGACTTTCAAGCATTCCTGAGGAAAAGACCAGAGCTGAATAGAAAATTTGACTTTCAAATACAAGACTCAAGTGAAACATGGAAGAGAGCTTAAATCAGGTAAAATCTCAAAGAATCTTATATTTGAAGATGAATGTAACTTGTAAAAGACAAATTACTTTTCCATAGAACACCTCTTCTACCTTTCATCTATTAAAGCCCTAAATCTGTGACTGAGTAGTATATATTAAGCTATTTTGTTTCTCAGGTCACTCCATAAATCTGGCACTACTTAGTATTTCAGAGAAGTAAGAATTTGACCTACTCTTTTAATAATAAAAGTTTTTTAACTGTGCGAAAAAAAATAAAAAAATGAATGTTGAAAACTATTTTATATGTAGTTAGAAAAAATAAAATACTATTCATTAAAAGGTTAAAAAAACTGCTTTTTGTAGCTGAATAAAAGTACTAGGTTATAAGCTCATCCTCCCTAAACTCATTGGAGGTATGCTTAGTATATTTCCAAGTGCAGATAGTTTAAAATTATTGTTACTATTATTATTATTGGGTTTTTGTTTTTGTTATTGCTAGTGACTACTGAAATTCTATACTAGGCTGTGTTATTTTGTATGAGCATCAGGAAAAATTTCAGCAAAAAATTGGTCCAAAGGAAACTGGCTTACTTTCAAACATGTAGCCAACAGTACCAGTTCCCATCCTTCTTTTAGACATAATTATTTCAAGTTAATGAACCCAGTGATAGATTGATGTGCTAAGGTTTTTATAATATATTGGTGTTTATTGCATAGTCATACTTCTCTTTTCAACCTTAACCCAAATATGCTCTAAAGTGAAGCTTACTTCAGTTTAAGAACAAGTCGAATTTCTATATCACTGTTTGATGCTAGTGTCTATTGATTCCCAGGTAAAGTCAACATAAGGATTTTCAGATCTGAAGCAGAGATGTTATTATAATTAGATGTACTGAAAATATATCCTCTGCTGAACTTTTCTGATCAGTTAAAAAAAGTATCTTGATATAGACAACAAAGCATTATGCAGGAAGTATTGCCTTACTTGCAGTGATCCCACCATTGATGTTAAAAAGCATTTACCAAGTAAGAAATCATTAAACCTAGAAGGGAAACACATGTTCTATGTTTCAGACTTTATTATAGAAATAATTCAGCCTATTTGTCAGTGCCCCCATGTGGCATATGGCCTTGGATTGCATTTATTTGAGTTTTTTAAATCATAAGACTCATCTGCATTATATTATGCCTAATAGCTGTACTGATCCTAGACCAAAGCTGATCTTCCTATCCTTTCACCTCACTCTCCCCACCCACCTCACTCTCTTACTGACTACTTCTGTCTCCCCTAATCTATCCTCTTCCAAAATTCTATGGGTTTTCTCAGGGAAAAAATGATCACAATCCAGCAGGCTACAGTGTAAATTTCACTGTGGTTTGAAGGTAACACTAAAATTAAAAGAAAACTAGTTTTTGGAGTACATTGTTTTAGAGATTAAATGCACAATTGATTAGAGAGCAACTAGCAATGGTTTAAGGACAGCTTGGCAGAAAACACTGAGTGGTATGCTATTTGATAATGCTAGTTAGTATATTTTTTTGTCAGTAAACTTTGCCAAAGTATGAGAAAAAGATTTAGGAGTTTTATCTGCCCCAATAAATTATAACTTAAGGTAAAAAAAATCATGTTTTGAGGTTACATTATTTTTAAAAATCAAGCTTGATATCTGGAGAGCATAAATTCTGATGTAGGCTAGTTAGTTCAGCTTCTCCTGGAAAAGAAGAGACATGCAAATAGAGGAAGCTAGGTTAACTTCCATGAGTATAGGCCCTGAATCCAAAGGAATCCTTCTAACCCTTATGTTTATGTTTCGGCTTATAGGATCATAAACTTAAAGATGGAAGGGATCTTATTGTTGTTATTGTTCAGTCACGTCCAACTTTTCATGACTGGATTTTGAGGTTTTCTTGGCGAAGATACTGGAGCAGTTTGTCATTTCCTTCTCCAGTTCATTTTACAGTCGAGGAAACTGAGGCAAACATGGTTAAGTGACTTTCTTAGAGTCATGAAGCTAGTAAGTGTCTGAAGTTAGATTTGAACTCAGAAAGAAGAGTCTTCCTGACCCCAGGTCCAGCGCTGTATGCACCACATAACGGACCTCAGAAGTCATCTAATCAATACCCTCATTTTACAGATGAAGAAACTGAGGCCATGAGAGGTTAAGTGCCTTGCTGAAGGTCACACAGGTAGTAACAGAATCAGGATTTGAACCAGGTCTTCTGAGTCCAGATCCAGCAATCTTCACTCTATTCTACACTATCTCTTATCTAACCTTAGCATTTACAAAATGCTTTTAGGTTTGCAAAGTGCTTTATACAACCCTGGGAAGGAGGTACTATTATTATACTCACTTTGCACATAAATTGAGGCTTTGAGAGCCATTAAGTGACTTGCCCAGGGTCACAGAGCTAGTAAATATCTGAGGCAGGATTTCAACTTAGATCTTTCTGACTCCAAGTCTGGCACTCTCTCCACTATATCACCCAGCTGCATGGTATTCAATGGCAGCTGGAATTAGTCCATCCTAGATCAGAGTATACAGCTTCCTTAGTCTACCTCAGTATAAAACCCTATAGCCTTCTAGTAGCTGAAGGCCATCCGGAAACAGTCAGTTGTCTGTACCAAGCTGGTGGCCTGGGATTTAGCTACCTGCTAAATGCTTAATAAGTTTAATAATTGTTGATTTGAATCAACTTGATTTCACAGTGCATACACCTCTACTCCCCTGAACAATGCCAAAGCAGGGACCTGGCAATGATGAGAAGGCAGAGAAGGCCCATGTCACAACATCCTTTTTTTCTTTTTTTGCATGTCCACCAGTAGTTTGTATATTATCAGTGAACTCTCATCTTCAGTTAATTCAGCGTGAGGCTTTGTTTATGTCCTTGGAAACCCCTGAACTGAACATATAAAGTAATTCTGTCACTATTTTTCACACTGATCTAGCTTTCATTTGAATTTAATTACCAACTTATTATTTTATAACTAAAAATTTAAGTTAAAATAAGATGTGTGTTGTTGTAGTACAGAACGTAAAGAAGGTCCTGAAAGAGAAAAATGAACATGATTAGGAGTCAGGAAATTGAGGCCCATCAGAAAAAGGCAAAAGAATGAGAACGAACCAGAAGGAAATAGTTAAGGCTAAAGGGAGAGATTCTGCATAAGTTTTATTGATTAACTGAAGCCAAGCAATGGATTAGATTTTTCCAAGCTTTTTGACCATGTCCTTAGCCACTAGCTTAGGGAATCTAGGTCAGTGACAGTGAGTGAGAAGGAAAAGAAAAGAGGGGAAAAATTAAAAAAAAGATTGTGTAGCCAGAAAAACTTTTTTATTTGAGAAGTATATGTGAGGAGAGATTCTGTGGGATCTGGATGGCTGCTCTCCCCTTAATTGCAACCTAATGCCACTAAAAAACAAAAGGTTTCCTGAAAACTCCTCATGCTCAGGAAAAAACAAAAACAACTTTGGGGTCGTACTCTTCCTTTCAGACTAAGACAGCTCAAGAAGTCAAGTTGCAGAATGTGGTTCATTTTTCCTGAACAATGGTCAGAAAGCGACATTACAGACAGTATTCATTGCCTCTTTGACTGGCTCTGTCTTTTTCTACTTAATACTAGACAGGATCCTGCCTGCTGAATGAGGAAGGCCCATTTTCAGTCTTGTCCATGGTGCTGGAAGAAAAGAAGGAAATCCATTTTGTCTGAGCCCATCTTCCATAATCAACATGCACTTTTCAGCTGAGATATGGCTTCTTGCTTCTTACTGCTGTCTCAGGGAGGTATTGTGCCAAACTTGTCAAAGAAAAAATAAAAGATAAAGCTGGAGACCTCACCCTGAAGTCTAATTACAGGAAGAGGTGGGCTACTGGAGAAGAATCTACAGGCAGTTGCTATGGAGCAAAAACCTCTCAA
Organism: Vombatus ursinus; assembly: GCF_900497805.2. NCBI lineage: Eukaryota > Metazoa > Chordata > Mammalia > Diprotodontia > Vombatidae > Vombatus > Vombatus ursinus. The sequence goes on from NW_020951478.1 coordinate 407,202, forward strand.
ATATGAAATTTAAAATACTGAGAAAGCCAGTAGCCAGATTAAAAGGGGGGGGGGGAAGGTGGCTGCAAGGAGACTCTTAAATGGGATGAAAATGCATACAATATAAGTGACAGACCAGTAATTCATATATTGTCACAAATTGCTGAGACAGGACTAAGAGCTTGAGTCAACTAGGATCAGAGATCTTTGTTTCTCAGTTATTGTTAGTGAATTCTGTTCCTCCCTTACTATTTGTGAGAGGCTTCTCCTAGACCTCTCCCGTATCATAGTGTGACAGAATTGTTTGGCTGAGTATGCTACCGGCATTTCTCAAAGTCAATCATTCTGAGAATTGCCTGTGGCTGCACTCAGCCAAATCAGGCAGCGAGGTGGTACAGTGGATAGAGTGCTGGGGCTGGAGTCAGGAAGATGAGTCTTCCTGACTTCAATCTGGCCTCAGACACTTACTAGCTAGGTAACCCTGGCAAGTTACTTACCCTTGTTTGTCTCAGTTTCTTCATCTGTAAAATGAGCTGGAGAAGGAAATGGCAAACCACTCTAGTATCTTTGCCAAGAAAACCCCAAATAGGGTCATGAAGAGTCAGACACGACTTAAAACAAAAACAAAAGATGAAGCAACAGGCATTTGTCAGTCAATCATTCTAAAACATTCTTAATATTTTTGTGGGGTCATGGCCTCCTTGGGCAGTCTGGTGAAGCCCATGGACCCCTTCCCAGAATCAAGTTTTTAAATGCATGAAATAAAATATATAGGATCACAAAGGAAAGCAATTATATTGAAATATAGTTAACAGAATTGAAAAAAAAAACACTGAGTTTATGTACTCCATGTCAAGAACTCTTGTACTAGAAGCCACTCAATGTTGTTGCTGAATTGACATTAAATACACTCAAGGAGCCTAAATCTAGAACTGAATCATCAAATAATATGCACTCCCAGTAATTTCTCTCTTTGCCCCAAGTTCCGTGATGGGCAGGCTCCAATTACAGATACAGTCCCATTAAATAACATGTCTCTTTCAGCCACAGGCAAAATGAAAAGTCAACTCAGTGGGGGAAAATTGGTCATCAATTGGTAGGCATTATAAAATTATAGATTAAGAACTGGAAGAGAACTTAGAACTCATCTAGTACAACCCCCTCATTTCATGGATCCCAAGGTTACATATATAGGAGAGTAACAGAGCTGGGGCTCATACCCAAGTCCTCTGACTCCAGATGTAGATGTAGCATCATCCATTTGCTTTTGGCATGACCAAATATTATGAGGGTCTTTTGGTTTCTGAATCCAAACTTACTATTTCATCATTTGTTTTCAGGATTCTCTTCTATACCTCCAAGTCTCAGTTGCATAATAATGAAATAAGAGCTGTATATAGGTTGCCAGGTGACTTTCTGGAAAGTTAATTCCCTAATTCTGTAGCCAGGCAGCTGTGAGAGCAGCAATCAGACCCTCTGTCCACCATAACCCTTTCTGTGTTTTCACACAGGCCTTTTCAATTCCATCCCACTTGTATTTATTGAATGCAACTGAAGGAATTGGACTAATTAACTTCCTGAGTTATAATTTTCTTCTTTTCTCTTGTGTGTGGAGATCTCATGGCTTTCTGGAGCATGAAATTTATTAGTTGTAGGGGTTCTTAATGTTTTAAAATGAATTTCAGGCAAATCTCTCAGAAAAAGGAAATTTTGACACAGCGTAGGAAAGGATGCAGCCATAGATTCAATATGTCTGAAACTTTCCTCTGCAGGCTCATCAGAGGATTTTTATTTCTTTATATGAGTCACCTCTTGCATCAATTTGAGTTCCCTTTCATTTGTGGTTATGCTTGAAATAAGAGATTTTCACAAGAATTAAAACAAAGAAGTAGCACATGATGAATTCTCTGCTCTAGGGGCAGCTTCAGTGTCTGGGGCTGGGAAAAGGGAATAAATATTGATTAAGCATCTACTATATGAAAGGGACTCAGCTAAACACTTTACAAATATCATCGTATTTGATCCTGAGAACAACTCTGTGAGGGAGGTACTATTCTTATATTCATTTCACACTTGAGGAAACTGAGGCAGACAGAAAATCAGTTACTTGCCCAGGGCCATGTAGCTAGTAAGTCTAAGGCAGGATTTGAATGTAGGTCTTCCTTCAGGCCCAACTCCACTGCACCATCTAGCTTGAGTGAAGCCTGGGATGTTTGGGGAGAGGAGGAGAAAGAAAATTCACCTTTTTAGCCAAAAGTTTTAATTGATGTCCAGGCAGGTGCATTTTGCCAACATATGCATCATTTTCAGATTTCCCTGAAGTCAAAGTCAGTGGGAGAAATTTGGGAGAGGAAGGTTGGCAGGGTGACAAGCTCCATCTGTGCCTGCCCCTTAATCACTGTCCCTCCTCCACTGGGGGAGACAGTGCCTAGGCCTATTGCTTCTGTCTCTACCACTAAAAAGGTCTGGCAGAGTGCTAAGTGTACCTGTCATCTTTGTGAGATGAGCAAAGTATTAATCCCTTCTCAATCAGCCCCTCCTAGGGAAGGGAGCCTCTCCCCAAAAAAGACTGAAGAGGGAAGCAAAGAAACAGAGTCCACCTATGATTGTTCTCAGCAATGTCAAACTCAGAAGGAACCTGAGCAGGTATTTCCTACCTGTCTGACCCAGGACAAGTCATTTAACCTCTTCTGAGCCTCAGTTTCCTCATCTATAAAGTGAGGACAATAATGCTTCACAGAGTGATTGTGGGTATCAAGAGGAATGATGTATGAAGTGCTGTTTGCCTCAGTTTCCTCATCTGTAAAATGAGCTAGAGAAGGAAACAGCAAACTACTGCAGTACCTTTGCCAAGAAAACACCAAGTGGGGTCACAAAGAGTTGGACGTGACTGAAAATATATACAAGTATATGTATATATATATAGTGTATATATGAATGTATGTGTATATGTATATATGTATGTATGTGTGTATGAAAACTCATCAGTTCAAGAAATAGACTCAGGGCATTTTAGGTAGCTAGATGGTCTGTACAGGTCACAGAGCAGTCAGTGTGAAATCTTCCAGTGACTGGCTGCTTATGATGGTTCTCTAAAATGTAAGATTGAAATATGATTGGCTCCATGATCACATGGTCCAAATTTCTGTAGCAATTAATGAGAATCATTAACTAAACAGCTGCATATATAGATTTGGTATTATAGAAGCTGATGTCTTATGGATATACTCTTAATGAATGGTTATTCAGTCACCCAAAGCACTTAGAAAATTAAAAACTTTTAAATATTCATTATTCTAAAAGATTATTTTCAATTGATTTGTCTCCATTTACAGTAAGAGCTGCAACCACAGGAAATGATCACCAAAAAAATAACTTCTGTGCTAGGATTGCCACTTTGCATTTATCATACTGAAGTATCATATTAAAATATATATCATACTAAATACCAAGGGATACTTGAATTCATTTTTTAAAATATTTTGATGACTATATTTTAATATAATTGTATTTTACTTTAGGCATTTAAAGATATTGCCCTGAGAAGGGGTCCATAGACTTCATCAGATTGCCACATGGGTCCATGACACACACAAAAAAGGATGAAAACCCCTGTATGAAAGGAATTTTCCTATTGTTTTAACCATTCCCATTTTGATCTCTCACTGTGCAAAGTTGCATTTTCAGTATAAACTTTGTGAACAGGGCCTCACCTTTTTATTAACATGTAAATCTGTTAATATAATAAAAATTACATTTAGGATAATGAAGTACCAGTCATCCCATCAGGCTCACCATCAGGCTTATTAGAAATGTTACATCCCAAAGTGCCTCCCTGGAAGACAGACCTTTTTAGGAAAATAATGTAAATCATTATTTGATACAATGATATGTGTAACACCTCCTTTTAATAATGACTGTGGATGAACCATTGTATTAAATGAGGTAGAAATGCAACCCAAGACATTTCTAGGTGCAGCCATGCTTATGGCCTGAAATTATAGATTAAGTAAGGCTTTAAAATAAAATTTAAATTTCAATACAACTTAATGAAACTATGTCAATCATCTGCCATTTCAATATAACTTATTTGTAATTTATAGTCTCCAAGTTAGAGTTGGATTTAGGAGACCTTAGTTTGAATCCTGGCCCTGCCATTTACTACCTGTGTGAACACAGGCAAGCCAAATAACCTCCCCAGGCCTTAGTTCCTCATCTGTTAAATGGACTTGGTGACCTCTAAGATCCCTTCCATCTATAAATCTATGATCCTATGATACAGGAAAGCTCAAAAATTAAAGTTCAGAATTATGGAGCTCAGATATGTTAAACAACTTACTTCTGATCACACAACTAAGGCTAGAGGAGGTGGAATTATGGACCTATGTCTTTTTGACTCCAAGTAAAGCACTCTATCCACTAAGCCACAGTGCTTGATTTAAGGAAACTGAAGCATTTAATTGCTTAACACAATCTTAATGATAATGATAATGCTTGGGCTATTTAGGCTATTCATAAGATAGCCCTATTGTCCAGTAAGACACTAGAGAGACTCTAACTTTTGGAGCATTCAGTCTTCCAACAGCCCCTCATCTACTAGGAATTTAATTATGCAAGAATTGTTGGAAGAATTGTTGTGAACAGGGCCTCACCTTTTTATTAACATGTAAATCTGTTAATATAATAAAAATTACATTTAGGATAATGAAGTACCAGTCATCCCATCATAATCCATTATGTTTGTGCATTAATAAACTTCAAAAGATCAGTTTCTTCATCTATGAAAATCTCTAAGGTACCTTTCCAGCACTAACAATTTGCAAATCTATGACATATAGAACAGATTCATCAAATGTAAAGCTAGCAATTACACAGTGCCTTAAAGTTTGCAAAAAAGTACATTACAAATTTTTTTTTTCATTTTATACTCACAACAACCCTGAGAGGCAAATACTATTGTTATCCCCATTTTACAGATGAGAAAACTGAAGAAGAGAAAAGTTAAATGACTTGCCTATGGTCACACAGCAAATAAGTGTGTGAAGTTGGATTTGAGCTCAGGTCTTCCTGTTTCCAGGTCCAGTATTTTATCTGCTGTACCAGTCTGTGCCATGCAGCTATAGAGATAACTGGTTTTACCTCCATTAATTCACAAAGCTGTCTGCAAAGTTCTCCTTTGATGTCTTATCATGACAAGAAGGTGAACCTGGGTTTTTGAAAGCTATGGCAAGTGAACCCAAGCTCTGGCAAGTTCTACCACATTAGAAATCAATCAACGATCAGTAATTTATAAACACCCACAAGCACCAAACATTTTGAGTACCAACAATAATCCACCTCTGCTTTTTTGAGTGTCAGCTAGCTCTCTCCTTTTCTGACTCATCTATCATCCACATCATGCCCCTATCTGAGGGTGTGCCCAGGGCTCTGTCCTGGATCTGTGTTTCTCCTATCTCTATACTCTTTCACTTAGCATCTTCATCAGCTTCCATAAGTTTAAATATCAGCTGGATGGTACAGTCAATAAAGTGTTAAGCCCAGAGTCAGGAAGACCTGAATTGGAATCCTACCTCAGACACTTACTTAGCTAAGTGACCCTAGGCAAGTTATTTAGCCTCACTGTGTCTCAGTTTCCTCATCTGTAAAATGAGGATAATAGTACCTATCTCTCAGGACAACATGTATAAAGCATTATGCATATTTTAAAGTGTCATATAAATGCTAGCTGCCATCATCATCATTATTATCTTTATGAAGATGACTCCAGTATTTATATATCCAGTCCTAGTCTTTCTCTATTGATCTCTGCTTTTATATCACCAACTGCATAGTGGACATTTCAAATAAGGTATCCTGTAAGTATAGCTCAATCTCAAAGTGTCAAAAACAAAACTCACCATCTTTTCGAAAAAACCTGCACTTCTTCTAGACTTCTCTCTTTCTGTCAAGAGCGTCACCATCCTTCTACTCACCTCCATTTGTTACTACAGAGTCATTCTCAACCTCATTCCCCTTCACTCCACATCAATTGGTTGCCAAGTCTTGTCATTTCTACCTACGTAACATGTTGGGCATCTTCTCTACTTACACATCCACCACCCTTGCTGGTCTTCCACATCACCCTGCCTCATCTCTCCCCACTCCAATCTGTCCTCCACATAGCTGCCACAGTGATATTCCCCAAAACAGGGCTGACTGTGTCACTTCCTTGCTCCATAAACCCCAGTGTCTCCCTATTACCTCTTGGATTATATGCAAAGTCTTCTGTCAGTGGAATGAAAGTCTTTCACAACCAGCCTCCAACCCACCTTTCCAGCTTTATTGTATGTGACTCCTTTTCATGGCCTTCCTGCTATTCCTCATACATGACATTCCAGCTGTCTTCTCTTTACTTTTGCCCAGGCTGTCCCTCATGGCTGGGGATACTCCCTCATTACTTCCTCCTTTTAGAAGCTCCTGTTTTCTTTCAAACCCAGATCATAAACATCAGAAGACATAAAACCAGGAGATACAGGACCACTAAAGGTGTCTACTACTGTTATCAAGGAGATCCAACCTGGAGTTCAAGTTGAATATGGGCTCCCTATGGATGATGAGGTCTTCTGGATTCTCCTGTTTGTAGATGATATCCTGCTGGTTGCATCAAGTCCTGAAATATGGCAGGGCCCCTTGAAAATCCCCCTAGAAAAACCAAGTGGAGGAAGACTATCTATTGCCCCAATTATCACAGGTAGCTAGATGGACAATTTACAAAGATTTTTCATCAGAATCCACATATTTGTATATACTATACAGGCATATATATGTGCATATATGTACACATATATATGTCTAGATGTAGAATGTTTTACATTAGTGCTGTGTTTTGCCCATGTAGTACATGTGTATATGTATATGTGTGTATATATCCACATGGGTCTGTCTAGAGGTGGTTTACAAGGAGATGAGAATAGGCATCACTAACATATCCTTTCCCTATTCTTCTCCAAAGAAGACTGATTCATGCCAGGTGGGGAAGTGAGAGGTTGCAACTAGAGGCTGGCCTCTTTACTCTCCTCAGAGAGAAAGAGAGAGTACTGGGCTAGAATTATATTTCTTTGCTACTGTACATGTTGTTAATTTAGGGAAATATTTTTTAGGTTCAATCCATGTGCCTTATTGCTATCCCTTAATGGAAAAAGAATACACCAAGCTATGTATCAAAGGCTCGCCTTCTCATCAGATGCTATTTCTGCAATGAACACACATATGCAAATAGCAAATAAACCCATTTATTTAAGTCAACAGCAAAACATAAATCAGAGAATACCTACATAAAAGAATATATGCCAGACAACGCTAAGTGAGTGAATTCTCCCATGGGGAGTAAGATAATTCTGTTCAACCAAGATAGTCTCAGATCTCACCCAAGGGGAAATTAGTGCTGCAGGACGTGGTAAGAGCTGCCAACTTCTCTACATGTTGGTTTCTTCCCAGAATCTTTCCCTCCCTTCTGGGGCATGAAAAGAGTCTGGAATGGCATGACTTCTCTCTTGAAGATGGAAGCCAAAAGACCAGATATCTCTCTTCTCTCCAGCCCTCACCAACTCCGCCCTCACTGAGGCAGATACCATATAAATGGCCTTTGAGGCACAGGTTACATGCACACACATATGTTACATATCTATATCAATCTATCTATATACATATAGATATACATACACACACACACACACACACACACACACACACACACGTCTAGCTAGTTAGCTAGCCTGAGATAAATAGTACAAAGGGATGAGGGGTTGGACTCAGAATTAAACAAGAAAAGGAAGGTGGGGCCAAATCGTCTTATGAAAACTACTAAGATCTCAAACTTCTCCCAGAAACAAAGGCCTTTCCTTTTAATATCAATATCCTGTCATGGTATGGTTGAGAGACATGGAACACTACAAAAGAATTGAAAATGAATATCCTACTAAGCAATGAAAAGGTACATGGTGGATGCATGGAGATTATTGTTGTTTAGTCATTTTTGGTCAGATCTGACCCTTCATGCCCCATTTGGTGTTTTCTTGGCAAGGATACTAGAGTGGTTTCCCATTTCCTTCTCCAGCTCATTTTACTAATAAGGAATCTGAGGCAAACAGGGTTAAGAGACTTGCCAAGGGTCACACAGCTAGTGTCTGAGGCCAGATTTGAACTCAGGAAGAAAAGTTCCTAACTCCAAGCCCAATGCTCTATCCATTGTGCCACCATAACATGTAACAAATAAAGAAATCTGAAGAATAAGTGGAATAAAGAATGTTAGCAGTAAAACATATGATTTTGAAAGATATAAGGAGAGTGAGGGATACCAGATATAAAGCCCAAGTATCATTACAATATCATGGAAAAGTGAAGAAGGTGGCCTAGCACATTAGGCTGAGCTCCCCATGATGAGCTTCTGGAAAGATGTGGACCACAGTCATATAGGATGAGCAGGACTGGATGTGTTGCAATTTGTGTCATTGGATGGATCTTCCACATCAATGAGACTAGATGTTCATTGGAGTTTTTGAATAATCTGAAGCATGAAAAATCTCAAACAGAAAAAAGAGAGATTATTTTCCTCTGTTCATACATTTACAAACAGTTCTTACCGTAGATCATGTGGCCTCTGATGTCTCTTCTAGTTTTGAAACTCTGATCCTCAAATTTCAATGGTTTGATCACTTCTTCCAGGGACACAAATCAAAGACTCTTCATGTCTTAGTTACATCAATTTCTGTGGCCAAAGAAATCATCACTTGATGGTCATTTTCCAAGTAATGAATGAGCCTTTCCCAACTAAGCTAGAATGGTTCTTAGATGAGAGACACAAAGATTATAGTCCTATATATTATAGTCTTATCATTAGTATTTTATTTGTGAAGACTTTCTGACTTTGTAAGACTTTATCATATCATTGTTACAGCCTTCAGGAAGCCAGAATCATTTCCATCCTTTGAGTAGACTTTGCAAATCTGACCATGTCACTTCCCTTCTCAAAAACCTCCAAGGGCTCCCTTGATCTCAGGATCAAATATAAACTCCTCTGGCATTTAAATTCCTTTGTAACTTAATCTCAACCTTCCTTTCTAGCCTTATTGCAATGTTGTCACTGTCTAGCATGAATGTACTCCATTTACACATGGTCTAATTTGGCTACTTCCCCCATGGTCCACTCCATCTGGGCTTCCTGATGTTCCTCATACATAGAGCATGTCTGGAAAGCACTTCGTCTGCACCTCCATTTCTCAGAATCCCTTGTTTCATTCAAGGGACAGCTCAAGTACTACCTTCTACATAAGATTTTTTTCTGATTCCATTTGCTAATACCGCTCGCCCTCTCCCATATTCACCTTATAACTATTTTTATCTATTTGTAGAATGTTTATATATTTATATGTTGTCTATCCCAGCTAGATTATAAACTCTGAGAGAGACAGACAGACAGACAGACAGACAGACAGACAGGGACAGAGACAGAGATAGAGAGACACAGAGAGAAACAGAGAGACAGAGACAGAGAGAGGAATAGAAACAGAGAGGATGGAGGGAGAAATCTAGATGAAGAAATCTCAAGAAACGTTGAAGAAGATAAGAAGCAGTGGGATCAAGGGAAGATTTAGAGGATCTTATCAAGGAAACAGGTTACTTTTTTCATCAGAGACTTGCCTCCTTTTGCAAGAACTGTTTTCACTTTTGGCTTTGTATCTCTATCATCTAGCACAGCACCTGGCACTGTTTCTATAATAGGTACTGTAGTATAATAGTAATAACTACTTGCTGGTTGTTTGATACGTAAAAGGAATGAAGAGACAAAATGGGAAATCTCATTTTTGTTGTCACTCTCCAGACCATCTATTTCAGCAATGGAGACATTGCCACTCTGAAAAAAGCATACATTGATTCCACTCTGACCATGGACCATCCCACTCCCAGCAATTCTGTGTGAGCTCTGAGACATCAAGCCAAGGTCCCTTCTGAAGTCGTGATCTGCCTCAATACCTCTCAGCAGCTGCTATGTTCTATATCACTGAGCAAACTTGCCAGCAAACACATGCCACGAGGGGTAGCATGACACAGTCATCCAAGCCAGTACGAAGTGGGGGGAAATAGTAGTTATTGTCAGAGGCTACTGAACATTACATATCCAATTTGCTCCTACTTTGCTGAACAAAATCATCATCATTTAAATATGCACTCACTGCTTATTCATCTGAACAATCCCCCTCCCCCAAATACTTGTACATGTAAACTGGAGGAGTTGGGATAAAATTGCATAAAAGTTCAACACATAATTAGGAAACACATTTCTCTTACTATTAATTTCATGAATCACTAACATCCCCTGTATCTTAGGTAATTAGCCAAATTTAATAACGTGGGTATGGCAGGCCTCCACTGTTGTCAGGAAAGATGATCATCCCTTTGGTTTTTTAATTGAATTAATTTCGAATGCTCCCACTACCATCTGTATGAAATATAACTCCAGCATTTAAAATGAATCCTGAATCTGAACTTTTCCACAGAAGTAAGAAATCAGAGGATAATATAAGCTAAGAAAAAAGATAAGATGCACAATTGCTCAACCTTGTATGTGGAGGCATATCTTCAGAGAGAGGCAACCAAGGACAATGATTGGGAGAAACATAAACTTAGTTTCTTGATCAATATCAGCCATTAACATTGCCTTAGGAAGGTTACCATATAACCAGACCATTTGATGGAACTGGTGAAATATTAGAGGAGGATTTCTTTGTAGGAATACAAAATTTTAGCAGATGTAGAATATAGTAAGTAGTCTGGCAACTGGTTGGTGTCAGTCATAGGGTATGAATAATGCCAACAAAGCTATAACTAGGGCCAGGTGACTGGGGTTTTGTTCCAGGGTACCAACATCTAAGGGACAAGACATATTTCCTCCCCATCACTAAAAAACATATCTTGTGATCTTCTACTAGCTCCACACTATGTAGCTCTAGAAGCACCTTGCCCTCTCCCACCCCATTGTCACATACTCTACTTGCCACCTTCCCCACTCTCTTTCTCCTCCTAATCATTGTCCAGTGCAACTCACCAAGCTGGTTCAGGATATCTTTTGAACCTCTCCTAATCCCCTCAACTGAATTAGCAGTGAACATCGGAATTCCTAGTTATAAACTCTCTCTCTCTCTCCCTCCCTCTCTCTCTCTCTCTCTCTCTCCACACACACACACATATATACATATCTACATATATATGTAAGTGTGTATGTAACCCATAATATTTCATGTCCATGTTCAAAAATTCCAAAATTCTGCTATCTGATCATAATATTCTATCATTCTACCTCTCTCTATACCTTATTACTCCTTAATCTATTCTTCATCATTACTGTGACATCCAATCCCTCCAATCCTTGATACTTTCCCAGGCCATTATCTCTGCTCTGGTTATATTCTCTTCCCATCCCAAGATTGACCCCTTGGTGAACTAGTTCAACTTTACATTATTTTTACTCTAGGATATTTTGCTTCCTTATCTTATTTCCACTCATGCTTTTAAAAACCCTAACCCTGTATTATTCCTTCCATTCATTTCCTTTATTCCTATACACATGCTACTTAACAGAAGTAAGTTACAAAGCCATGCTGACTGGGTCCACTACAAATATATGTCATCTAATCTCAACTATGTCTTCACTGTAGCAAAGCAATCCTTTTACTCCTCCCTCACTGATTTTTATCCAACTTCCCACAGAAACTGTTACATACCTTCTTTTCTTTCCTCAATCATCTCACCTACAGTTGAGCACCTTGTTTTATTCTTCACTGAAAAAAAAAAAACTGAGTTCATTCATGATGAGCTCCCTCTTCTGCCCATCTTCTCATCTCACATTCCCCCGACATTATCCCCACTAAATCCTGCTTTCCTACAGTATTTGATAAAGGAAGTGACCGATCTCCTTGCTAAGACCCATAAATCTTCACTCGATCCCATCTCTTCCTATCTTCTTCAGCATTTCTCCAGATTTTTCCATCCACATTTCTCCCATCATCATCTCTATGTCTTCATCTCTCTCTCTTTCTTTGTCTCTCTGTCACTCTGTCTCTGTCTGTCTTTCTGTGTCTATCTGACTCTCTGTCTCTGTCTCTCTCTCTTAATTTCAGTCCTTTTCTCTCTACCTCTTCCCTGCTAAATCCAAATACTCCACCTTCCTATCTTTCCTACCATCTAGCTATCACTTTATATGTCTCATCCCCTTCTCAGACAAACTCATTGAAGAAGTTGCATATACTCAGTACCTCCACTTCCCCTCCCTCTTCTAAACTCTCTACAACTGACATGATAATTCAACCAAAATTCTTATGCCTCAAGTTATCACTTCTTTCAATAGCCAAACTTCATTTTCCTCTCCATTCTCATACTCCTTTTTTCTTTCTTGTTGGATTTGATATGGTTGACAACCTTCTCCTCATCCATATATTCTCCTCTCTGGGTTTTCATGGCACTGGTTTCTCTTAGTTCTCCTCTTCTCTGTTGAACCATTCCTCCTCAGTCTTCTTTGCTGGGTCTTCATATATAGCATATGCTTTAGATGTGCACCATACCTCTGTCCTGTGCCATCTTCTCTTTTCTCTTATTGATCTTACTTACTGATATCATCAGTTCCTTGACTTCAATTATAAACTCCGTGCAAATGATTCCCAGGGAATCTATACATCCAGCCCTGGGCTACATCTTGAGCTCCAGTCCTGCATCATCAACTGCCTAATGAACATTTCAATCTGAATGTCCCATAGATATCTCAACTTCAGCATATCCAAAATGGAACCCATTATCATTCCACCAAAACCCTTTCCTTTTCCAAACTTTGCTGTTATTGTAGAGGGTTTCTTCTAGTCATCCAGGTTTGAAAACACAATGTCATTCACAACTTCTTGCCCCTCATATCTGATGAGATACCAAATCTTGTCATTTATATCTCTTATATGCATGCCATTCTCTATACTCACACAGCCACCACTCTAGTGCAGGTCCTCATTATCTCTTGCCTGAATTATTGCAATAACCTCTTAATTGTTCTCCCTGCCTCAAGTCTCTCCTGCTTCCAATTCATCTTCCACATATCTGCAAAAGTAGTTTTCCTAAAGCACAGGTCTAACCATGTCATCCCCATTGCTCAATAAATTCCATCAGCTCCCTATTATCTCTAGGATCAAATGCAAACAGGGGTTTAACATTTAAAGTTCTTTATAAGCAGATCTCTTCCAATCTTTCCAGTCTGTATCAACATTTCTCCCTTCCGTGTACTCTATGGTCCATCCAAAGTTTCCACTTGCTGTTCCTCATATGACATGATGTCACTTGCAGCCCCTCATTGAAAACCTACTCTTCAAAGGTATATAAACTATGAGCCCAGAAGGGTATGTAAACTGTGAGCCTGCCACCATGGTTGTCTTTGGTTTAAGAGAGACAGTCAAATGACCATCCTCTGGTCTTATTAATAAAATGATTAAATTACCCAGATACTATGCCTCTCAAACTTTTTTAATCATCACATATCTCAAGTGTCACCTTGGGAAACCCACCCCTTGTATTCCCCTGCCTGCACTCACTGTCACAAACATGGCTTAATTAATTTGTAAGAGTGGGTGTTGATTGAGTAAATCATTAAAATTATCTCACTCCATCAACAGCAAATGATAAAAGTCCTGATACCTTAAGGAGGTGAAAAGTCTCGGGCAAGCTCAATCATGTGATTTAGATTCAATCAAACAATCAATTATAGGCTTTAAATTAAATGAGAAAAGTCCTTGAATGAACTATAGTGAGGCTGCACAGAAATCATGTTCTGATTGTCTGAGGAAACTTGCTTGTGCCCTAGAGATTATCTATAAAATATCCAGCCAGTTTAGAATGGCTTCCCAGACCTTTTGGGAAGGAAACAGATTTTAAAATCTGAAAAATAAATAATTCATTATATCATGGTGAAATTTTTGCTTCAACCACTATTCCTTCTTTTGTTTTCTTTTGTTTTATTTCCCTATTTTCTCCATTTTTAATTATTTTAGTACCTATACTTGAGCTCAAAGCCTGGATAACAATTTTATCTTTTTTCCTTCTTTGTCTTTTGACACTAAAGTGCTTTTTGCTTGAGACACAGGTAAAGATGACACAGGATGTAAGCCTTCGGGCTTATGTGATCCCCTCCATCCCCTCAGAAGTGGTTTAGGCAAATGCTTGTCCATCATCTCTCTAAATTGCTATGCAGTGTCATCCAAATATAGCACTTCCTCCACTGATCCCTCTGGGTAAATGGAGCTCCAGAAAGGTGAAGAACAATAGCAGATTTGTCTCTACAAGGAAACTGCTTCAGTAAAGATTTTTGCTGAAAGGCACAGTTATTTTCTTGCAAATTATCGTCCTCATTGTTGGTGATGGATGGATGGCTCTTGTGTGTGCTTCATTTTCTAGATGAGTTCATAGATTTCATTAATACTGAAGGCTAATGCCTGAGTGAATTTTTTTTAGCATTTGGGGGGGAACTTCATTTGAAAGAGCTCAATTAGATATCAGGAGTTGACAGCATTGGTCATTTCACCCAGGAATTCAGCAAAAGTCATTTAGCCTCCTTGGGCTTTTCCCCCTATTTCATGCTAATCCTTTCAAAAGTATTTTTACATCCTAACACCCCAAGTCGCCCTTTTGCTGTTATGAAATTGTATAAACCACATCAAGGAAAGCCTATCTTTGAGAAGTGCCTGAGTGGCACATTATGAACTGTGCAGCTCCCACAGAGCAATTTAAAATGATGAATATCCTTTTCAAACATCCTTTTCAAAATTGCACATGGACTTCAGCCAGTCACAAGACAGAGATGTGGAGGATGCATTAAACAACCCATCTGCTCCTCACATCGCTCATCATTGATTTATAACCCACAGTAAGTCATTTGGCCAACACAAACAGAGCTGATGAGACAAGTGCACCAGGGACCAGCTGAGGCTTTTAGACAGTGTTTTCCACTAAGTGACATGTCTGTGGCACTAATATTTACCTCAGACTTGCACCTAGAGGTGATCAACTGCTTTTCTGAAGGGAGCCCTCAGGCATCCAGACATGGATGACTCCTCAACTCCCTTGCAGCTTTTGAGGAAATATGTAGAAGCTGTCTAATGATTTCTATGGTCAAAGACTCAAAGCTGTTTGCTACAGTGGATTATATCTCTCTTCATTTCAATATTCATTTCTGTACCTTCTTATCTCCTGCCCCATTAATTGAATCTTTTTGTGGTCCTTTGCTAGGTGAGACTGGCAGCTTTATGGAAGGCCAGGAGAGGGCACTGCATATTATAAGAAATGAAAGAGAAAGGGCAAAAGTTTCATGCAAGCAACCCACAGAAATAACTATTGCTGGTCACTCTGATTTCAAAGTCCTCAAACATTGCCTCTTCCACCATCACTCTCCATTAGAGAGATACATGTCAGATAATGGAATTTGTACAAGTTCATGTCTGGTGGAGTTTGCTTTTGGTCCCCCTCCCTCCTTTGCGAGTACAACCTTCATTGAGAAATCATTGTTGTAACCTACCTTTTTAGGGCTCCTCTTGTCTGTGGCCTGCCATTCCTAGCCTAATGCACTCACGTCGCCTCCTTTCCTCCCACTGAGTGTAGACTCAGGTGTTGCCTCATATCTTGACATTCCTTATAATTCCTTTTACCCACTGCTCCCACCATGCACACAACTAATATCAATCTTCCAATATTATGGCTTGCAAATATTGGTATTTCTGTACAGGGGAAATGAGAGTGAGGAATACTAAAACACAGAACATGGCACAGCCACCTTCAATAAACCTCCTCACTCACACAGTCCCTATCTACATTCTGGGGCTGCCCCAGGGTTTTAAGAATCCAAATACTCCCTTATTCTTTTGCTTACTCATATACACATTTCTTCTACTCTTCACCCAAATACAAGAAGAATATTGATAAGTAAGGCAGAAAAGGGCAGCCAGGATGGTAAAGGGCTGTAAATCCACTTCATATAAGGATTGGTAAAAGAAAATTATCATGTTTAACCTGGGGAAGAGAAGATTAGGCAAAGGAGGCAGGGGAGAACATGGTCATTATCTTTAAGTATTTGAAGGGTTATCATTTGGCCCCAAAGTGCCAAACCAAGAGTAAAGTGTAGAAGTCATGAAGAGATCAATTTATTCTTGAACATATCTTTTATACCACTTCCTGTGTGCATGACTGCATGCACATCACCATTAGTAACATATTAAGCCTCTTCAGACCCATTATACTTGTTTCTGTTGTAATTTGTATAACTTTAGATTCTTCTGAACATAGCAAATGCCTAATAAGTATTTGTTGGACTGAGTTAAACTGAATTGTTCAAGATACACAATTAGTTGAGCAAATCTAGGGTTTGAATCCTTGAATCCAAGGCTCTGACTCCCAATCTAGTTCTCTTTCTACTATACCATACTGTCCCACTTATATAATGACTTATATTATATTTATTTACATAATTGTCTTATCCCTTCTATTAGACTGTAAGTTCCTTGAGGGAAATAACTGTTGCTTATTTTCATGTTCCCCATAGTTCCTAAAACATAAAGGACACTGTATAAATTGTATTATACTGAATTGGAATTCTATGGCTAAGAAAGAACTGGAAAGTGGACAAATGTATTTCTGGGCATTGATCATATGATCATATGGAAAAATAAAGGGAAAAGAGCTTAGAAAAAATACTTAGCAAAGAGTAAAATTTCCTGGACCCCTGCCTAAAAACCTTCAAGTCTTTTTAAAAAGTGTCTGAAATTCACAAAATTGCTTGAAAAAATGCTACCATTTAAAGAATTTCCATATAAGCAAAATTAAGAACTGAAATCATCTGGTTAATTTCAATCTGAAATATCCAGATAACTGAGATTAAAATATTCTGCTTTTGTCATCCAGGAATTGCCTTCATTACATATTGTACTTTGAAATTTCAATGGCAATGAAGAAATCATTGTAGCAATAACAAAAGAAGGATCATAGCAACTAATGAAACCACTGAAATAAGATGAAGTACAGTTGCCCCACATCAACATGGTCTTTAGTCCAGATTCAGGCTGGGCTACCTACAAATGACATGCAAACCTTCTTCTAGTGACCTATAGAGTAGTAAACCACAGTTTTCCAGGAAGTTGGAGAGGGCTTAATATCTATGGAAAATTTGTTCAGCCTATTCTTGGGAAGATAGTATAGCTCTGATAGAAAAAAAAGAATATTCGCCAAAATTAGAGATTTGCCATGCAGAGACTATGCAGTAGATACCAAAGGGTAATAATGGAGGAGACAGTCACAGGATCATAGATGGAGAGCTGAAAAGAACCTTAGAGATCACTAGTTTAACCCTTTATTTTTTAAAGATGAGGAAACTGGAGCCCCAGAAAAGTTAAGTGACTTGCTCAAGGTCTCACAATGTAAGTAGTAAAGGGGTTAAAGCCCAGACAGGTTAAAAGAGGAAAGGCATGAGCATGGCTAAGTGTCTACCTCAACAAGGCTGGCCTATATCTTTAAAAGAGTTTAGCAGCCAAGGTGGCCAAGAGAAGCCACAAAGTCGCCTGAGCTCTACCCAGTTTCCCCCCAGAAACAATGTTAAATCAAGCCTCTAAAAGAATTCTGGAGTAATAGAATATGTAAAAAGACAGAGTGAAATAATTTTCCAGCCCAACATAACTTAGAAGGACTTCAGGAAAAATTCATCTCACTTGGGTAAAAAGGGAGCAGAGCCCAGCACAGGTGGTGTCTGAGCAAGCCAGTGGGAGGCACTTAGCCATAGCACAGATCAGCACCCAAGGCCCCCATTGTCCTGGCTCAGCAGGCCAGTGTTATGGACAGCCAGCTGTGAGGCCTCCAACCCTAGTGTAGCAGGCAGACTGACAGCCCTAGAACCCAGCACAACAGGTAAGACTAGGCTGGGTCACCTTGTGCAGTAGGCAAGCCACCAGCCCCAGAGGTACCAGAGCACAGAAAAGTTAGTGACCAGGCCTGTGGTCCCCAGTACAAGAAGCTTGGGACAGTGCCCTCTGTACACCAGGAGTGGAGGTCAACTTTAAAAAATGAGCAAAGAAAAAAAAAGATACCTGACCATAGAAATCTACAATGGTGACAGGGAAGATCCAAACACAAACTCAGAAGAGGACAACAATGTCAAAATGTCTACATGCAAAGCCTCAAAAGGAAATATGAATTGGTCTCAAGCCCAAAAAGTCCTCTTGGAAGAGCTCAAAAAGGATTTTAAAAATCAAGTAAGAGAGATAGAATAAAACTAATGAAAAGAAATTAGAGTTATGCGAGATAATTATGAAAAAAGAGTCAACAGCTTGGAAAGAAAGCACAAAAATTGACTGAAGAAAACAACTTCTTAAAAAAATAGAATTAGCCAAACAGGAAAAAAAAATCCACTGAAGAAAGCAACTCCTTTAAAAGTAGAATTGGCCAAATGGAAAAGGGAGTACAAAAGCTAAGTGAAGAAAATAATTCCTTAAAAATTAGAATTGAACAAGTAGAAGGTAATGACTCTATGAGACATCAAGAATCAAACAAAATTAAAAGAATGAAAAAAATAGAAGAAAATGTAAAATAACTCATTGGAAAAACAACTGACCTGTAAAGTAGATCCAGGAGAGATAATTTTAAGAATTATTGGACCACCTGAAAGCCATGATCGAAAAAAGAGCCTGGACAGCATCTTTCAAGAAATTAGCAAGGAAAATTGCTCTGAGGTCCTAGAACCAGAGAGTAAAATAGTCATTTAAAGAATCTACTCATCTTCTTCTGAAAGAGATCCCAAAATAAAAACTCCATGGAATATTGTAGCCAAATTCCAGAACTATCAGTTCAAGGAGAAAATACTGTAAGCTGCCAGAAAGAAATAATAAATATATCAAGGAGTCACAGTCAGGATTATACAGGATTTAGCAGTTTCTACATTAAACAATCAGAAGGCTTGGAATACAATATTCCAGAAGGCAAAGGAGCTTGAATTACAAAAAATCAACTACCCAGCAAAATTGAGCATATTCTTGCAGGGTAAAAGCTAGACATTCAATGAAATTTCCTGATGAAAAGACCAGAGCTGAACAGAAAATTTGATCTTCAAATACAAGACTAAAGAGAAGCATAAAAAGGTAAACAGGAAAGAAAAAAACATGGTATTCAATAATGTTAAATTGTTTACATTTCTACATGGGAAGATGATTCTTGTAACTCTTAAGAACTGTATCTCTACTAGGGCAGTTAGGAGAATACTTAGACAGAAGGTGTGAGTATAAGCTGACTTTGATGTGATAATAAAAAAATATTAAGGGGTGAAAAAAGGATTGTAGTGGGACAAGAGGAAAGGGGGAGGCAAACTGGGTAAATAACATCACATGAAGAAGCATGGAAGACTTATTACAGTAGAGGAAAAGAAGGGAGGAGATGAGCATTGTTTGAATCTTATGTTCATCACATTTGACTCAAAGAGGAAATAGCTTACACATTCAGTAAGAAATCTATCTTACCCTTTAAAGAAGTAGGAGGGGAAAAGGAAAAGAAAAGGGGTGGGGGTAATAGAAAGGAGGCAATGGTCAGAAGCAAAACACTGGTGAGGAGGGACAGGATGAAAGGAGAGAGAGAGAAAAGTATAAACAGGGAGAAAATAGGATGGATGGAAAAACATAATAGTCATAACTCTGAATGTGTATGGGATGAACTCTCCCATAAAATGGAAGTGAATAGCAGAGTGGATTAAAAACAAGAATCCTACACTATGTTATTTACAAGAAACACATTTGAAGCACAGAGATACACACAGAGTAAAGGTCAAAGGTGAAGCAGAATATATTATGCTTCAACTGAAGTAAGAAAGAAAAAGCTGGGGTAGCAATCCTGATCTCAGACAAAGCAAAAGCAAAATTGGATATAATTAAAACAAAGAAGGAAGGAGACTATGTCTTGCTAAAAGTTGCCATAGATAATGATATAATATCAATACGAAACATATATTCATGAGCTGGTATAACATACATATTCTTAGAGGAGAAGTTAAGTGAGTTATAGAAAGAAATAGACAGCAAAACTATATTAGTGTGGGGTCCTCAAACACTCCCTCTCAGAATTAGATAAATCTAACCACAAAATAAACAAGAAAAAAGTTAAGGAAGTGAACAGAATTTTAGAAAAGATAGATATGATAGAACTCTGGAGAAAATTGAATGGAGATAGAAAGTAGTACATGGCACCTGCACAAAAATTGACCATATATTAAGGCATAAAAACCTCACATTCAAATGCAGAAAGGCAGAAATATGAACTTCATTTTTTTCAGATCATGATGCAATAAAAATGACATGTAATGAAGGGCCATGGAAAGACAGATTAAAAATTAATTGGAAAGTAAATAATCTAATCCTAAAGAATGAGTGGGTCAAACAGCTAATCACAGAAACAACCAATAACTTCATCAAAGAGAATGACAATAATGAGACAATATACCAAAATTTATGGGATGCAGCCAAAGCAGTAAGTAGGGCAAATTTTATGTCTCTAAATGCTCACATGAATAAAATGGAGAAAAAGTAGATCAATGAATTGGGTGTGCAATTTAAAAAGCTAAAAAAAAAAGAACATATTAAAAAATCCCCAATGAAACACCAAATTAGAAATTCTGAAAATCTAAGGAGAGATTAACAAAATTGAAAGTAAGAAAACTATTGAACTAATAAACAAAACTAAGAACTGGTTTTATGCAAAACAATAAAATAGACAAACTTTTGGTTAATTTGATTTAAAAAAAAGAAAACCAAATTACCAGTATCAAAAATGAAAAGGGTGAATTCATGACCAATGAAGAGAAAATTAAAGTAATGATTAGGAGTTATCCAACTGTATGCCTATAAATCTGACAATCTAAGTGAAATGGATAAATATTTACAAAAATATAAATTGCCCAGATTAACAGAAGAGGAAATAAAATACTTAAATAACCCCATTTTAGAAAAAAGAAATTGAACAGGCCATCAATGAACTCCCCAAGAAAAAATCCCCAGGGTCAGATGGGTTCACAAGTGAATTCTAACAAACATTTAAAAAACATTTAATTACAATACTAGATGAACTATTTGGGAAAATAGGCAAAAAAGGAATGCTACCGAATTCCTCTTATGACAAAAGTAGGGTGCTGATACCTAAATCAGGAAGAGCCAAAACAGAAAAAGAAAATTATAGACCATTTTCTCTAATAAATATTGATGCAAAAAATTATAAGTAAAATATTAGCAAAGAGATATAGCAATTTATCACTAGGATAATACATTATGACCAGGTGGGATTTATACCAGGAATGCAAGACTGGTTTAACATTAGGAAAACTATTAGCATAATTGACCATATCAATAAGAAAATGAACAGAAATCATATGATTATCTCAACAAGATGCAGAAAAAGCTTTTGACAAAATACAGCATCCATTCTTATTAAAACACTAGAGAGCATAGGAATAAATAGAGCTCTCCTTAAAATGATAATTAGTATCTATCAAAAAAAACCATCAGCTAGCATTATCTGTAATGAGAATAAGCTAGAAGCCTTCTCAATAAGATCAGGGGTGAAATAAGGATGCCCATTATCACCACTAATATTCAATGCTAGAAATGTGAGCTTTATCCATAAGAGAAGAAAAAGAAACTGAAGGAATTAGAATAGGCAATGAGGAAGCAAAACTCACTCTTTGCAGATTATATAATGGTATACTTAAAAAATCAACTAAAAAAACTACTTGAAATAATTAACAAATTTAACAAAGTTTCAGGATATAAAATAAACCCACATAAATCATGAGCATTTCTATATCTTACCAACAAAGTTCAACAGCAAGAGATAGAAAGAGAAATTCCATTTAAAGTTACTGTAGACATTATAAAATATGTGGGTGTCTACTTGCCAAGACAAACCCAGGAACTGTACAAACACAATTACAAAACACTTTTCACACAAATATTAAATTAAATTATTAAATTAAATTATTAAATATTAAGTCAGATCTAAACAATTGAAAAATTATCAATTGCTCATGGGTAGGCTGAGCTAATATAATAAAAATGACAATTCTACCTAAATTTACTTACTTATTCAGTGTCATACCAATCAAAGTACCAAAAAATATTTTATAGAGCTAGAAAAAGATAATAAATTCATCTGGAAAAGCAAAAGGTTGAGAATATCAAGGAATTAATGAAAAAATGCAAAGGAAGGTGGCCTAGTCATACTGGATCTAAAGCTATATTATAAAACAGCAAACATCAAAATTATTTGGTACTGGCTAAGAAATAGAGTGGTGGATCAGTGAAATAGATTAAGCACCCAAGACACAGTAGTAAATGACTACAGTAATCTACTGCTTAATAAACCCAAAGATTCCAGCTTCTGGGATAAGAACTCATTATTTGACAAAACTGCTAGGGAAACTAGAAAATAGTATGGCAGAAATAGTATGGCAGAAACTAGGCATAGACCAACATCTCATACTGTATACCAAGGTAAGTTCAAAATGGATACATGATTTACACTTATAGGGTGATAGAATACCATAAGAAAATTAGGAGAGCACGGAATAGTTTACCTGTGAGGTCTATGGAGAAGGAAAGAATTTATAACCAAACAAGAGATAGAGAACATTATCAAATGAAAAATGGATAATCTCGATTATGTCAAATTAAAAAGTTTTTGTACAAACAAAACCAATGCAACCAAGATTAGAAGGAAAGCAGAAAGATGGGAAACTATTTATAGCAAGTGTTTCTGATAAAGGCTTCATTTTTCAAATATATAGAGAACTAAGTCAAATTCATAAGAATCCAAATCATTCCCCAATTGATAAATGACCAAAGGATATGAACAGGCAGTTTTCAGATGAAGAAATTAAAGCTATTGATAGTTATGTGAAAAAATGCTTTCAAACACTATTGATTAGAAAAATGCAAATTAAAACAACTCTGAGGTACCACCTCACACCTATCGGATTGGCTAATATAACAGAAAAGGAAAATGCTAAGTGTTGGAGAATAAGCAGGAAAATTGGGACACTAATGCATTGTCAATGGAGTTGTGAACTGATCCAACCATTCTAGAGAGCAATTTATAACTATGCCCGAAGGTCAATTACACTGTGCATACCCTTTGATCCAGCAATACCACTATTAGGTCTGTATCCCAAAGAGATCATAAAAAAGGGGAAAGGACCTACATATACAAAAATATTCATAGCAGCTCTTTATGTGGTGGTAAAGAATTGGAAATTGAGGGGATGCCCATCAATTGGGAAACGGCTGAACAATTTGTGGCATATGAATGCAATGGAATACTATTGTGCTATAAGAAGTGATAAACCGGAGGATTTCTGAAATTGTACACAGTAACAGCTACATTGTGTGATAATCTACTATGATTTACTTAGCTTATCTCAGCAATGCAATGATCCAAGACAACCCAAAAAAACTAATGATGGAAAATGCTATCCACCTCCAGAAAAAGAACTATGGAGTCTGAATGCAGATCAAAAGATATTTTTCCCTTTTTTGTGTTTTTCATTTTTCATGGCTTTACTCTTTTTTCTGTTTCTTCTTTCACAATATGACTAATGTGGAAATATGTTTACATGATTGTACATGTATAATCTATATTAAATTGTTTGCTATCTTCGGGAGGAGAGAGGGAAGGAAAGGAGGGAGGGGGATGAGAGGGAGAAAAAATTTGGAACTCAAAATTTTATTTAAAAAATGGATGTTGAAAACTATTTTTACATGCAATTAGGAAAAAAATGCTATTTCCAAAAGAAGAAAAGAAAATAAAAGAAAAAGATTTAATACTCAAAAAAAGAAGTTAGCAAATAACCAGAAAGCTAGTCTGTCAGCAGCAAAACATAAATGCGAGAAGGCGGGAAGGATGCAAGATAAGGGACACTTTTAACCAGTCTCCCAGAACTGTCCTTGGTGCCCTTATAGAAAAGACTGGAAATGAATTTTCTCTCCCTTGCAACCATGTGTGTAGGGAAGAGAGGTTTGGATGAGTGGTGGCCACGGGGAGAAGAGACTGTTCCAAAGCCAAGTGTAAGTCATGCATCCAGTTAACTCAACTGCCAGCTTTGAAGTTTACTTGCCAAATAAGCAATTCCTTGGTCTCTGTAACCTCCAGGTTTCCTTCCCTTACCCTAAAAATTGTCTGCTATGCTGATTACCCTTCAGATCACCAGCCCAACTGAAGCTCAACCTATGATCCTATGATCTCAGGATCGCTAAAATACCTGTTCTAGGATGGCCTCAGGGTAGCTCTGGCAAGTCTACCTTCTGGCAATTCAGTTCAACTAGAGAAGGTACAAAAACACAAGCCCACTGTGGAAATAGGCCCCAGGAAAAAGGAGTAAGAAAGGTATTTCACGAGTCTTCAACAGGGTCCTGGAGTTAAAACTATAACTCCCTTAAAGACATAAAAATACGGTAAACAAAGAGGCTAAAGTATATACAGCAACAGTTATCCACAGAGCTTGCTATACCAGTCTCCTTGATTTATATAGATTGCTGTGTTGATCAGCAAGGTTTGGTGGCAGTAGCAACTCATATTTGCTTTCTGATGGTCTGCTTTTCTGATTGTCAATGGACATGAACTGAGCAGAGATACACATACAGAGAACAGAGCCTTACAGCGATACACAGCCATGGGGACATCTATCACAGCACATAGTCCAGTTTGGAAATATTCCATGATACCGAGATAAATTATAAGAGAAGCCCTAGAAGGGAAATTCAAAGAGCAGAGTTTCTAGGACCAAGTTCGTAGTACAAAACATTGTAATGCAATAAACAGAAAGAGGGCAATATCCTCCATTCAGACAGAGGCAAGCCCACCACGCAGTGCCGCACCTGTGGTAGGAGGAGAATGTTTCTGAAGAGTTAAAGCAAGGGTTAAGGGAAGAGACCAGGTGGTAGGTTTTCGCCTGCAGGGAAGCACATTGTCCCCCCCATCCCCAAGTCTTTCTGCTCCCCTCCCACTCCTCTTCACCCCCACCCCAAGTTCCTCCACAACCTGCTTTTCCCAGATGAGGTTTTATGGGCAGACGTTTCTATGTTCTCTGGGCTTTTCCAACCTGAGAGTGGATGAGAGAAAGGTTCTTCCCCATCTCCATCCCCCGCCCCAGCTTCCTACCGTTCCCTAGATAAGAGACATTGCTAGGTGCGCCCAATCCAGTCCCTAGCAGGGTGGGAGACTGGCACTGTGCAGAAGGAGCTAGCAGGGAGGGGGAGCATCGAGGCTCAGGGCCATTGGTTGTGGGGGTTGGAGAGTGGGCGGGGGGAAACTCCTCCCTCGGTCTCTTAGTCTTCTGGCAGCGCAGCTCTTTGCCCACTGCTGCTACAGCTCCTGTACTGGCTGGAGGGCGGACTCGACCAGACCAGACCCGGAGCTGTCCTGCTGGTTAAGGCTCTCGGGACCTCACTCCGTCCAGCGCACCACACTCTTCCAGAGGAAGGTTACCCAGCTTGTAGCTGCGGGACAGAAGAGGAAAAGCCGCAGCTCTCTCCCAATCGGCCCGGTGGGTGCCCTCCCCGACCTTCCCCTCAGGGTGTCGGGATTACAGGTTAGTGCGAGGTGCACGCTTTCAACACTCCCAAGGGAGTTCAGAGCAGGAGGCTGAAGAGGAGGGTTAGGTGAGGAGCATGCAACTAGCTATCCGGACAGCAGGTCACCGATTACCATCCCCGGGTCAAGTCACGGGCATCCATTTTCCTTAGTAGATCCTATCCCTCTCTTTGGAGCAGCCTGTCTTCCGAGCGACTCTTGGACCCCCAACCCCTTCTTTTCTCCCGATTTGGTTGCAGGGGGAGAACTCATTTCCAGGCTTTTCTAAAAGCGAGCCACGGGTAGAGGTGTGACTTCCCACTCTGAGGGACCTGTCGAAAGTCTCTTGTCCTGCACCCATCTGCCCTCTCCCGGTCCACTTTGTGCCAGCCTCCAGATCCCAGACCTCTTACCCGTGGGTTCCGTATTTTAGGAGACAGCTTATTCATTCATCGCCGGGTCGATGGGGAAAGGGGAAACGGTCCGGGCTTCCCTGAGCCCCCTCTGCCGCAGATATCACAGTTGAAGAAGGAAGTTCAGGGGTCGGGCACTGGGGACCTAGGGTCTGGACTCAGGCAGCACCAGTCACCCCAGAACATATTCATATCAGAGTAAGAGGGAAACAGAATAGAGATTTGTTCCTCCTTTCCAATATCCTAACATTTATCAAGAACACCTCGTATTTCTATAGCTTTCTACTTTTCAAAGCTTCTTCGAGTGCGTTATTTCATTGCTCTTGTCTGCCTTTTTTTTATCTTCTCTTTCTTAGGAAAACTTGCTCACCCATGCTCACATTCACCACCTGCTTTCCACAGTAAAAATATATATATCTTGGGCAGGGCTTTAAATGTCTAGTAGGACTGCTCCCGTTACCAGGAAGTTTTACTGGATGCTTGACTCTTTGGGTTCCCTGGAAGTAATTGTACCGTAGTTCCTTGAGAACTCAATTGGAAACAACGCCCACTCCCAGAGTCAGCAGCCCCTTGCTCCCAACCCCGAAACTCAAAAGCTGTAATCATCCATTTCCTTTCCGAACTGCTTACAATCGGAGCGTATTAGTTTTGGGAGAGGGGAAACTAGCGAAGTAGAAGTATCCCATTCATTTAAAAAGACCATTGGGAACTTAGTTTTAGTGTCTTTTTCCTTGTAACTCTTGTCTGACTGCTAGCAGAATGGGCCAAGTTTGGTATTTAGACCTTAGAGACAAGATCTAACTCTGAACTTCCTTTATCTGCTTAATTTTCTTATGGAAATGGATCTGCTTAGGGAAGTGGTGTTGTTGCTGCTAAATAAATAACAGGGACAGGTAGGGATTTCTAGAGGTCATCTGATGGGGCTTGCTTCTTCTTGAGAGTTTTGTGAGGTCAGTGCAAGAATATGAGTATCCTATTAATAAAAGTCTTTCAGAGGGTTGCTACAGTCTCTCCTAGATGTTTCTCCTCGGGTGCTTTTCACTTGAATTTTTTCTGTTTTGTAAACAGATCAACAGAAAAAGAAAGAAAGAAAGAAATCAATTAGTTATTCCTGTTCAAATTGGAGTTGCTTGTGATTCCTTGATTTTTTTAAAGAATTTTTTATTAGTAAGAAGCAGTAGCATTTTAAAATTACACATTCTATAATCCAGTTGCATCAGATATTGACATACAAGAATACTTATTTTCTTTGTTCACTAAAAATCCTGTTTTGGACTTAAAAGAAGAACCCGCTCTGTCCCCTCCCCTCCCATCCACTGCATTCCTCACCACATACTTTCTTGCAATTAGTAATAGAAATGTCTTCGGTGGGGTTATTTACAAGTGAGACTGCTTCTGAACACCACTGCATTCTGAAGCTACTTTCTGATGTCTAGCCTTTGTGGGGAAGTGGAACCTTTGAGGATCATAGAAGTGTTCTAGGAATATTGGCCTATAATAGATGGGTAGTTCTTTGATCCTGTGCCCATTACGTGCCTATGATACTTCATGTATTTGGGGATCTCAATAAATATTGGTGATTGTGATCATCAAAGAAGCAAACAATATGAAGATTGTATTTCCACCATGATCTTAATAGTTCCAAAACTATTCCCAGATTCCATAGTAATTTAATCATTGCTCCAGTCTTTCCTTCTTCCCTCTCTTATTTCTTGCTTTCTTTTGGAGTACAAAGATGTTTGAGGAGGTGGTTGATTAAAAGACTTTTTTTAAAATGGGTTGATTGTCACTATTATGAGGAAGAATGATTGATTCATAATGTAAAAATTTTAGCATTCTGCTATCACTTTAATCAATTCTATCTCAAAGGCATCCCAAAATGTCTCCTCTCCCCAGCTAATACATTTCACTTTCCTCCTGGGTTTAGGTATGTAACTAAGTACTCTGTGTTTAGTTTAAGACACAACAAAATGAAATTCTTTATTAAAGTCTTTTAAGTGGTTCCAGTAGACATGTCTTCAAGTGTCATTAGCTCTTGTATGAAAGACAAAACAACCTAATTACTGCACATAATCACAGGTTTTGTTCCCTGATTCAAAGGGGTCATTCAAGTATCTGAGTTAATACATTTATAGAAATAAAATCAATAAAATAGACTATTAATAAAACACCACATTCTCAGTTTTCTCAGGTATATATTTTAGGAATAAAATACTCTTTAGCTTGTAATATATGGGGGAGATTCAGATACTTTCAAAGACTTTCTAGTAAAAAAAAAAACCACAAAGAAGAAGGTCAGGGGAGTGGCAACAATGAACTTTAAATGCTTAAATTTGCCAATAAATGAACTGGGGGAGTCTGGGAGGGAGTAGAGAAGAGATTCATCATTCTGATTCACAATTTAGGCTGGCAGAGTCTTAGTTGCTAAGACTGATAAGTGCATGTAGTATTCTTGAACACATGATAAAGTCTTTGAGGCTGTTGGAAATCATTAATCTCTGTATTCATTAAGCTGCTCGAGGTGCCAAGTGACAAGATCCACAATCCATGACTCCAGATTCATCTCATCTGTAATTCTGTATTGTAGCATTTGCAATGATCAAATTTATTTCTCCAAGGTGCACCATGACATGTGACAAAAACTCTTCTGCTAGAATTCTTTGGAATATGAATGTGGTCTATGATCATGTTCACCACCTGGGACTGACAAATATGAAATACTTTCAATTGTGCATTCTATTTACACAGGTCAAAAAGGAGATTTTGAACAAGTAGTTCTTTGCTATGCAAATGTGAAATTACTGCAAAAACCAGCCAAAGCATTGCTAGCATTGCAAAATGTCTGAACTTATTGAGAGGAGTAGTTAAGATTACCATTAATATATACTAAGTTCAAAACATTTCAAATTCTCTACTGTTCTATTATACTGTACTATTCTGTACTATCTACATGAAAATGGAAATCTCTGTTTATATTATGTTTTAACCATTTTTCTTCATTATTCTTAGTGTCCAAAAGGCTTGGAAAAAAAACAAGTATCTACTTTTTGTAAAGTAGGCTCCCTAAGATTGTTTCAGGATTGTATACAAACTTGATGGAGATGGCAAAAGCATAAAGCTGTGAGAATTTGTGTTGGATTCAGGAAACAGAAAATAACTTCTATGACACCATCAGTTCAGAAGCTAAATGGAATTCATTTAGGTAGCAGTCAATATATAGATTCAGCTCCCCAGGGAAGCTGAAATAGCAGCCCTCCTATAATTAATTTGTCACAAGAGTACTGCACTGATTAGAAGGACCTGTTAATCTGTTGGTTATTGCCAGTTAAAAAGGTTTAGTTCTCAGTCATTTGGCACTGCAGTGTTTCATTGTGCCTCTGGTGCCCGGTTTGTGGTTATTTGGTACCTAATTCTCGGTTCTCCATCAGTGACAGATAACTTGTTTCTTTAGTAGACTACCAACACCTCTGGCACAATCTAAGCATTTGAATTAACTCTGCATTTGGTACTTTGTACTATTCAATCAGGTCAAATATTTCATAAAGCTTCATCTAATACTAATCTTTGCAGTGACCTTGAATGAAGGTGCTGTCATTTTTATAGGCAAGATGCTGGAATGTAGAGAAATCATGATTTGCTCTTGGCCACACTTCAAGTATTGTAATGCTCCTGAGTAGAACCATGCAAAATGGTATGGGAAATGTGGGTTTCACCCTAGACTAGGACCTTCTTCAGGGCTGAAGAGGTGGCTAGGGGTGGACAATTAAGAATACAATTCTACCACAGATTCAAGATGATCTTGCCAGAATTCATTTGTCCTTGCAGTCTAGGTCTGGATCCACTCCCATTGCTTATGCTACCTTTAAGAGACAAGGATAGTACAGAAATAAATATATCATGGTAAAGCTCCACAAAATGGAGTATTAAAATCATATTGGCTTTCCTGACCTCAATAGTAATCTAATCATTTTATGTACCATAAGTACAAGTTTCTACTTTTCAACCCAGCACAGGCTTGGCTCTACATAATGTCAAAGAGTTAGATGCAAATGAAAAAAATGTAAATATCTGGATATTTGATATGAGCACATTTGGATTTTTTAAAAAATAGTTGATTAATTGCATTTTTTTTGTTTTCATCTCTGAGGAAAAGATCTGTAGACATGAGTTCAAAGTATGTGCTTTTATGTATACATGACAAAGATAAGACATCTAGGAACTGCACGATCATTCATATTTTACTATGGAGATGTTTAATATTATTATATTATTCATATTTTATATCACTTTAAGATCTGCATAACACCACTTGAACATATATATAAACACTTATCTGTTTATCTATCTATCTTTCCATCATCTCTATATAGTCTTTTTTTAGGCATTTGGGGTTAAGTGACTTGCCTAGGGTCACACAGCTATTAAGTGTCAAGTGTTTGGTCTGAGGTCAGATTTGAACTCAGCTCCTCCTGACTTCAAGGCCAGTGCGCTATCCACTGTGCCACCTAGCTGCTCCCTATATAGTCTTATTTGATCTTCAAACAACACTATGAGGTAGGTGCTATTATTATCTCCATTTTAGATATGAGGCTATTGAGGTTCAGAAAGGTTACTATGACTTGCTCAGGGTGGTACAGCTTATAAGTGTCTGAGGCAGAATTTGAATTCTGGTCTTTCTGACTAGAAATTGCCAATAGATTTGATATTTTTGAAGAAAAGTAGTTCATCCTAATGAAGAATTCTGCTAGAATAGAAATACCCAATGGTAGTTACAAGATGAATGAGACTTGGAAAGAAAAGATTTTTACCACATTTCTATTTTTCTGAATTCTTTCCTCTTGGGAATTTTTCTGAGAAGCAGTGGTTGTTGAGGTAATATTTTAGTATTCTGTGATAGAGATGCTGGATATGCCACTTATCTCCTTTCTATAGACATATCTTATCCTTCAGCACCAGAGCTGTAATGGGCTTTCTTTATCATTGCTTCCCCCCACCCAAATAGGGAGGATCATCTAGAACCTTATTTTTTAAATTTTAATTAAAATGTTCATCCTCTGAGACTATTTCCATCTGTCTCATGCATGCACAGTTGGTCCAACCAGCTCTGCGTTGCCTTGCCAAAACTAGATTCTATTCTGATTATTGTTACACAGTCCATAATGCTGTCCAAAGAAATCCCTCAGCTCATGTTTAAAGATGAATCTGCCCATCTATTACAACCTCAGGTTCACTTTTGTACATCACTTACAAAATGATGACACTGACTATATTTATAGTCAGATTCTTACTGTCCATTCCCTACCTTCCAGAATGGATATCCCTGTGTAGACATTCATCAACCCAGTGAAATTTGAATATCCCAGAACATTGTCATGAGGGTAGGCTTAGCTTTCACTTTTGAAGGAAGGGCTTATATGCTGGAAACTACTGAGTTCTGTTTTTCATTTGTACACTTCTTCTGGGACTTGCAACTAACCTGCTTCAGGAGCTAGTGTGCTACCCAACCCTGGAGTTCTTCAAGCAAAGTCTAGATGACCACTTGTCATGAATGTTGCAGAGAAGGGTACTTTCTCAGATATAGATTAACCTCAGATCCTTTCTAACCCTGCTATTCTATGATCCTATTTTTAAATTTATTACCTCATTTTCCACAACTGATAAATGAGAGTTTAAACTCAATGTGGATTTATCCTTATCATTTACTATTAGCTGATTAAATTGGCATTATAGACATTCATTAGCCTTTGTCAAAATCATTTCAGTTTCTTGATCAAAATGCTTAAATAAATAAAAATGAGATGAGATGAAGTAATTTTTTGACAATGCCACACAGTGGATGTGCATTGAGCACATGCTGAATGAATAGATATCGATCAATCAGTAAACATTTATTAAGCACCTACTATGTGCCAGGCATTGTGCTAAGCACCAAGTAAATAAAAAGAGGCAAAAGACAGTCCTGTCCTCAAGGATCTTACAATCTAATGGGGGAGACAACATGCAAACAAATATATGTATATATATGTGTACATATACATATACATATACACATACACATATATATCAAGCTATAAACAGGATAAATAGGAAATAATTTAACAGAGGGAAGGCACTGGAATTAAGAAGGGTTGAAGAAGGCTTCCTATAGAAAGTAGAATTTTAGTTGGGACTTAAAGAAAGTCAGGGCAGTTGGTAGTTTCAATGGAGGAAGGAAAATGTTCCAGGCATAAGGCACAGCCAGAGAAAATGCCCAGAGCCGAGAGTGTCCTGTTCATAAGAGGTCAGTATCACTGACCTCTTATCAGGAAATAAGGTGTAAGAAGACTCAAAAGGCAGGAAGGGGTACCTCTTATAGATGGCCTTTTCCAGGAGTTTAGTTCAAAGGGCCAAAGAGATATAGAATAATAGTGGGGATGACTGACCCACCACAAGTACCCTATAGGCTATGGTTGAATGTTTCCTTTTTTTCCCAGTTGTGATGAATATATACTGATGTAGTTTCACTTTTTTGCATATTTATCTTATAATTGCTGGTTTGTACGTATTTGTTTGCATGACGTCTCCCCATTAGATTATGAACTCCTTCAGGGCAGGGACTGACTTTTGCTTATTTTTATATTCTCAGCACATAGCACAGTGCCAAGCACACAGGAGGCACTTAATAAATGTTTATTGGTTGATTGATTCTTATAACCACTAGCCCCCATTACATAAGAACTGACCAGAACAATGCCTGTATAGTAACATCTCTTCACTACCCAGCTTACTTTTTCATTTACTTAAATATACTAGTGACCAAATCATGAGTCTTTAAATCTATATCATAAAAGCCTTATATAACAGCCTGAAGTTAGTTGAATCCCCTTCTCCAATTCTGTTTAACAAACATTTATTAAGCATCTGCCATTTGCAAGACACTTTGCTAGGTGCTAGAAATATGAGGACAAAAATGTAATAGCCCCTGCCCTAAAGCAATTTAAATTCTATTATAGTATTGCTATTAAAAGGGCCTTCCAGTGAATCATGAACACAAGTCAAACAATTCTTAATTATCTACTAGAAAATACACTGGCTTTGATAATCACCAGGGTCCCAATTTCAATCTTACACTCATTCATTATGCGAGGCAAACTGGTCTTTCCTGGATACCCATATGTGGGTTTCCTGTCTTTCATTCCCCAAGGATAGATTCCTCCTCCACTATATGGGACTTCTGTCAAGTAATTCCATTCAATGAGCATTTATTAACCACCTACTGTGTTCAAAGTACTAAGGATACAAAAGCAAAATCAGAGCAGCTGCTTCCCCTCAAAGAATTTTTATCCTACTAGGGATCATATGTTCTCAAAATAAGTCTAACAGAAAGAAAACTGAAGAGGGAGAAAGCATTAACTGGGTGGTTGGATAAGGGAGGGCTTCGTGGATAAGGTGATGTCTGAATTTAGACTCAAAGGAAGTTAAGATTTACTGAGACACAGAGGAGAGAAAGGAGCATCTTCCAGACATGAGGAGGGCTTGTGTATGGAGATGGGAGATGGTGAATCAGGTTCCAAAAACAGCTAGTTCGCAACTGCTTTTTCTAGAATCTTGAATTCATGATGGGAATAGTATGAAATAAAACAGGATCGTAGAGGAACTAGTTCCTTTTCTGAGTTAATCTTTGTAAGGAAGGACCATTACACCTTACGTTATTGCATTACTCATCCTTGGGCTGGGTCCTGGTGCTAGTGAGGAAGGAGCCCTTCAGAAGTACCTGCTCCCTGTGCTCTCCTACTCCTCTAGTCTGGCATTCCCTCTCTTCCTGACCTGGGTCACTGAACCAAGAGAGACTCAGAGCACTAAGGGCTAGATCTGTTGATGTGATTTCATACTGAGGCTATTGATTACATGATGCCAAAGTAACCAGACAGTTCCATCAAAAATTCACTCAATCCAGTGAAAAGATTAGTCAAAATGATCCT
The DNA here is from genome assembly GCF_900497805.2 of Vombatus ursinus. NCBI lineage: Eukaryota > Metazoa > Chordata > Mammalia > Diprotodontia > Vombatidae > Vombatus > Vombatus ursinus. Next base: position 441,199 of record NW_020951478.1, read on the forward strand.
TCAGTTTTGTGTAGAGGTACCAAGCAGTTGATTTTTTCACTTTTCAACAAGTTTAATGTTTGCATCACATTTGCATTATAGCCTAAATATGAGAGTTAAGTCTCTCAGATGTATCCCCCAAATCATACAGCCTCTCTCATGTCTGTTAGCATGCATAAACAAGAGTGGAATTTATGTTTAAGAAATGAAATGTTAGCTCACATTATTAAAGGTCATTGTGGGCAGGTGGAAAGGAATTGAAAGTTAGAGAGGATTTAACACTAGATGGACCAGAATTTAAGAATAAATAATATTCAAAGGACAAGGCAATTTTTGTGCTAATTATGGTTCTTAGTACTGTTAAAGGGAGAGAGAACCAGCCCATCTGAACCCAGAGACATAAGGCTCCATGTTTATATTCCAAAGAAGATAATCCAATCAGATGAAATTGAGAAACAGTCACGGGAAAACCCAGTTTGAGGCAAACATGGCAAAGGTGGGGGGATTACAAAACCTAGGAGCTGTGTAAGTGGACAGAGGATCAAATTATACATGATCTCAAAAGACAGAAATTCCTCTTTCTGAGGAAGGATGAATTAGAGTCAAAGATTGTCCTTTGACATAAGAGAAAAGTAACCATGATTTTAACTGTGCATAAAAATCACAGCAGAGAAGCAGCATGACATAGTGGATAGGGGAGCTAGCCTTGGTGTCAGGAAGACTTGATTTTTAGTCTTGTCTCTGACACATAAAAGTTGTGTAAGCATAGGCAACCACTTAGCACCAGAGTGGAGCTAAGACTAAAGGTCTTATGGATGCTTTCCTACTCTTTGCCAATGGAGGGAGCTCTCAACCCCATGAAATTAAAGGTTTGGACCTCTCCCAAGAAAATTACAGCTCTATTTCCTAGGATTGTGATTATTTGGTTCTGTATAAGTTACTAGAGAAATAGTCTGTATTTTGTGGATCTCCTCTGACTTTCTGCTCCCTGCCCCCACCAGCTCTCCTCCTTTTAAAATTTGAAATACATTTCTGGTGAACTTGAGCCTGCAAATTGTTGATTGCTTCTGTATTGTCTCTGACACATTCTGGTCCTGAGCTGTTATCTGAAATGACAACAGACCGTTGAGGACTTGATTTCCTCCTACTCTTGATAGCATGGCATATCATTTTGCTCCATGTTACAAGAAACATGTAGACAGGATCTTTATTTGCCAGACGTTTGATATCCACTTGCCAGCTTCTCGAGAGCATGTAAGAAGAGACAAAGCACTGGCTCTTGGTACAAGCTAGAGATTAGCAGGATTATGGGAAACTCCAAATGGGAACATGTTTTCCTGATGAAGTGCATCCTGTCCTCTTCAAATATTCATTATAACCATAAGTGCCCAGCAAAGACATTTCATTCTGAACCTTTTGTAAGGATTTCATCTCAGAGCTAGTTTATGTTCTGTATGGTTTCTCATTATATTCTGACTCATTTTGTGCTCACAGAGTAAGCTATTACAGGCTGGACAGTACACATTTTATTATGGAAGCAGTAGCTTTTGTCTTTTCCACATGTATGCCCCAATGTCAGTCACTCTTGGAATAGAATATTACCCCATGACAAGTTTTATTGATGTGCTTGTTCCATATTTTTTTTTTGAGCATTTTGAGGCTTTCATCAATTAGTGAGATAAAATTCTAAATTGTTGACCTTCTGCCTCGTTTGAAGAAATGAAGTGATTTCAAGAGTGCCAACTCTAGCCCCAAATAAATGTCCAATGGAGGTAGCCATTGATTGAACAGGAAACAGTTATCTATTTGCAGAACCTATACTCAACCTGTGATTACACTGGTATGAGGAACTCCTGGTGGTTAACTCATCTCACCAATACAGATCAGCAACTTATCCCACTTATAGCCATATAGTTTCCTGAGGCATTGATCAAGTGACTTGTCCTGGTTCATATAGTCAGTATGTCAGAGGCAAAAATCAAACCCAGGTCTTCCTAGTGCCGTGGCTGGCCTTACATCTGCTACATCATACTTCCTCTTAAATTTACTTAAATAAACCTACCCTATCCCTGACTTGGGAGGGGGAAAAGATGGCCCAGTTACATAGGAAGGCCAAAGAATCCTGATAGATAGGTCAAGTGCTCCTTGACCCCAACATCAAGAGATTTAGACGAAGCATATTAGGTGGACATCCCGAGGCGGATTTACAAGAGGACATGGTGGAGAGTTGCACAGGTTGGCTAGGCATGGCTGAGGACACCTTATAATCTCCATTGTTGGAAGGAGCAGCTACACTGTGGGATCTCATTGAATATCCCTGACTGTTTTCTGTGTGCCACCTTGGTAGATCTGCTACCCCCTTTCCTCTAACATCCGTGTGTTACAGACATACTATGTGAGGTCCCCTTTTTCCCTTTAGACAGCTAGATGGCACAGTTGATAGAACACCAGGCCTGGAATCAGGGAGGCTCCAGTATGACTCAAAACCAGAGTCAGACACTAACCAGTTGGGTGATCCTGATCAAGTTGCTTTACCTTTGTCTGCTTCAGTTTCCTCCTCTGTAACTCCCAGAGGAGAGTTATTCTCCCAGGTTATTGCTATGAGGATAAAATGAGATGTTTGTAAAGTGTTTTTCAAACCTTAAAGTGTTATATAAAGCTAGCTATTGTCAACGGCAAATCATTTAGTAAACATTTATTTGGAGCCCTACTGTGTTCCAGGAACTGTGAGAGGCACTAGAGATACCAAAACAAAAATGAAACAGTTTCTGCCTCCAAGAATCTTAGAGTCTATTGCAGTAAATGGTACACATAAATGTATACCTCAACTTGGAGGGAGGGGGTCCATGGTTTCATTGGTATCAAGGTCTCCTAAATGGAAACTCCTTCTACTAATATAAAAAATTACTAACCTGCGATGTACAGTCTGAGATAATTGCCTGGGGATACTGAGAGTTTATGTGATTTATCCAGGATCATATAGACAACATATGTCGGAAGTGGGGCACCAAATACATACAAATACAAGGTGGAGAGGGGGTAGAAAAACCAGAGATTTGGAGCTAGAAGAAACTCATCAAATTCAGCCTACTCTTAGATGGGGAAACTGAGGCCAGAAAGGTTAAGTGGCTTGCACACAGATACACAATTAATAAGTTTTTGAGAAAAAATTTGAAGTTGGTTCTTCCCAATCTAAGCCCAGGACTCTATCCTTCACCTCACCCAGCACTGTAAGGTGCTTCTAGAGCTCTTACTAATTAGTCTCTATTAGAACCATTGCCCCACCCCACCTAAGTCAAGATGCTTACAGAAATTTGCAAGGATAATTAAATTTTCAATGTGAGCATTTTTACCTTGAAAATCAGAACCTGATGTATTATTATTATTATTATTGGTATCTGGACTTACAGTGATGTAGAAAATGTTAATAACATAAATTAAACTTAAAAGTTGGTACTACCTACAGTTTTCTTTTTTTAATTTAATATTTTATTTTCCCAATTACATGTAAAAACAATTTTAATATTCTTTTTTCAAATTTTGGGTTCCAAATTCTCTCTCTCCCCTTCCCTCCCCCCCCATTGAGAAGGCAAGCAATTTGACATAGGTTATACATGTGTAGTCACTACCTTTTTTTTCAGAGAGCTTGTCATTAACCATTTACCAACACACCACTGAGATGCTACTGCTTTAGTGGCCAGGAAGGGCTTTTCTACCCTGAAATATAAAAGAAAACTACAAAAGGAAGATCCACTTGGTGTTTTCTGAAGAGCACTGGTTAATGCACAGTGAATGCAAGCACATCTTCCAAACCCAGATCTCAGACTAGGAAACCCAGGATTCAGTTACTCTTGGTAGAGCAGTAATGAGTAATAAGGCTTCCTAGATGAGTCACCTGTACACAGTCTCCAGGCCCAGTTCAGTTGTTTTTTAGCCATGTCCAACTCTTCATGACCCCATTTGGGGTTTTATTGACAAAGATGCTGAAGTGGTTTACCATTTCCTTATCCAACTTATTTTACAGATGAGTAAACTGTGGCAAATGGGTTAAGTGACTTGCCCAAGATCACATAGCTACTAAGCGTCTGAGGCCAGATTTGAACTCAGGAAAATGAGTCTTCCTGACTGCAGGTGTGCACTCTATCCACTGTGCCACCTAGCTGCCCTGATGCAGCCATTTAATCAATTTCCTGGGCAAATCAAACTTTCTGTAGAGCATAGCCCTCAAAGCTTCTTTCTCAAGACTTGAGCACTAGCAGGTATCATGGGTTTGTTGAGACAGTGAATCCCTGGGCTTGTTTGACCACCCTTCATAATGAATCACGGTATAGGTTCTCTGGGCCAGTACTGGCTTATTAGGTTTTACTGGCTTATTCCAGAGTATTTGCAGGGTATATTTTTGGTATCCTCAGGGGATAAACTTTGAAGTTTGTATCCCATTTTCTTTTCATGAGTATTCTGCTAAATATGAACTACTAATTCTGGCAGCCCCAAACTATATATACTCAATGCAGTCTGCTTGAGCTGCTGATTCCTAAAGTGTCCTCTTTGGAGAGCCTAATTTTCCCTGATAATGGACAGTGGATCACCATGCTTTATCCATCAGTCATTATGGAAGAATGAAAGAATGGGAGAATTTATTTAGCACAATTTGTATGTATATATTATGCTAAAAATTGGGCTAATATCCCAAAGGGAAGAACAGTTAACACCCTAATTAATTAGAGTACTGTAGATGGTTCTATTATGAATGACAAGCATTCATTAACTTTACTAAATCCTCTTCTTAAAACTTGATCACAACTACCATTAGTAATGAAAATATTTGATGAGCCTGAGTCCCTCCTGAGAAATACTAGGTTTAAGAAATTCACACTAGTTAAGAGAATCTAGGCTACATTGAAAAAAGACCTGGTTTAAGCAAACAAATGGTTACAGTTGATAATACACATGTAAACAACACCCTACTTGGTTAATTTGCTAATAATTCTTCTGTGGTGATAGATATCTTATATTCAAATCTTAAGCTGAAACATTTTGTGAATACACAGCATATTTTCAGATAGATATTTATATCTATTTATTTCTGTATACCATTCAGATTCATGCAATTAAAAAGCTGAAAATATCTTCAGGCATGAAGATAAAGCGTGAGTATGGTATCCTACTTTTAATCACACTCCTTTCCTTCCCTTGCCAAATCTCTCTATTACCTTGATGGAGGTAATTTCTCTCAGTCAAATAATAACATCACATAGCTTACTGGGGAGAGATTGGGGCACCATCCCTAGGTTGGAGATTTTTCTTTGGCTCTGTCAACATAAGCATAATAGAGATTTGAGGAAATTATCTTAAATTATTCCTCATTCCCAACCCCAACTTTTAACCTCAATTATCCAGATATTTCAGGTAGAAGTACTGAGTTTTTTAATGTTTGAATCTCCAGGATTATTAGCACTTAATTAAAATTGTGTATATAATCATAATTAGATTTGCACATAAATGAAAAGAAATTATTTAGTGCTCACTATATTCCAGGCATTGGGGATAGAAAGATAAAAATGAAATAATCCCTGCCCGCAAGGAGTTTACATTCTATTGAATGTAATATTTTCTTCCATGATTCTACCCTCTCCATGAAGCCCTCCTTGATTCCCCCAATTAGTATTTTATAGATCTCTTTCCTTAACAAAATCTCTCTAAAGTAGTGGTGTATTAGTATTTCCATTTTACATATGAAAAAATTGAGAGCCAGAAAGGGTTATGCCCAGGTTCACATAGCTAATAAATGTCAGTCAGGACTGGAACTGAGTTCATCAGACTCAATGTTTCTGCTACTATGTCACTCTTGTTCTTATAGAGCCTTGGTATGTATGAGATCTCCCTTATATAATTCTCATCTTTAGATCAGCAAATAACCAGAAAACCATTAGCCTCTTCAATGTCTCCCTCTGCTGTTCCCAGGAATTTTAGCTGCCCACAGAGCTTGTCTGGAATTGTTTTTTATGGTCCTTCTAATGGAAGTGTTAGGTAGACATCCTCTCCTAATTGTCCTTCACATTTCAGTTCTACTCTGTCTTTGTAGACTGGTTTCAGGTACTCACTCTCATGCACTCTACATTTCAGTCAAGCAGGTCTACTTGCTCTTCTTCATACACCGAGTCCTATGTCCCACTTCTGTGCTTTTGTATAGATTGGCCCCCAATCCTGGAATTAATGCTCCTTCTCCCATTCTCTTGAATACCTACCTAGCATCTTTCAAGACTCAGCTTTCCTGATTCCTCTCCTCCCCTTCCCCCTGCCTTTGTTACTGCTCTCCCCACACCCTGGATAGTACTTTGTAATTGTTTTGTATAGATTTTATATTTAATTATGCATGCACATATTATTTCCCACCAGTAGAATGGAAGCTCATTAGGATCAAGCACTTAGCACTGTAATTTGCATATAGTAGTTACTTGATAATTGTTTTCTGTATTAAATTATTTGGATTCTCTGAGACCATTCTGGAGTGGTGTGAATCCCAAGAAAATCACTACAGTGGTCCACCCCCAGAGGGATTCTCCATGTCAGGGATTAGAACCTTGAATTCTGAATAGCAAAGGGCTAGAAAAAGTCCATGAGTACCATTGAGTTCTACTAAAATATAAGTTGAGAAGGAAAAATGGGAAAGGAGAAAGACAGTAAGAGAAGAGGAAAGAAGAGATTGGAAGGAGAGGGAGAAAACTGAACAAAAGACATACATAGTAAAGCTTATATGTTTTATATATATATATATATATATATATATATACACACACACACACACACACATAATATATCCTATATGTGTTATACAATATGCCCCAAAGATCATATATAAGCTCATTTACTTATAGACTTTAAAGATTATACAATCTTATATGTAAGATCACATACCCACATAAGTTTACATATAAAAACATCTATATGTATATATTTAAAATGGCTCTAAGACTTTTGGGATACCATGTATGTGTGGATGTGTGGATAGATATGTTTTATGTATGTGTATGTATGTGTGTGTATGCACATATACAGGGAGAAGCAGAATATCATTTCCAGTTTATGATCTGATGATTCTTTGAAATAAGGGATAGTAAACAACTTGGAATTTTGTTCAACTAATTGAGGAATGACTCAGAGTGCTAAAAATGTGGTAGAGTGATACTTACCATGGGAAGACAAATGCTACCAGGTAACACACGCTGGTACTTGTGCCCAAGATTGTTTACTAAAACTGGATTCAACTGCTGAGCCTAGCTTAGAAGACAGCTATAATATACTCAAGGTGGAATTGGATTTAGAATCAGAAAATCTAAATTCCTATCTTAGCTCTGTCATTTGTTAGTTTGGCCAAGTCACCTCAGTTTCCTCATCTGTATAATCGAGATCATAGCATATACCTTACCTGCCTTAAGACCTCTTGCGATGATTAAAAAACACAATAAAGTGATGTATTAATGCTAGCTATTTATATTGAGGACAGACTTCAAGGGGTGGCCACAAACTACAGAGTTTCCAGTGTCTTCCCCCCAAGGAAGCTTAAGAAATACCTGAATTTCCATGGATTCTGGAGTTATGGGCTGTCAATGCCCAAAGGACAAAGGATACATTCGAAGTAATAAACAATAGAAGGATTGCCAGTAAATGGGGATTTTAAAAAAAGAGTCTTAAGGCTCCCCAGAAACAGCTTGCTGGTTTAGTGTCCTTTAAAACATAACATTACAGGTTGTTATAAATATTTGCTAGGCCTACCCTTAGAAGTCCTTGATTAGAAAAAAAAAAAAGCTTAAAACTACACTGACTTTTGAAACACACCATATGAAGCATTTAATAAGTGCCAGTTAGATTGGAAATGAAGCTACCAGATGAACATATAAGGGATCAAATGAGATGATATTTGTAAAGTACTTAGCTCAGTGTCTGACACATAGTAGGGGCTTAGTAATGCTTATTCCCTCTCCCTACTTAATGGTGCTGTCCCAAGGTCTCCATATCTCCTCCTTTCCCCCTTCCCTTACTGCAGGCACCTTTCTTGCTTTTTGCTTCAGGTACAAAAATCCCTGGTCATGGTTCTGCTGGAAATAGCAGGTAAAATGATGTCACTTTTAATTGTGCTGTCTGAATGGTAGGCAGCAGAGAAAACGCACATCAGTGGACAAATACCAGTCCATTTTTCCAGAGCAGGGACTTGTCTAGTCTTGTTCAAAATAATCACACTTCCCTTTGAAGACTATGCTATTGTATAATCAGATTTCACTGGTAAGAAATTAGAGATTTTTTTCCTTTATACACTTCCTAAATTATTGAGTATGATTCAGAACTAAGGGGAAATTGAGCCTGAAAGCTCTCATTAAAAATGCTATAACATCTTGAAAGACCAATATTACTTCCTACCTTCTTTCTTTCCACAGACTCATTATAGCTTTTGCCCACAAATCTTCACATAATAATTCTAGGGCTATTTTCTTTATACAATTTTTCAAGTGTGTAGGGAGCAACCTTGTTTTTTGCCCAGAGGTTATTGTCATCATCCCATCCTTCCCTTGGCAAGCTTGTATTTTTCTGTAAGCTTCAAGTTGCTCTCTATTTTATTTCTTATTGAGGCCATTGTTATTATATTACCCAGAACAGGCAGTCTTTCCTTGAATTGGAGCACAAAGCTCCCTGATCTCTTTAAAATGACATGACCACATGAAAATACTGCCCCAATAGTGTTTTTAAGAAAGAAATTCTATGTACCATAGCATTCTAGATTTAGAGCTGGAAGGGACTTTAAAGGTCAACTAGTCTTCCCCCTCCCTACTCCCTACATTTTACAAAGGAGGAATCTGTCTATCTACCTTTTGATGCTGTTGATCCAGGTCCAAGGAAAGCCATTTCCAAAGCAAGGAAGAGATCATCTATCTCAATCTGCACTCAAGCTATTGAAATTCATGATGTCAACCTTTAAAACTTTTTAAATAGTAGGGCTTAATTGCTCAGGTGGAAAATTGACAGAGAGAAAGCAGAGTTGATTAATTTTCATTTTGTTTCCCCATAGGGACTTGGCATCTTTGGACTAGAAAGGGCAGAACAAAAATGGCTAATGGGAGGTTGATACATGAGATAACTAATGGGATAATAACAATGACCTATTATTAATGAGTTCCTCTCTTGGCCCAGCTGAAGTATATACTGGAGTATTAATACAACTGGTAAATGTAATTGCTGAGTCAATATCAATGATCTTTGAAAGATTATGGAAAGGGAGGACTGGAGAAGAATAAATATCCCACTTTTTTGAAAGGAGGAGAGAATGGAAACTGTATACTATATTCTTGGAAGTGTTATTAAAGCAATGATTAACAAACATCTGTAAAAGGAAACAGTGAGCACAGGCATGATGTGGAAACAGTGAGCACAGAGGCATGATGGTTTCCTCAAGCACAGGCTAACTACAGACCAAACTTAAACCTTTCTTAAGTAGAGTTGTTAGACTGATAGAACAAAGAAATGCTATAGGTTTTCTTCAACTTTAGCAAAGCATTTGATAAAGTCTCTCATGATATTTTTGCTGCTGAGTTTAGACAGACATGGGCTAGAAGACAATATAGTTAGTTGGATTCAGAAGTGGTCATATGACCAGACCAGATCAAGAGTAGTCACTAAATTGATCAACAGCAACCTGGAAAGAGGTGTTCAGTGGAGTATCCTCGGGATTTGTAATTGGTCCTATGTAACATTTTTATCCACAATATGGGAAAAGGTCTAAATAGCTTGCATGCTTTATAAATTTGCAGATGCCACAACGCTAGAAAAGGAGAGCTAGCAGATTGGATGAGAGAGTGAGGATTCAGTAGGATTTTGACAGGTCCTACATAGTGTAACAAAATGAATGAGAGACACAGTATCCAGGAATAAGAAGGCAACATCTCACTGTACACATCAAGAATTTTGTGCGCGCTTTTGGATGTCACATTTTAAGAAGGATGCTGATATGTGTCCAGAGGAGAGCAATCAGTGTACTGATGGGATACAAGTCACATGAGGAACAGTTGAAGGAACTGAGGATGTTTAGCCTGGAGATGAGAAGACTTAGAGGGGACATAACTGTCATCAATAAGAACTCTCATATGGAAGAGGGATTAAATTTGTTCTGCTTGGCCTCAAAGGGTAGGGCCAAGAACATTGGGTTAAAGTAACAAAGAGGCCGATTTCATGATGTGAGGAAAGACACCTTAAAACTTTTCTAAAACCACTATGGTCTGCCTTGGGAGGTAATGGCTTACTTCACTCACCAGTGGATTGAAGAAGGAATTCTTTCTAGATGTGGCTTGGCCTAATTGACAAGTCTCTGAAATTGTGTGATTTTATGATTTTTATTATCTCTTCAAAATTATTCCCATTCTTTTACTTCCTTATTCTCCCAGGTACATATGTGACTAGAAAGCTTTAGTTCATTGTGGACTCCTCCTTATCCCTCACTGACATACTCAATTTGTTGCTAAGTCCTACCTTTTCTGCTTTGGAAATTTCTGTCCCTTCCATCCCCTCTTTTCCATTCCCACTACCACCACCCTAGATCAGGCCCTCAGCAGCTCTTACTGAGACTAGCTAGTTGTTTCTTCTCCATTCTCCCAGCCCTATAGTCAATCATACACATTGCTGCCAGATTAATCATTCTAAAAGCCCAGTTCTGACCATGTAACTCTCCTAACGAAGACCTTCAATCCTTTTCGAATGCTGGCATTGAAGGGCATCAACCTTCTAATCATCAACGATCCTACCAGCAATCCTTCCAAATTAGCTTCCATTGTTCTCCACCTGCCCTATGCTTCAGAGAGGTTATGCAAGCTCCTCAGCTAAGTCTCTGAAGAATACCCAGGCTTTTTTTCCCCAGAAACATATATTCTGGCCAAACTTGACTATTTACTGTTTCATATTCCAAAAGTAAATGTCATGTCTCTGTGCCTTTGTTCGGGCTGCCTCCTGCATGTGGATTCTCCATCCCCAATTTGTTGAAGTCCTACCCAGCTTTCAAGGTTATGTTCTCCATGAAACCTTTCCTAACTTCAGATGGAAGTGATCTCTCTTTCTTACGAACCCTCACATAACTCTAGGGTTCTTGGTATTTTTGGTATAATAAAAAAATAAAACTTTAAGGTTTCAAGGCACTCTGTATCTTCACAACAAGGTTGAGAAGTAAGTTATTATTATGCCCATTTTACAAATGAGAAATATGAGGTTGAGAGACATTATGGGACTTGTATAAGGCCTCATAGTTAATAAATATTTGAAGTGGGGTTCTAACCCCAGACTCTTCCTGACTCAAAATCTGGTACTCTTCCCTCCCTGCCATAATTCCTAGCATTATAGCTGTTCGTGCATTTGCCTTAGTTACCCCGTCAGATTGCAAGCCCTTTCAGAGTCAGAGCTGTAACTAAAGCATCTTTGTTACAGCACTTAGCCCAGCCCTGTGCATGTAGGGAATACTAACTGAATGCTGCTGAGCTGAATCAGTATGTCTCTCTCAGCTCATGTTCCTCGAAAGTCTACAAGAAATCTAAGTAAGCCTACCAAAAATACTTTTGGGTAGCACCAGAAAAAACGATAGATGCACCTTTTAGAAGACAAATCCAATTTGATTTCTTTGTATCTCTACTCCAAACTCAGGAATGCTCATGTACATAGCACAATGGCCTCTGGACTTTTTAAGAAACTAAGTTTCAAGTATTTTCTGCTTTGAATTCCATAGAATGGGAGATCTCAGATATGAACTAAAGTAAAAGAATTGCAATATCTTCAGTGTATCACTTGTTCAGCTGAGGAAAGCATTTTATTAATGTCATATTGAGAAATGTACAATCTAATCTCTTTTAATTCTAGCTCACCTTTACTTATATTCCTGGGAACACTCATTTGGAATGTGGAACAAGGTTTGAGTTCAGGGAACATTTAACGAAGATCTATTGGGAGAGGGTCTTTCATTAAATGATTTCTCCAAACTGTCCATCCAGGTTTCTTTTTGAAAAAATAAAAAGCTTTCAAGTTCCTACTGAAAGAAAAGGAGCAATAGACAGTGAACTGAAATAAGGCTCACAAACCAAGAAGTTGGCTGTGATAATTTGAGAGGCAGATATTGTATATTGGCTTTGTGTGTTAGAATAACATACTAAAGTGGCCTAGCCAGGGCCATAGAGTCAATTTCCATATGGATCATTTAGCTTCATTCTGTTTCAGGGCTGTAAATGGCATCCCTTACTCCAATCAGATGTGTTGGGAATATATGCACAATAGGGACAGAACTAGAGTATGTGAATGGATCCAGAATCTACCACCACTACTTGGGAACAGTTCAGATAGCTTACCTTAGCTTCTTACCTGTCTTATAGAAAGTTAGATTTTTGAGGGCAGAAGTTTTTTTCTTTTTCCCCCCAAGCTTAGCTAGGTGCCTTACATATAGCAGGATCTTCACCTATGTTTCAGGAATGGAATTGAAAAGACTATAAAATTGTTGGGCCTCAAGCATTTTCTCTTATCAGTATAAGGAGAGAGAAAATATAGATACCAAGGTAAAGCTAATTGACAGCTAACCAGTCTGGTAGAAATGAAATGCTTGGAAATGTAAAGGCACAGACAACATTTTTAATGTGTAAACAATACAAACATGGAGACAGAAAGATGAAGATGGCTGTCCAAGGGAGGAAGCAGTTTTAAGGGGCTTCTCGCACCAGAGAAAAATTATGCCCATGGGCTCAGGAAAGGAATTGCAGGCTAAAAAGGGATGTAGATTATGAGTTACCCCTTTGCCACCCATATATCCTACACATGTAACTCACTACCATTGTGTTCTAAGTCAAGTTCACTCTTCCTGAGAGCCTGCGTGTATTTCTAGGACAGAGTAGCCTAATGTACTGTTTGTTCTACTCTCCCACTGGCTTATTATTAGAGGAAAGCATAACAGTAAGAGTTTATGAGCAACAGAACTAGAAACCCAGTCCCTTGGGGTTACCCCTAGAGCCTTGAAAGGAAGAGATATAGTAAGTCATTCCCTGATGTCCCCAAACTACTAGTGGGAGTGGGAGTTGGGAAAGTAACCCAAAGGACATGTGGAATAAACAAAAATAGAAAAGAATAAAGTAGACTTGATTCATATTGTAAGAGAATTCCCTGCTGCCTACAGTTAACACAAGCTGATTCCTTCACCTGTACTTAGCCAATGCTACATAAAATCAGATTGGTGTGTTTCTTGGCCTAATCACTTTGCAAGAGTAGACACAGCCACTCAGCCATTCTCTGTTCACTTTGTGATAAGAGGATATCTGACTTAACTTTCATACTGCCATTTACTTAAGATGAGCATTTCACACAACTAGCATGCAAAATCAAGCTGAGATATCAACTATTGGCTAGTTCCCTGCTTTACCTGATAGAGATCTTCTTCTATTCTTTGACATGCAAATCATTATCTTTCCCAATTGCTCTTTGAAATACCATTGTACACATCCTGTTTATATAACCAAAACTTAGATAATGTAGCCTAAAACTAATGCTCAGGACTTTTTGGCATGTCCTCAGCATGGCCTGCTCCCTGAGCATGATAAATTTCGGTTTTTTTTCTTTATTATCTCTGCATTGGTGATTGGGGATTGTCAGCAGTATCTAGTCAACAGATTCCAAGACAATTTTGTGACAGCTTCTTACCCTGAGGAGAGCTGACAATGTCTCTACCATTCTCCATGGTTCAATTTCTAAACATAAAAGGATGCGACTTTTCTCCATGGAATATGTTTTTCTCTTAATAGCTCCATAAAGGACATAATTTACTGTCTTACAAGTAAGACAATTGAGGCAGAAGGGGCACTGAATGACCTTTGGTTGGTTGGAGTGGCTAGCTAGGAGTAAAAGCCCCTTTGCCTTGAGAAGCAATGTATTTCTTCTCTATCGCAGCATGTCCCTGCTGCCACTGCAGCTAAACTTAATTAATAAAGGATCTTAATTTCTCCCACAACCTGTTTGCCTTGTCCCAATATCCTCCTGAGTTAGTTTGTTGAATCCGGGGAAAAATGACTGACCATGAAATGAATCTTTTCCGTCAATGACAATTTATAATGTTGGGATACAGCTCTCTCCTTCCCAATCGCTCATACAATGAGTTTCTGAAGATTGCTTAGGAAATAGCATCAAAATCCTGCTGCCCTGGCCTTTATTTGTCACCTGGAAGGAGAGGAATTTGGAGAAGCAGGGCAGAGAAAGGGCAAGGGTATGCATTTCAGTTGAAGTCTCATCTATAGTTTAAATACAGTTATTTGGGAGGAACCATCCAGAAAGAATCAATCTGGACAACTCTTTATCCCAGAGGAATTGCAGATTGATTGGATTTCACCTCTGCATTGCCATCCTGCGCTTAATGCTTCCTACACGTAAACATGGAAAATTAGGTTTTTATTTATTTCTGGCACATCACTATTATTCATACACTGCAGAATAAAATATTTAAACAATAAAATGAAGCAGCATGCAGTTTGCAACAAATGGAAAAAAATGTTTTTGAATTCTACCAAATTAAGCATCTGCTTAACAATACATGTACCCCTTTCTTCTAGATTAGAGGGTTGAAATGAAGTTGATGTTGCTGTCATTTTAAAATTTAAGTAGTGATTTGAAAATTATATTAAATCTCAAACCTTTTTCTCTAAAGTAATTTAAGGAGAAGAATGGAAAATTGGGATGCAATATTTCTTTGTTCATTCTATATAGTCATATTAATGTTATCTGGTAGAAGAGACGTTTTACAGAAATCTTCCTTTACTATGGGCTTCCTATATATTATTTCAATAGGTGACATTAACTCACAATGTACTGCTCTTAGAAAGCTTTGAAAGTTAAGCAAAAAAAACCACTTTAGTATTGGTCAGTTTTCTCAGAACCTAGAAATAATAAGAATTCTTTTGTTTTCTGCAGCTCAACTGCTTTATAGTATGACAGTTCTCTTCTGATTCTCAGTTTCCCCACCAGTTAATAACAGAGATCATTAGTTAAAATAACTTATATTTATATTGTATTTTAAATTTTATGGGTTTTATTATTTATTACTTATTTATATTGTACTTAACATTATATTTTCAAGTTTACAAAGTGTTTTCCATTATCACATTATGATATAATATAGTATAAGCATAGTATAACAGAGCATATATAAGATAATAAAGTATAGTATATATAACATATATACTATATTGGGTACTATAGTATATAGTATAATATAAGATATATGATATAGCACAGTGTATTTTATAGTATTATATATAATGGAATATATAATATATGTACTAAACTATATATACTGTATGCATAGTTGGTTGATGGAATGGTTGGTGTCCTGTGTTCTTGAAGGGGCCCAAAATGACATCACTATGTTAGAGTCAAATTACAGGGTGTCCAACTGTGGCTAATCAGACCAATGTGAGGTGGGAAGGCTCTACCACAGATGGGCATAAATAGTCCATGTGAATATTTTGAGTGGATTCTCTAAATTTGCACATCTTGCATATGTGTGTGTCTGTATAGTACATATATATGTATCTAGTATATATACTATGTAATAGTATGGCAACTAGGTGACTCTGCAGATAGAGGGCTAGAGTCAGGAAGACCTGAATTCAAATCTGATCTCAGATATTCACTAGCTGTGTGACCTTGAGCAAGTCACTTAACCTTATTTGTCTCAATTTTCTCATCTGTAAAATGAGCTGGAGAAGGAAATGGAAACTACTCCAGTATTCTGACAAGGAAACTCAAAATAGGGTCATGAAGAGTTGAACAAGACTGAACAACAACATATATAGTATACTAGAATAGTTTATAGTATAAGATAATTATATATAATATCGTATTAAATAATATAACATAGTAATTGATGTTTATGTAACTCTTTAAGATTTACAATTTACTTTCAGCAAAACAACTCTATGAGAGAAGCTGGATCATACCTGCTTTACAGATAAGGTAAATGAGGCTCTTAAAGGTTAAGTAATTTGCCCAAAGTCACACAGGTAATGAATAGTAGAGCCAGGACTCAAAACTAGATCTTCTGACCCTGTGGTGTGTGCATGCCATACTACCTCTAGGAGAGCAGGCCATAATGGGAGAGCACTGGATTTAGGGTCATCAGACAAGATTTGGCTCCCAGCTCTGCATTCTGCTACCTGTGTGACCTTGAGCAAGTAATTTCATTTCACTGGGACCCATTTTTCACATCTGTAAAGTGAGGAGGTTGGGCAAAATGATCTCAAAGTTTCCTCCCAGTTCTACTTGAGCTAGACCAGAGAGCTTGGCTACTACACTCATGTAAAGCATCCCGGTCATACAATAAAAAAAGTGTTACCCTCAATATCCAACTATAATTCTTCCTTTATTTAGGGCTGTTAAGGGCCTGTGGCAGTAGAATGGAATTAAAGTCACCAGGCAAAGCATAATGAGCTGTAGGAGGCAAATTATTTTAGGTACTACCAAGATGTTGTCACTGGCCTACCCAGAGGAACTTGCAAAGACTCATTAGCCTACCCTAATAAGGACAGCCCCCTCAGAGGCTGTTTCTTCCTGGGGATCATTAGTATAGCCCTGCTCTGGCCATAACCAGGGAATGTCAGACTCTTGAAGAATCACATATTTAATTAAATTTGAAGAACAGAGAGGAAATGCAAGTTTTAAAGGTAAAATGAAGGACAGAGAAAAAATAAGTGGTGTCATAGGAGCTGTTTTGCCACTAGCATTGTGCCTTCAGGGGATGAGATTTAGACAATTATTTTGAAATTATATAATTCTCTAATGAGCTCCATTCTTCCCTTCATACCAGAGTTCATACCCTCACTGGATCACAGAATCTCCGATTGAAAGAAACCTCAGAGCTTGTCTAGGCTCTACCCATAGCTAAGCAGGAATCTCTTTTTCCAACATCCCCAACCGGTGGTCCTTTGGCTTCCACATGGAGACCTGAATTCAAAGAAACCCATTCCACATTTGGTCTATTATAATTGTTAGGAAAATTTTCCTCGTATCAATCCAAAAACTCTGTAATTGCTACCAGTTCCTCCTAGTTCTGTTCTCTGGGGTCAAAAAGAACAAATTCGATCCCTTTTCCACATCAGAGTCCTCCAAATACTTGAAGGTACTCATCAAGTCCCACTTTCCAAATCTCCTTTACCCAAAGTGCTTTAATGATTCTCATGTATATATTACCTTCGAACACCAATATGTGGTCTGCTCTAAGAGACCATGTTCATTGCCCCAACTTCTTTATCATCTCATACGTACTCTTCATTTAATTTCCATTCCAGTATTCTACAGGATGATACCCAAGTTTCCATCTAATGTAACTATATTCTTCTAGGAAGAAGAAATCAATAAAAAATGTACTGCTTTCCTGCATTCTACTCTTCTCTGTTTTTAATTCATTATAATTTCTTTCTACCTCTTTTTCTTTTCTCTCAACATACTCCAATCCTACCCATTTCTTAATTTCTGAAATACACTTGACTCTCCGACTTAGTAGCTATGTGGATGTCCAGTAGATTAATATTTCTGGGTGACTTATTAGGTTGCCTTCTTTTCTCCAGAGCAAATATTCTCACTTCTTTCAGCTGATTCTCCTATGGCATAATTTCATATCTCCTCTCCATGTTAGCATTTCCCCTCCTTTGGACTTATTTCAGCCCATCAATATCTTCTATGGACATGAAAAACAGAGTATTCTACTAATCTTTTCTAGAGATATTACTTTTGCATATTAAGCTTCACCCTCTAGTCCCCAATGGCTCAAATGAGCCATTGCCCTAAAAAGAAAGCTTCTTGGACCCTCTTTTAAGGAGTTCCAGAGACTCTGCCCAGAGCAGGAGCCATCATAATAGACAGCTCTACTCTACTGCATTCTGGAAAGAGCACTGGACTTGGAGTCAGAAAGACCTGGCTTCAAATCTTGTCTCAGAAATTTACTATCTCTGTGATCCTGGGCAAGTCACTTTGTGTCACCCAGACTCATTTTCTTCACTTGTAAAATGAAGTTTGCCTCAATGGCCTCTGAGGTCTCTTCCAGCTCTTACTTTATGACGTCTCTGACTTGCCCTAGGAGAGGTCAAGATGAGAAGAAATTCTGCATACAATGTCTCTGCTCTTGTAGAGAGAGTGAGTTCATTGATTTCTACCACACTTTTGCTCAAACCTATCTGCCAATATCAACCTTTTTATCTTTAAAGTATAGAGGGGAAAGAAGAGAAAGATGGGGAATAGACTCAAAGACAAGATGCAAGATGTATACATTTTGCTTAGTTTAAGTTGATGATCGATGCTTTCTTTTTTTCTAAAAACAATTGACAGGCTTGGGTTACATATCAAAGTATAGAAACATTTAGACATTGTCTTTATCCTCAAGGAGACTACAGTTTAATAGGAGAAACAAGGCAGACAACTATGATCCCAATAGAAACTACAAAAGCAATTATTCCCAGAGTTTGCAGATAGGGGAGAGTTGGTCTGGGGGTGGGTTGATGGGTTCCAGAACTGGTGAAATTTGAATTTCCTGGAGGAGGTAGACCTTCATTTGAATCTTTGGGGGCCTGTGCACAGAGCTTCATACTGCAGCATGTGTTGAAATTGCAACAGATGGAACACATAAGAAATGTATTTTAATTTTATCTTTAGCAACTTGGAGAAACCTAGCACCTAGTGTACTGTGGAGAGATAATAAAAGTTCATTGTCATGTCGTTGTTCATAACGTGGTAAATCATACTTGCTCTTAGGGAAGAGTTTTGGTATTTCTCCCACCAGGTTTAATAAGCATGTTTCATATAGGCACACCAAAAAAAAAAAAGGAAAGCAAAAATTCAGAATTGCCTCAGATGTTTTCTGAGCAGTGTACTCAGTTCTTTCTGTTTTCTTACAGTTTCAGTGGACACCAGATCTTCAATTGTACTTGTCTGGAAAGCAAGACCTTCAGCTTGGACAAAACAACCTGCTATTTCTGCCAGCATTTCCATGGAAAAATGAAAAACTATAGAATCTGTCCAATTTAACCCTTGTCTGCTTGTAACTTCGATCTCCAATACACTCATTCTATCTCTCACACCACAAAGATGTCAGACCCTGACCCTTCATCTGGATTTGTGGGCAGCGTGGAGAACGGAACTTTCCTGGAGCTCTTTCCCACCTCCCTGTCCACCTCTGTGGATTCATCTTCTGGCCATTTGTCCAACGTCTACATCTATGTTTCAATATTTCTCAGCCTTTTGGCTTTTCTGCTCTTGCTCTTGATCATTGCTCTGCAGAGGCTTAAAAACATCATCTCATCCAGTTCGTCCTACCCTGAGTACCCTAGTGATGCTGGGAGTTCATTCACTAACTTGGAAGTCTGTAGCATCTCCTCTCAGAGGTCTACTTTCTCCAACCTTTCCTCCTGAGCAAAATGAAAGAGAACACTCTGGTGCTGGAGGGGGTTAGTTGCATGTTATGGTGACTCTTGCAGGGCATCCTGGAAGAGGTGACTCTTTGAGCTCTTAGTCTACCCCTCATCCCTTAGTCTCAATTTCCCTTTTAATTAGCAGCACTTTTCATCTCTGAACATAATGCTAACACAAACAGCTTTAAGCATCTAGAACTAATACAAGGTTTCACACCCCAAAGCTGCCTGGCAGACCTAGATCTGTCGCTTAGTAGAGGGATCCATTAATTCCATGTCATTGGACACTCACATGCTCACCTGAAATTCATCTCATCTATGTGACATTGGGCTGTGTGCTTCTGGACTTCATCTTTTCTGAAAAACCATTTGACCAATGGGACAACCAAACTTCCAGTGAAATTTGTGCTTTTTTGCTATTCAGAATTATCCTGTTTTTCCTCAGTATTTGAAAGAACATTTTCCATGAACCAAATAATTTTTAAAAACAACTTCAGTTTGAATGTCCCGTGTGAAATTTCTAAAACTTTGAAGAAAGACTCCAAATGGTTAATTTAATTTAATTTAATATTATGAATCAAAATTATATTTGGCCAAGATTAGGAAGAAATTATTTTCTCATAGAGCAAAATAGAAATGACTGTGAGTCATGTATCAAATTCTCAATATATTCAGTCTCTTGGAGTTTTTTCCCCTACTTATGTATCCCAGATCGAATGCTCCCTATTTTTATCATTCTTTGTGAAGATAATTATCAATTTCAGGCATATCCCAACACAAATCAAAAAGCTGGACTCTTCTTTCATACCTATGATTCCCACCAATGGGAATTAAGCACATGGAGAATAGACTAAGCATATCATACTGTCATGAATTGCAACAACCAACTTGATTGAAGTGTGCTCATGTATTCAGTTTCATGCTCTTTACACCTTAATGCAGAATTCTGTAACGACTACAAGACATCAGGTGTATGTTGATTCACATTAAGTTGAAAGTGTTAGAAAATGAAATGCAAAAAACTGTGTATGTATTCTCATTCAAACCGCTAAGTGAATGTTACCTCCCTTTTTACTGTTGTCACATGCTATCTAGTACTGTGAATCAGAATTGCAAGATGAGGTCTAAAGTTGATATTTCTATAAGTGCAGGCTGTAATGACAGGTAAGTCTAGGCTGTGATGGTCAGACCAGGTGTAGCTGGAATCCAAGACCCTGTCCCTGAGACCTGCCATGTAAATGAATACAGGTCTTGCACATGAAAGAAATTAAACTGCACCAAAAAGGTAGCTGGCTCTTGAAGAGTAAGAATTTTCTATTTAAATAAAAGCACCCACAGCATAAATAAAGGACTACCACTACTCACTGCCACCAGGTGCCTCATTGTCAAGGTCATGTGTATACACATGGCAACCCAAATGGCCATTTCTTGTTCAATGGATATTTTTACAATCCTCTTCACAACCAGTTCCTGCTCATTTAAAGATTTATAATACTTAAATCTTAAAGGGATCTTCATAATCTAGCACAGGGGTGGGGAACCTGTGACCTCGAGGCCACAATGGCCCTCTAGGTCCTTAACTGTGGTCGTTAGACTGAATCCAAACTTCACAGAACAAATCCCCTTAATAACAGGATTCTAGCTAGATTTTAGCACAACCATTGGTTGGGCTGGACAGTCAAACCCATTCAGTCATGAGAATGGCCCCCAAAAGTGACCATTTGTTTAATTCAAGATTTTTCAGGGCATCAACCTACTGCTTATGTGGGTAAGTGTGGGAAACTTAGAGAATTTATTAAAGTAGAGGGCCTCAAGATTCTTAATTTTAAATATAGCTAAGGATAAATCAGGCCAAAGCCATCTTTAACTGACTACATGTTCATAAATAGCCCAGGAATTGTACATAGCTGCTACCTTAGGTTTTGTGAGCTTTTGCAGAAGTCACCTCTATTATCACAAAAAGTACAGTGACTCATGGAGGAGAGATTCAAGTGACAGAAAAAAAATTGAATAGAGACCTGCTTTTTATGCAAATGTTGCAGCTTCTCTCCTTTTGTGAATGCATCTAAGTTGGATGAAACACACAAACATATGTGTTTACAATATGGCAATGTCATCTCCATGGCATAGGATCATGCAGATTTTAAAGGAACAATTTTAATTACTGAGGAATAACATTAGATAAAGTGGCTTTTACATTTTTTTTTAAATCTTCAGTGTCACCGAAAAGTAATCATTGTTGCCTTTTTCTTCTAAAAGAGATAGATAGAAAAGTCCCTACTAGAAGAGCTATTCACAGAAAGAAACTACCATTCAAAGAAAGAATTGAATTGCCAGGACACATCCTGAAAGAAATGTGGCCAGCAATTATGATGGTTCATTGCATTCAACTTCATGTGTGATAAATAGCAGCACATCTGTGCACAATTAGTAAAAGACAAATTCTGTTTGTTCTTCCCACATTTGCCAAGGCACCAAGACAACTTGATGGGTTTGTTTTCAGAGTATTGAAGGTGTTCAAAAGGATTGGAAGTTTACCTGATAAATAAAAAAAAAATTGAAGCCCATATAAAGTCTGGTTCATTCTGTTTATTATTACTATGACTACTACCACTACTTTGTTGTTGTTGTTCAATCATTTCAGTCATGTCTGACTCTTCAAGACCCCATTTTGGAGGGTTTTTTTTGGCCAAGATACTGGAGTAGTTTGCCATTTCCTCCAACTCATTTTACAGTTAAGGAAAATGAGGCAAACAGGATTAAGTGACTTGCCCAAGGTCACATAGCTAGTAAGTGTCTGAAGCTAGATTTAAATTCAGGTCTTCCTGACTCCAAGCCAGGGCTCTATCCACTGTACCACCTAGCTGCCCATTACTACTAGTACTATTATGTCCATTTGATGGAGGTGATCTAAAAAAATTACTAAATATTTGACTTATGCCCTCACCTGGAGTTACTCTGGGGAATCTCAATCTGCTTGTGTATAGTTCAAATTTGGGGCCCCCTAGATGTGACCAAAAAGGTTTTCTTTCCCAATCCCATCCCAGATCACATACAAGCACTAAAGGTAACATATTTATTAGGTACAATATGGCCTCCCCCCCACCTTCACCAAGAAAATGCAAAGAAGTCAAAGAAGCCCATACACAAGTGCAGAAAACACAGAAAGAACTCATAATAACTTACAAATAATACAATTCTGTTCACTCTCCAGTGAGTATAACTTTTCCCCAGGGTTCTAAGTTTCTCCAGACTTAGCACCATCTAATGTTTTGGACTCCCCATTAGAGAAAAACCAAGACAGACAACAGATTGATATTCCAGTGAATCTCTCTCTTACCCCAGAGGGACAAACTTGGGGTCTAAGATAGATAGGCACCCCCGCTCCCATCAATGGATAGCAGCTAGGTGGTGTGGAGGATAGGACGCTGGGCCTGGAGTCAGGAAGACCTAAGTTCAAAGCCAGCCTCAGACACTTACTAGCTGTGTAACCTTGGGTAAGTCACTTAACCTCTATCTACCTCATGCTCCTGAACTGTAAAATGGGGTTAATAACAGCATCAACCTCATAGGTTATGAGGATTAAATGATATTTGTAAAGTGCTTGGCACATAACAGGCACAGTATAAATATCATCATCTTTAACATTATTATTTTATTTTTAATCAA
This sequence comes from Vombatus ursinus, assembly GCF_900497805.2. NCBI lineage: Eukaryota > Metazoa > Chordata > Mammalia > Diprotodontia > Vombatidae > Vombatus > Vombatus ursinus. The sequence continues at coordinate 464,304 of NW_020951478.1, forward strand.
TCATTTGCTTTTCAGTCCATATAATGACTAACCCTGTATTCTGCCTCTGATATACGTCAGCCTCAGGCAAATTGTTAAGGCTAAAAGTAACTGGTAGAAGTAGAAGTAGAAATTACCTTCACTGACTGCAATCACAAGTTTAGATCAAACAGAGAGAGAGATATACACATATATTTTTCTGTAGGCAGCTAGGTGGCAGTGGACAGAGCAAGGCCTGAAGTCAGGAAACCTCATCTTCTTGAGTTCAAACCTGGCCTCAGACATTTACTAGTTATGTGACCCTGGGCAAGTCACTTAACTCTGTCTGCCTCAGTTTCCTCATCTGTACAACGAGCCAGAGAAGTAAATGGCAAACCACTCCAGTATCTTTGTCAAGAAAACCCCAAAATGGGAGCAAAGAGAGTCCGATGCAACTGAAGCAACTTAACAATGTATTTCTGCGTGTATATACCTATACACCTCCACGTATACATATATGTCTATACACAGATATACATATGTGTGTGCATACATGTGTTTATACCTCTACACTTCTCTTGTGCTCTCTCTACATAGTAAACAGCTGTCTACAGATAGATATATAGATATAGATATTCACATGCACACCTACATATAGTCAATTCTTAACATTCAAGCATTTAACTTTCACGATTTCAAGCATTTGTGTGATTTTATTAGTAACCTCATTTTCACTTTCATGTTGGCAACTGAGCATATTTGCTGCTATGCTCGGTAGAGAAAAAAAATGAAAGGCATGACACGCAAGTTAGTATCTGCAAAAAGGAGGAAAGTCTTCATAAAAGTGCTCATGAATCTGCTCCAGAAGATGCTAAAGTAACCTCTCCAGTATGCAATAAGGGGATTGAAAAAATGGAAAAGCAGCTAAGTTGTAGGTAAATGAGATAGTGTAGCATCCCACCTCCCCCACTCCCCATGCAGCTGGGCTCACTCCTGAGCATCCCAGCCAGGGAGGCTGCAGAGTTGGGGAAGGAGAATGGGCTGCCCCCATCACTACATCCAGCCCACGAAGAGTCGCACCAGGAGAGAGTTCTGAACTAAACCAGGGCCAGCGACTCACGCCAAGGCACGTGCTTTTCATGTGGGAACAGTTCAACAATAGAACAGAAAGGAAGATTGGAGATGTCAGGTTGCCCTATTACCTTTTTTACCTGGGGTTCTTCTGATGTCTGTGCCCCTGTCCCTCCCTTCTTGTCCAGTGTCACCTCTCCTCTCCCCTGGATTTTATGAGTTATTTCATGGTTACTGTGTTAAGAAAAGTGCATATTATCAGAATTAATACGTTGTTATGAAGAACTGTATCAGAAAAGTGTATATTCAGCAATCTCTAGCGAACGATTCGGAACCTAACCCTCTATTTCCCATAGGTTCAATGTATCAACATTCCCATTTTTTCCTTTCATGCCATTTTCTAGGAACCCCATCCCCGTAAAAGTTGAGGATTGACCTTATCTGTATATCTCCAATAAATTCAAGTGATGTTTAAAAATGAAACCCAGATACTACTATGTTAAAATTTAAGCATTAAATGCTTACTTCTTTTAAAACCTTATCCCTTAAAAAACTATCGAAGTTATCTGGCACATACTCTTTATGAAACTAAACAGCTTCTCACTTATGGTCTTATTTTCTTTTGAATATTTGACATATGTTGGCAGTTTCCTTCCAATCTTCTGTTCACCCCCTCCATAATTCTCTGAAATTTTTGAAACACATATCATTAGATTTCCAGATTCAAATGTCACAATTTTTTCACCCACTTATTTCACCATTTCACCCATTTCCCTATTTTTTCTGTCATATACACATTGCATTCCCTTTCCACTCATCCTTTCTTCAACTCATATTCTGGCAAGATTGGCAAGTTCCTAGGAGTGCCAGGTGGCAGTGGTACTGGGCTATGAGAGTAAATCTTCCAAATTTGCCATGCTGAGGCTTCTTGGCATTTGACCCCAATGTCCTGGAGAGAATCCAATCCTAGGCACATTGGGCTGCTATAATTCCAGTATTTGCTATACTACTGCAGCACCTCCCTTGTGCCTCAAAACCTTCCCTTACTTATCTCTCTTTAGACCACACTCTAGCCATTTCCTTTTAAGCAATACCCATTATACTTCCTTGTAACAAAGAAAAATGTTTAAGCAAACCCCACCTAAATACATGGAACCTGTATCTGACAGTTCCTCATCTGTGCCTAGGAAAGAGCTCTGTATTTGGAGTCAAAGATACTGCCTTTGTAATATTAGTCCTCAGTTCCTTTATCTGTAAAAATGAGGGGGTTAGATTAGGTGTCTTCTAAGGTCCCTTCTAAAGTTATGATCATATGACCTCTCTCTACCAAGAGGAAGGAAATGTACTTCATCATCAGTTCTCCAGGATCAAAACTGGGCATCATAGTTCATCCCAGTTTGACTGTCTTTTAGTGCAGTTTTCATCTGCATTATTGTAGTCCTTGTATGTATTTTTCAGTTTCTGCTTTCTGCACTCTGTATCTACTACAATTATATACCACAATTTGTTCATCCCCCAATTGATGAACAACTGCTTTGTTACCAGATTTTTGATATCACAAAATCTGCTACTATGAATATTTTGGAATACATGAGGCCTTTGTTTCCATCTTTGACCTTCTCAAGGTCTATGCCCAGTAAGCAGTAGGATAGATGAGTCACAGCGTAAGAATAGTTGAAAGATTTTGCTTCCACAATTCCAAATTGTTTGCAGAAAGATTGGACTAATTCACAATTCCAACAGTTTATTAATGTTACTATTCCTATAACATTATCTCTTTCTTTTATTATCTTTACTACTTTAAGGACAGCTTTACAGTTATTTTAATCTACAATATAACTATTAGTAGGAATCAAGAATAATTTTCATTATTAATAGTTTGCAACTATTTTTAAAATCTTGTTCATATCTTTTAATCACTTATTTCCAAGGGAATGGCTCTTGGTGTTATGTATTTGTATTATGCAAAGATGTATTTCTCATTCGAACATTTCTCATCTTGATCTAGTTGAATTGATTTTGTCTGTGCAAGTTTTTAAATTTTATGTAACTGAAATTTTCTATTTCATTTTTTATAATCACTCCTTTTATTACAACCTTATTTGGGAAAGTTTCTGTCCCCTATTCATCATTATAAATGGCGTGAATCCCTATAATTCTAAGGATTCTCCTTTCTACCTTCTGCAAAGGTGAACTTTAGATATGCTTCCACTAACTGAAGGATTTAAAGATATTGTCCTTCACTTAGTTTGATCATTACCTTAATGTAATTAAGATTTGTGGAAAGAGGGTACTGCTTTTAAGTCAATCAGTCAAAGACCTCTGGCCCTTGTGGATATTTCTTTCATTTTATCTTTAGGGAGAACTGAGCTCGTCTCTGAAATATCACCCAGTTTTCTCAAAGAGAATGATTGGGCTTTTGATAATGAATCCCTATGAATCTTACTGTTGTCTCCCATTAATTCACATGTAATGTAAGAAAGTGTTGGATATGGAGGTTTTGGTAGGAAAGCACTCACTCTGTTGGTATGTGAGCAGTAGATAATCCTAGTAAACAAGTTCCCAGAGTGTATATATACCTGATGACTAAAATGTTTAGGTTATCGTATCCAGTGATAATTAGAAATATTGTTTACCTACTAGCAAAACAATTTTTTCATTTTTTAGCAGACTTGGGATTTCATTAGCAAAGGGAACTCGCAGTGAGGAAACTCCCTCTACCAGTAAAGATCAGTGCTTAGAAAGTTGCCTTGGTCACCTAAGTGTCACACAGATCACATATGTGGAAGAAAATTCTGTATAGTGCATTTAAGGCACAAACCAGGCCAAGAATATTTATTAATTTATATTAAATTAATTCAAAACAAAGAGGGAAGGAGAAAGAGATTGAACTTCCACATGCATTTGAAAATCTAACATAAGATAATTTTAGAGCTATAATTTATGATGCTTGAAAACAAGACAAAATCCCACAATCGAGATTAAACAAGGGTTCAGAGGTTAAGTAGCAAGCTTAGAAAAATATTAACTTAAAATGTTGGTTAATCATAGAGGATCATTTTTTTTCTAAACTATTCAATCCATTTTTGACTATATCCTCTAAGTAGAGGTTCTTAATCTGAGGTCCATGGTCACTTCCTTTCCCCAAGGGGTCCATGGATAAATTTCAAGGAATTTATGAATTTGGATGGGAAAAAAATTACATTTTTATTTTCACTAACCTCTAAATGAAACTTATATTTCTTTCAATTATGAACGGAGGCAACAATTATTATTCTGAAGAGCCCCCTATATTGTCAAAGAGGTCCATCTCTCTCTCTCTCTCTCTCTCTCTCTCTCTCTCTCTCTCTCTCTCTTTCTCTAAGAATACCCTATTCTAAGGATTCTCCTTTCTACCTTCTGCAAAGGTGAACTTTAGATATGCTTCCACTAACTGAAGGATTTAAAGATATTGTCCTTCACTTAGTTTGATCATTACCTTAATGTAATTAAGATTTGTGGAAAGAGGGTACTGCTTTTAAGTCAATCAGTCAAAGACCTCTGACCCTTGTGGGTATTTCTCTCATTTTATCTTTAGGGAGAACTGAGTTCATCTCTGAAATATCACCCAGTTTTCTCAAAGAGAATGATTGGGCTTTTGATAAGGAAAAAAGGAATTAAGTATAGGATATCATTTTCCCAGAAGTTTGATTCTATAGGATTTCTCATTAGGGTGGGACCAAAAACTTAAGACTGGAGAAATATTTATTTCTTAATAATTCTAAAAGAGAGGAGGAGAGCCTTTGCTTGCTTCAACATTATCCACAGCACTATCCACTATACCATGGCTGTCTCTGCTTTCTCAATAATCATGGAAAATGATGGCAATCTTTATTGAATTCTAATGATATAAACACTATGCTCTAGGACTGTTAGTGAAGAAGTTGTTCCAGTTAATTAAATATTCTGGTTAATTAAAGGTTACTCTATATATCATGCACAGATGACCAAATTTTAAAGAACTCAAAAGTCACAAAACACTGAAACTGTACTAAACATCATTTAATTTTCCACTAATGACTCAAGCAGTGCTATAGAGTTTTCCTGGGTCATCTTCATGAACATCACTCAGTGAGGCACTGCAGAAATGTTGGTTAAATACATAGATTTTTCTAACTGAGTGTTAGCAGTTATCTAATCCAATCCCTTTAGTTTGCAGATGAGGAAACTGAGATACAGAGAGATTAAGGGATATATGACAATGTAACATAGCAAGTAATGGAAAGCTTTGATTATTAGAATGCCAGATAGGAGAGTTTATCATAATGCTAATTGAAACAAGGGGCAGCTGGGTAGTGCAATGGATAGAGTGCTGGCCCTGGAGTCAGGGAATCCCATCTTTCTGAGTTCAAGTCTGGCCTCAAACACACGTCTGTGTGACCTTGGGCAAGTCACTTAGCCCTGTTTGCCTCAGTTTCCTCATCTGTAAAATAAGCTGCAGAAGGGAATGGCAAACCACTCCAGTACCTTTGCCAAGAAAACCCCAAATGGGGTCATGAAGAGTCAGACACCTGAAAAACAACTCAACAACAACAACAACAACAAAATTGAAACAATCTCAAAACTCAAAGAGACTTTATGGACCATGTAATCTACCAGGTACCTGGATAAGAATCTCCTTTACAACATCTTTTAGATATGCAGGCTTTGGTTGGCAACCTTTGGTAAGGAACAATCTACTACCTCTCAGGTATCCCATTCAACTTCAGTGCAACACGACAAGAATTTATTGAATGCCTACTATATGTACTATGCGTTGGAGATACCAAATCAAAAAAGAAAGAATCCTTGACCTTTAAGAACTTGGGTTTTACTGAAAACAAACAAACAACATGTATCCCAATAAGAATATGCAAAGTACATTCAGAATAAATACAAAGTAATTTTGTTGGCAGAAAAGCACTAAAAACTAGAGAGATCAGAAGTCTCCTGATGAAGTGGCACCTGATACATGCTTTGAAAAAAGGTGAGGATTCTATGAGGCAGGAATAAGGAGGAAGGACATTTGGGGCATATGCACAGCTTGTGCAAAGGTATTTGGTAGGATACTGAGTTTAGGGGCAAGTAGATCAGTTAGGCTGAAACAGAGTACATGAGAGGGAGTAATGTGATATTATATGTTGGAGTTAAACTGATGAGTTTTGGGGCAGTTCTAATTATTAGGAGATGTAACCTGATTCTGAGCTTAAACTTGCCTCTCTGCTACTTTGATACATTACTACTAGTTTTCCCCCATGGTAATAAGTAGAACAAATAGAATCCTTCTTCCATATCATTGTCCCTCAAAAATTTGAAGACAGCTAGCATGTGTTTCTTCATCCCCTAGTCTTCTCTTTGGTTCTTTCAAATAATCCTCTTATGGCATAGCCTAAGAAGTTCTCCCTGTTCTGGTCATCCTTTTCTGATACTGTCCAATTTGTCTATGTCCTTCTTGAAAAAGGATGTCCAGAGATGAATACAGTGCTTCAGATTCAGAGCTGAGAACGGTGAGACTATTATCTCCTATGTTCTGAATACCATCCGTCTCTCCATGTGGCCTAGAATCAGATGGCCTTTTCTTGGTTGCCTTATGCTATTGTCTAGTCATGCCTCTCCATATTTTGTTATACAAGCTAATTTTTAAAATCCAAATTTTCCTCATCAAAAATTTTAAAATCCAAAAAAAATATTTATCTCTCTAAAATTGTATTTTATTAGATTGAGCCAGAGCTGTGCTGGAGGCAGCTCATACCAGCTCATGATAGCCAATTGGTAAATTTTTAATTTGAGTATTTACACCTCGGAAATAGGCAAACACCACAAATCAGCTTGATTTATGTTTTGTTGATTATCTAGACTTAAGAAAGTAATGGGAAAATGTTGATATAGGTTGAATTACAAAGTATGTTGTAGGTATGTTTGTATATGTATTTGGAGAGTTGGTTGTTAAACATTTACCAGCACAACATTGGATTCAGTCTATTTTTCTAGCCAGTTGAAATCTTTTTGGACCCAGACTTTGTCATCTAATATGTTAGCTGCCTCAACACAATTTTGTCATATCTTCAAGTCTGATAAACAGGCCATCTATACCTATCCAAATAATTCCCAAAAATGTCAAAGAAAACTGAATAATGAAAAGATTATTCATCATTTCACTGAACACCTGTTTCCAAATCAACATCAAGCCATTAATGGCTACTCTTTGAACCCAGTCATTAATCCAGTAACAAATCTACTTAATTTTACCATCATTTAGCTAACCTAGATGACTCTACATCTTGTCCACAAGGATAGAAGAAGTGATTTTGTAAAAATGGCTTGTTGAAAAATAGGTAAACTCTTTATAATAGTGGTTTGATTCAGTAATCCTTTCAATATATCTAGCTCAGGGGTGGGGAAACTGTGACTTCGAGGCCATATGTGGCCTTCTAGGTCCTTGGGTACAGCCTTTTGACTGAGTCCAAGTTTTATAGAACAAATCCTTTTATTGAAGGGATTTGTTCTGTGAAGTTTGGATTCAGTTAAAGGGCTGCATCTAAGAACCTAGAGGGCCACATGTACGCCATGAAGCTGTAGGTTCCCCACCCCTGGTCTAGTTTATCATGATCTGTTCTTGGTGTTCACTGAAATAATACAGAATTTAGCCAGAAATCAAAGACATATTCCATAGACTATGGTTTATAGACTCCAATCTCTCCCCATCTGCTTTTTTTTAAATCAGTGAAACATCCACTTTTTCTAGTCCTACCACACTCCCACCATCCCCCATGATCTTTTGAAGATTATTTGATATGGACAGGCAACCAAATATTCCAGCTGTTTAGAACTCTCTAGTACTTTTGGAAGTAAATAGACATGGCGACTTTTTGGACAGCTTACTATCTCCTTAGGTATGTCAACTTTTAATTTCCTTTTAACCACATTTGCTCTGTCCTTTCTAGTTCAAAGATAATTTTCATTGCTAGAGAATTCAGAATAACAATAAGAATTGAATATCCCTATCTTTCCTCCATCCATCCATCCATCAATTGACATGTATTAAACACCTACCATGTGCCAGTCATGACATTAAGTGCTATTATCATTGTCCCATCCACCCTGACCAGTGGTCCTCCTCTTTTTTTAAATCTACCTCTACTCCCCCAAAATGTTATTGTTGTTTTTGTTTTGTTATTGTTGTTGCTGTTGTTCTTAGCATTCATCACGTGTCTCAGCTTACTGAGGGCTCTGGTATTCTGGACACTATTTTTATAGAACCACATCCTTATTTTCCATTCATTTTCTATCATTCTTCCTTCCATCATCTTTACATTTCTTTTAAAAATCTAAGTTGGACAGTAAGTTCCCCATGATTCCACATTAGCGCCTCTTGATAGTTCTTTTTTCTTTTTCTGGAATTGTTTCTGTATGTGTCATCAGAATTTCACTCTTGAAAGCTTCCTATTACTCTTGGGGTTGACTTCCCCTTTAGCATTTTTGGCCACAAGAGTTCTGATCTGCTTAAATAACATGCTTTTGGTGATATCTGATTTCATTTTAGAGTATGTCAGCTAGAGAGAGTTTTCCAGATGATTATCTCTCATCCTGCTGGTTTTTAATGAGACTCACATAGGAAAAAAAAAAAAAATATATATATATATATATATGTTCTCACAAATGTATTCTCACAAATCTTTCTGATAGCAGCAACCATGCATATTAAGCACACAGCACAAGTGTACCAGTTTCAATATGTTGCTTACCCAGGGGTGGAGAGGGAAAGTCAGCAAGTGTGGATATTGTGGCATAAAAAGTACTGTAGCCTAAGTTTTGTTGTTCTGTAACATAGTCCTGGCAATGAGTATTTCAGTCCTATCCATGGACTTAGAGTCAGAAGACCTAGATTGAAGCCAAGTGCTGCTGCTTACTACTTACGTGATCTCCAACAAGTAATTTAATTTCACTGGATTTCACTCCCCTCTTTTGTAAAATGAGGTCAGACTAGATGATCTCTGTGGTCCCTATTAACCTTAAATCTTATGATCACATGAAAAGCAGGTAAATTCTGCAAAGATGGTGAGTGTATCAAAATGGGGGACTTCTCTAGACTAATTCTTAGAGCAAGTATTCCTGGAAGGTGATGGACAGAGCCCAGCTACTCACACTCTTACTTAGATTGCACCTCCTCATGGCTCTGCCCAGCATAGAATAAGCCAGCTTTGGGCTTGGGGACAGGAATACAAAGAGCAAAAGTTTTTGCAAATAGCAACTGCAATGCAAAACAAATTAAGATCTTTCAGAACACCCTGGGTTAAACAAGCAGACCTCTTCTGGGCATTTTAGCTGAATCTGTGCCCAACTGTCCAGCCAAAGCAATACCACTGATCAAATGCATTGGTTTCAAAGTTTTACCTGGTTATCAAAGAACTAACAAATGCGTTTGCACACTTTAGTCAACTCTCCTTTGTATTTTGGTTGTATATATACTCAGGTTGCCATGCTGTGACTAGGTGCCAAGGCTAATAGTTGAAAATGGTGCCAGCCAGTTGTTCTGACTGTCTGAAAACAAATAGTTAGATTTTTCTTTTTCATTCACTTGAATTGGTGATGTATTTTGATGTTATTGATGCAGTAGAGAGAGTGCTGGGCCTGGAATCAAGAAGACTCATCTTTTTTAAGTTCGTATTTGGCCTCAGACACTTACTAGCTATGTGACCTTGGGCAAGTCACTTAACCGTATTTGCCTCAGTTTCCTCATCTGTAAAAAATGAGCTGTAGAAGGAAATGGCAAACCACTCCAACATCTCTGCCAAGAAAACCCCAAAAAGGGTCACAAAAAGTTGGACACAACTAAACAACAACAAATTTGATGTTATGCCAACACAGCCTCAGGTAAGCAGCCTCAAAGAAATAATAAACCCCACCTCTCAAACTAGCAAAACCAAGAGCATCATGCAAAGCTGATCCTGCTGCTTACACACCCATAATAGCTGTGACCTCCTACTTGTCCAGGATAAAGCTGAGTCTTCAATTTCAGTTGATCACATCTTAAGAAAAGACATTTGAAAGGAAAAGCACAACGATGCATTTGTCGTTGGTTCTTGATGGCTCATGATCTTCCACAGGTTTTAATAATTATCTTTATGCAAATTAATTTTATTGAGAAGGTAGAAGAAATGCTGCACTACTTCAGTCCTAAATGCCTAAAGCTGGCCACTAATGGAGTACATTTAAGCCTATATTAAATTAATAAATAAAAATACCACCCAATGATTAAGTTTGCACTAGTTTGAAATCATATGGCTACATCTCAAAATCCCTGTTTTCCAGCCCTGTTATAAGCTTAATTCTACCCTTCATTCCCCATATCCTTTTAAAAAAATACTTAAAATCTGTTATTTATTCTGCTACAAAACCGGAACCTGATTTGTTTCAAAGAGTTTCAGCAAAACTGTTTACTCAAAAATTGAGATGGTATTCCTCTTTATCTGACACAAGCCAGCCAACCAATCTCAGTATTCATACAATTATTCCCACAGACAGAAAAGCAAATGTAAATTATTGTGATGGATGGGTATGAGCAGCCATTACAACATTGATTTAAGGTTTCTTTATAGATAACAATACTCTCTTTGCAGCATATGATGTCAGAACTCATTTTTACCACATATGATGAAATGAACTAGACAGACACCGATTTAATAAAATCACTGGAAGTTGTGGCAAAGGTGCAAATAGTAAGTGTTTTAACCAGCCATTTTTTGAATAATTAAGGGATTTTTTCCCATGCCACAGTGTTGTTTTCAGAAGTGTTGAAGCTGCTAACCTTCCATAAACCACTAATTTAGAACATATGCTGCACTAAGTGTTATTACATTAATTAATTTTGAGATCTGATGCTCACTTCTCAACTAATTTTCTTTATCTCATACATACATCCTCAATTTATCAAGTTCTGAAGGGTTGCTCAGACATTTGTTGACAAATCTTGAATCTTCTACAAGAGCCACATTAATTCTAGTTACATCTCCTTAGTGGAAAATGGAGTTCATTGGAAGTTTTCAAACTTTCCAAAGCTCCACATTCAGCACTTCTTCAATTTCATTCCAGCTTCTGAAAGACTATGGTAAACTATATCTCCCAATACTTCTTGTGTAGAATTGCTGATTCCCACTGTTTCAATACTACTTGCAACTGCAATTCCTTCATATTTGTCTGTGAATTTATGTACAGTGGGTACTGGCACAAAGACCAGGTCAGGATGGGTGTAGAAAAGGAGAGGGAAGGACAGCGACTCATCTCATCTGTGCACAGGGACAAAACCATGTCTTCTTTAGAAGTTTTCCTATATCCTTTTCATCAAACATCATATACAGCCTTTTGTCTCAGTACCAAAAGGGTTCCCAACTGCACAGGTACAATTAATTCTGCAGTGGATGACCTCCAATCATGTAGCCAAGTTTAGAATAGTAAACCAACCATTTGGTGGTCCAGCTAGTAAGGCGCAGGCAATGAGAGACTCTGGGGTCATGTCCATTAGCACCTGCAAGAAGAGGTTGGGGAGTTGAGTGGAGCTGCATACTCTTTGACCTTTGCAATGCTGGTCCCCTCTGAGGAGCAATGGATCCTGGAGCCTGACAGCAAAGGACAGAAAATACTACTCTGGCTAGTGCTAAATATAACTGTGTCAAGGAATACATGAGATGGCTAGTGGAAAGCTGTTCCCGTCTGGTCTTAGGAGAGTTAGAAACCTTGAGCATGGAAGGAGAATTGAAACCATCAGGCACAATTTCAGCATGATATTAGTACACTCAACCTAATGAACTGATTGAATTAGTTCTGAGCACAACCACAATTCTGTTTGTCCACAGATCATTGGAGGCCATAGCAAATATCCAAGGAAATAGTGTCTGGTAGAGAGAGGGAGGAGAAAAGTTTGAAATGGCGGTGCATGACTATGATTGGGCTAAGTGAATGTCATAGCTACATGGTGGTTAGGTAAAGGGGGGAGGAGGTGTCTGAGATGCCCAGCAGATGTTCAGAAGGAAAGTGCTAATCAGTCAGAAAAACAGAAAGGATTGCTGAAGAGGGAAAAGGTATTCATCTGGTCCAGTGAGTTTACCCTCTTAGAAATTTTTAAACCAGCCTTTTTTTACTCTGCTCCTGAAGCTCTCAATCAACTGTTTCCATATCAACATCTAGGTATTTCAAGCTTATTTGTACTATTTGCTTCAGTGACCTTAAAGGCAATTTATCCTACACTGTTTAGGATTCTGAGCCAAATCCCATGGTTCTGCTTGAATTCCCTTTTTCCCTTTAGAGATACTGCCCCTGGGGAATGGGTCCCTTCGCACTTCTACAGATAATTTACTTCAGCCCGTCTTATTAGTTTCCCTCCTACATTCAGATGCCTTCCTTCTTCATTCACCTCTCTGAAGGGACTGTACTTGCCTCTAATTTCTCCCAGTAACAAGCTTCCTTGAACCTAGGGGTCCTTTGGTTTGGTCTCTGTTGCTTACCCAGGACCAGCGAAGTGATCTAGTCTGTTCTTACTCCTCTCAGGCTATTTAATACCATGTGGACTTGTAATGTTGGTGAAGCTAAATCCTGGGGGAAATTCTGTGCTATAGTACAGTGTCTATTAATGCTTTTTCTTTGAGATTGTGTTTCCAGTTCTATTACCAAAGGAAGGTGTTAGAGTAGGAAGATTGTCTAGGACATCAATATGCATATTCTAACCATTTTTCACAATGTGAGCACCTCAATTAGATAGGAATGTTTTAAACATTGTTAGGGTGAACAAACCTGTTCTCTAAGGGAGTAAGACTGTTAGCTTATTTTTCTTTCCATGACTGCTAACCTTCCCAGGCTGTGGCGGGGGAGGGTAAGGGAGTAGTGTTATAGAAGGGGGAGGAGGTAAAATGGACAAGCATTTGGAAAGCTGTTTTCAACATCTCTCTCCTTGAATTATCACCACTTCAAACATTTCAATTTCAATTTGGCCAGTGAGGCAGGCAAAGAATGTAAGGTTCCCATCACAGTTAAAGATGTGCATGCAGGTCAAAGGGTACTCTAAAGGGAAGTAGCTGGTGGTATAGTGAATAGAGCGCTGGGCTTAGAGTCAAGAAGACCTGAAGTCAAATCTGGCCTCAGACACTTACTAGCTGTGTGACTCTGGCCAAGTCACTTAACTTCTGTCTGTCTCAGTTTCCTCAACTGTAAAATGGAGATAATTATAGCCCCTACCTAACAGGGTTGTTGTGAGGATCAAATCAATAATATTTGTAAAGTACTTAGCATGGTCACTGGTATGTAGTTATTATTACTATTCTCTCATATGCTAAGGCATATGATATCATTCTGCCAATGAACAGGAATATCACAATTCAATCACCTTCTGCACTATTATTAGAGCAAATGGTAAATCAAAAGCTATGGAGCTCTAAGAGCAGGATCACTCCCTGTCCTGGAGGTAGGAAGAGGTGGTAATGGAATTGACCAGATTCTTTGGGCAGGAAAGAACAATGATGAGACAGTGATGTACTAGATGGACTCTGTCCTTCTTTGGACAAAGGGTGAAAAATTAGGTAAGAGCATGAGAAGAAAGAAGGATCTCCATTAGAGAAAGTCAGAGCAGCCATGGCAGTTCAGGCTTTGTCAAGGGCCTTTCCTTCTGGGTCTGTCTTTGTGTCCTCCTATGATAGAGCCCAAACTAGAAACTCTGATACCCAGAGTAAGTAGCACCTCAAATCAGTATTTTAAAGGCAAATTAATTTGGAGTATAAGAGACTCAGGTAAGAACTTGGACTTTAGAATACAAAGATCCATGACAGGTACAGATTCCAGGATACCACTCCTTAGGGAGAAATTACAAGGACCATAAGCCACCATTAAGGGTACTGCGACTAGGGAAAGGATCAGCACAGGAGGAGTTCCCTTGGGATGTAGCCAGAAGGAAGGAGGCCATTGGATATCTTCCTATTGTAACTAATGATTCTTACTAACTAGGTACTAAGCTTAGTTGTTTCTACCTGCTCTTGAAGGAGTACAAGTACTTGTAGAATCTTCTGAATCTCAGTGCCCTGAGAAAAGCCTCCTCACTCTACCCTAGTTTATGACTGCTCTTCACATGTGTGTCTTATCCACTTAGATTAGAAGGAAAAAGAAATATGTCTTAGTTAATCTTTGTATCTTCCCTAGCATCAAGCATAAAGGTCCATAAAGAGTAGATAAAAGAACATTAATAAATGTTCCTTGATTTTATTGCATGTATTTACATATTGCATTTCAGTATTTAATGTTTATTATAATTTTTGCGTGGTAGTGATCCCAAATATTTTCTTCTTTACACTTCTCAAAAACACATCTAGAGATTAACAATAGCTTTGCAGAAAGCAAAGCATAGATTTAAGGGTTTGTGGATCAACATGAACTACCAAAATACAGATAATACTAGCTATTTTTTAATATTTTTCACACATGATATTCATTCTACAGGTGTGCTCATGGCCCACTAGGCCTAGACTATATTTCCTGCAATCATCTTTTTAAAGGACACCATTTTCTGAGCTCAAGATGAAGAATGACTGGCTTGATAGATTTGCTAATCGCACCTGCAGCAACTTCAGAAAGATTCTGAGAGATGCTGAAGTGTGACTGAGGGCCTTTCCAACATTCTGCTCATCAGTATTCATTAAATACACATTTGGAGGATGTGATAAAGAATATCCGCTGCAGTAACTTGTGATTCAGTGTCATCAAAAACAATTAACTCCCTATTATCTGTTTGCTGAAGCAGGGTGCCACTGACAACCAACCGTGAACACCAAATTAAACAACTCCCAACCGCTTTTAAAAAATAAAGACTAGGTGGCTAAGCACAACTTCTCTGAACACCGCCCCCCCCACCATGTAGTATTACAGATAATTTAAGGTGTAACTTGGAAATGTCTTGCTTAAGATTGTCTAAAAAGAAGGAAACTACGAAATGAAAATTTTTTTAAAAAATATTATGAAGGTGCCCTCACTGCTATAGTTCAGAATATATATCCAGATGAATGACTCAATCAATCAACATACATATTTTAACTAGTTGTTATGTTCTAGACACTATGCTAGGTGTTGGGGGTCCAAAATAAAAATCAAAATAGCTAGTATTTATAAAGTGCCTTAAGTTTTACAAAGTGTTTTACAAATATAATTTCATTTTTATCTTCATAATAACCTTAGGAAATAGGTACTATTATTATCCTCATTAGGAAACTGAGGCAGCTGGAGGTTAAGTGACTTGTTCAGGATCTCACTGCCAAAAAGTGCCTTAGACTAGATTTGAACTCAGATCTTCTTGACCCCAAATCCAGTGCTATACCCACTGTGCCATCTCCATGCCAAATGGTTTTTGCCCTCAAGTAGCTCACATTCAACTGGGAGAAACAACACGTACACAGGTAAGTATTCACAAAATGTATACAAAGTAGATGTAAGATAATTTTGACAAGAGAAGAAACTAACTTCATGAAGGAGGTGAGGCTTGAGCTATGATCACCAAGTACAACCTCCTCATTTTACAGATGAGGCCTAAGGAGGTCAACTAACTTGTCCAGGATCTTAAAGATAGCAAATGGCCAAGATGGGATTCAAAACCAGATCTTCTGATACCAGAGGTCTTCCCACTTTACCTTATGAGCACTTTGCCTTATGAGTATAGGAATAAAAATTCACACACACACACACACACACACCACAACACACATTATCTGTAATAATTGTGATGTTTGAAAAATAGTTTTAGATGTTGTTATAAGTGATAGGATTCTAATACAAAGTCACTTAATCTAAGGTCCTAATGACCATAAACACATAAGCTGTGACAGCTGTACTTTTCCACTGTCCTGATTTATTTTGACTATGTGTCTAAGATACAAATGATTGGGGCTGCTGATTGGACAAGGCCCTTGACTGACTACAGTGGCTTCCTGCTAACTCCCATATTTGGAATCTGCTCATTATGGATTAAGATCCTCACTCGATTTCTGGTCCAAATTAGGAAACACACACCCAAATCTGGAACTGATAAGCAATCCTGGGAATTTCCCCACCACATCTAGGTCTAATTAGGAATGCCCCCTCTCATATCTGACAACAGTTACCTGTTTTTAACCAAGCCCATCTTTAACGTACAAAACTCCTCTGCTCCCACCTTACTCTGTGATCTTTGACACCGTGAATGTTTCCTTCATGTGAGTGACTCTGGCCCTATGTGTAGCAGAATCTCTGTCTATATTACCATTGTGTGTGTGTGCCTGTGTGTGTTGCCTGCTTTCTGCACCACATGGTAATGAAGCTCATGATTGTACTAACTTCCCAAGTACTAATTTTCTGTAAGTCCTCAAACCTGGGTCTTTGCTCTAACCAGAGTTGTGAGATCAAATAAAGCATCGTACAAAGAAAGCGAATGCTGCTGAGTATGGGAATTCTTTATAAAGCTCAAATTTATTCTGTTATACAGGTTTCAAACCCTTTAGCCTGACTGTACTTCTTTATTCCTCGAAATATTTGATTCTGGTGCTGATTCCTGTTTCTGATCTGGATGCTGCCTACAACCTATAAGTATTCTATCTATCTCTAGCTCTGCACAGTCCACCTGGTTTGTCTGACTCTTCCATGAGTGGGAACCTTCTGGCTTTTCTATGCTCCCAGACCCACATTGTTGAAGACTTTCAGGGCCAGCCCATGGCAGGATTTTTTGAGATTTGGGAAGATACCTACCATGTAGCCCAAGCCACACCTGAAAAAAATCTCTAATAAAGTATACCTGATGAGTGGTAGGCCAGCCTCTGCTTAAAGACCTCCAAGGAGGTAGAAGCCACCATCTCTGCACTTTTAGACAGCTCTAATCATTAGAAAGTTTTTTTTTTAATTTCAAACCTAAATACACCTCTTTTCAGCTTCCACCCACTGCTCCTCTGACCCCAAACAGAATAAATCCAGTCCTTCCTCCCCTTGGGAGACCTTCAAATACTTGAAAACAGATAGCATGTAACTCCTCAATCTTCTCTTCTCCAGGTCAAATACCCACAGTTTCTTCAATCAATCTTCATAGAATATGGATTCAAGGCCCTTCAATGGATTCCTGGTTCCCCCACACACATACCTTTGGTCCGTGTCTTTCTTACACTGCAGTCCCCAGAACCGAATACAATTTTCTAGTCAATAGCAGGGCTAACAGATGCAGTATATCTCTGCTGCTTCTCCTACTGAACTTTGCCAGGCATTTCTGTGCCTCTCTGGAAACTATCAGAAAATCAGATAAATTAATTAGAACTGTAGTGCACAGACTCAGAGTTCACTCTTCCAATCCACAATTTGACTAACAGGCCAAGTCCCCAGGTTGTGGCTGGCTACATCTTCCTTTGGGGCTCTAGGGGTAACCCTATGAGGCCAGGGATTACGTGAGAGGTTCTAATGCAATAGCTCACATCTAGTGTGTTCCTCCCAATATATATCATCAGTTCATATCTCCCCAACATCAGTTAAGCAGTTAATTTCAATTAGTTTTTTTAAAAGGGTCTTTACTGAGAAGGTATAGTCAGAACCAATTGATAATAAAAACCAGGAGCATACTCTTTTCTACCATCTTGATCCCTAGAAAGAGTGGACTCTAACTTAAAATGGTGATTATGAAATATATTATTCCTCACCCTCACCCCAAATTCATTTCTGGGTATGGCACAGTTAATGGATGATTCTATTACTTTTTTTGTAGGACGTTAGCCAATGGATGATCTTGTAGGATACTGTGTTTGGCTGCTGGGCTGATTCACTCCTTTCTGGGCTGGGTCACAGAGGTCACTCTTTAGGGTTCACTCTTCCCCAGACTTGTTTAATACTGCTCCCAGTTCCAGTTGCTCAGGAGACTTTTGATGGCTCTTGTGACTATTTGAAGTTCATAAGATCATGGGCCATTCTGTCCCTGATTTTCATCTAAGCTCAGGAAAGAATAAACCCAATCAAAACAGAGGCACCATGGTGTCCATGGGCACATAGTTGCCAGGTTAAAGAAGCTGACAAAAGGTTTCCATACCCTCTGCTAATTCCCAACTGCTGCCTAGCCCCCAACTCAGAGGCTCACAGCAGTTCCTGGACTATTTGTCCACAATGAAAACAAATAGTTCATCTGTTTGTATATATACTTTTTGTATAGTCTTTTGTATATACACTCACTTTCAGCTCAGTAGCCAATTAAAAGGCCTTTTCCCCCCATACCTAAACATGTTCTGGGGGAGGGGCTCCATTAATCATGAATTTCTGAAAGCAGGCTCACCAAGCCTCCTTGTGGACTGGAAGTGGGCAGGTACATGCTCTGAGGGGCTGGGTCTTCATCGGCCAGCATCCACATTACATGAATAATATTCAAATAGGACGTCTAAAATAAACCTCTGGACCTTTAACTCTGAAAGTAACAAATTTACATTTAAACAATATTCTCCTAGAAAAAGAAAATATCCCTGATTTTCTAACTAAACCAGGAGAGTGAGTGCTAGTAGAAAATTTTAGGGTATGTCAGAGAGAAATCTGTTGCCAGGGTAAGACAGCTGTCTTATCTGCCTATGTGTAGGAAAATTATGCTGATGGAGTTCTCTCAGCCACTGAAGCAACGAATGAGGGGCCCTTGGGGTTGGCTGCATCAGTAACTAGGAACAAGGAGGTTGTTTTTTGGTCCACAATATCCTCTATTTTTATGGTAACTATGAGACATCTTATTGCAGCCCAAGTCCCTAGAATGGCTTCATAGGATCATAACTCCCTAACTGGATAGAACCTCAGAAACCACTTAATCCACCCCCCTAATTTTACAAAAGAGGATACTGAGACCCATAAAAGAGAAGTGACTAGCCCAAAGTAACACAAACAGTAAGTATGTGAGAGGAGATTTAGGATTGTTAATAATAATGATAACAATACCTAGCATTTATATAGTGCTTTGAGGTTTTCAAAGTGCTTTACAAATATTATCTAATTTGATTCTCACAACTATCAGAGATAGAAGTTATTATCATCCTCATTTTGCAGATAAAGAAACTGAGGCAGGCAGTGGTTAAGTAATTTTCCCAAGATCACAGTCTAGTAAGTATCTGGGGCAAGAATTTCTGTGCCACATCTAGGACTGAATCAGGGTTCTGATTATAAAATTGGGCCTAATTTGTGTCTGAACTAACATGATGTAAAAGGGCTGTTAAGTAATTACTTCAAAAGCAATTTGGTTTTAGTGCCAATGGATGTTCATGAATTTTCATGCAGGTTAAGCACACAGCAAGTAGTACTTTGGAGCCGATGACAGACTTAACATTTTGAAAAATAACTACTCTTGCGTATGGGAAGTCTTGCTAAATGTTGTAGCATACAAATGGATGAATTATGTTTTATGATATCAAGAAAGAAGACTCCCTTAGAATATAATCTCCTTGAGAGCAGGGACTATTTTTTTTTTCATTATACTTCCAACGCCTGGCACAGTGCCTCGAACATAGTAGGCTCTTAATAAACATTTGTGAAATTAAATTAAATTGAATATATTTCTATCCATAAAAGTATTCTAATTTTGTGGAGTTTTTTAAATTTTAATTAAAATAATACCATCACATTCCTGAATTTTTATGAATAAGGGAAAGAAATTCTTGTTGGCCCTATTTCACAAATATTGTACTTCTGTCCCTCAGAACTGTGAAGTAAAATCAATTGTTCATGAGTGAGACCTGCATATCCATGTAAACATTATGCTTTTGATTTTTCATAAAATTTGAGTCATAAATCACAGTGGACAACAGGTAAGACTGGAAAATAATGGTTAAAATCTAGTGAGCAGTCCTGTGGATCACTGTTCTGGAAGTGAAGCTTAATGGTTAGTGACTGGATTAGAACATGTCCAGACCCCCTGAGTAGCAGCAGTGTTGTTTGCCCTATATTTTGAAGAGGACCAATGACATCACAGGGTGATGCCTTGACTTGACTTGCATTTAAGTGAGGCAGAGTTGCACAAAGTTGTCAACCTCACTCTTTCTTCCAGAATCATAGAAGTCCAGTGACAAGACAAAAGTCAGGACAACTGGCAATGACCTGGGATGCAGTGGATGACCTTGGCATCTTTGATGTCTAACCAAGCTCTAAGTTCTCCATGGCACTTGCTTCAGACATCTTCAGGGCCATAGGAACAAATTGTTCTCATTCACCCATTTCACCAAGGGAAGTCTTCTCCTTGGAAGTAGACGGCCCCTTATGGGCTGCTCTCTGACTCACCAATGGCCTTGTGATCCATTGGTTACCCTTAGACTGGTTTAGCCTGTCTGCCAAGATGGTTTTACTGGGGTGTGGTGGCTACCCATGCTACAGCTTCTTGGAGTCATGGGTGAAAGTTGAGTGCCAGGTGGACACCAAAAGTGGATGAGCATCTCTGAAAAGGGCTACCTTAAGGGGCAGAGCCAAGATGGCAGCGTGAAAGCAGTGACTTGCTTGAGATCTCCCCCAAACCCCTCCAAATACCTATAAAAAATGGCTCAAAACAAGTTCTAAAGCAGCAGAACCCATAAAAAGACAGAGTAAAATAAATTTCCAGCCCAAGATAACCTGGATGGTTGATCGGAAAGGTATATCGCGCCAGTCTGGGAGAGGAGCGTAGTTCGGTGTGGGCGTGCAGGCCACAGCGATCCTGGAGCAGGCCTCAGAGGACTGAATCACAGGCAGCTGTGGTGGTTTCCAGACTTCTCAACCCGAACACCAAAGATCACTTAGAAGGTCAGTGGGAAAAGTCTGTTTCTGCGGTGCTGAGAGAGAAGGACAGGGAACCAGCCCCATTCCCCAAGCTTGTCCCCAGGGCTGCGGCTGCCTCCTCAGCTTCCAGCCCACAGACTGAGGGGGAATCAAGTGGCTGATCAGAGGGGGACTGCAGGGATCTTTCTGCTGGTGCAAGATTTTCTTGCTTTGCCTGTGCTTGGATCTGGGTCACAGTTCTGGGTGGCAGACCTGGGGCGAAGAGGAGCACTGGTGTGGTCGAGCTTATAGTGGATGTGGAGAGGAAACCCTCCTCACAGTTCCAAGACAGAAAAGAGTGCTCAGAGACCAGAGTACAGGCCAGGAAAGCAGTAAACACCTCGCCCTTGATCATAGCACCTTGGAAGAACTGAAAATGTACAGATCTCTAGAAGTATCTCTGAAAACAGCTATACAAAACCCCTGAAGCTTGGGACAGTACATTCTCCACACTGGAAACAGACTCCTACCTTAACAAAGAGTTTATAACTCAAGTAATTGTCCGAGATCATGAGCAAACAGTTCAAAAAGAGTCAGGCAATATTATCTTACTTTGGTGACAAAGGAGATCAAAACATGCAACCAGAAGAAGACAATGAAGCCAAAGCTCCTACATCCAAAGCCTCCAAGAAAAATATGCATTGGTCCCAGGCCATGGAAGAGCTCAAAAAGGATTTTGAGAAGCAAGTAAGAGAAGGAGAGGAAAAACTGAGAGTGATGCTAAAGGAGACCCAAAGAATACTGAAGAAAATAACACCTTAAAAAATAGCCTAACCCAAATGGCAAAAGAGGTCCAAAAAGCCAATGAGGAGAAGAATGCCCTAAAAAGCAAAATTGGCCAAATGGAAAAGGAAGTCCAAAAGCTTACTGAAGAAAATACTTCTTTAAAAATTAGAATGGAGAAATTGGAAGCTAGTGACAATTTGAGAAATCAAGGCACTGTAACACTAATCCAAAGGAATGAAAAAAATAGCAGAGAATGTGAAATATCTCATTGGAAAAACAACTGACCTGGAAAATAGATCCAGGAGAGAGAACTTAAAAATTATTGGACTATCTGAAAGCCATGATCAGAAAAAGAGCCTAGATATCATCTTTCAAGAAATTATCAAGGAAAACTTCTCTGATATTTTAGAACCACAGGGCAAAATAGAAATTGAAAGAATCCACTGATCACCTCCTGAAAATGATCCCCAAAGGAAAACTCCTAGGAATATTGTAGCCAAATTCCAGAATTCCCAGGTCAAGGAGAAGATATTGCAAGCAGCCAGAAAGAAACAATTCAAGTACTGTGGAAGCACAATCAGGATAACACAAGATTTATCAGCTTCTACATTAAGGGTCCAGAGGACATGGAGTATGATATTCTGGAGGGCAAAGGAGTTAGGACTACAATCTAGAATCACCTACCCAGCAAAACTGAGGATAATCCTTCAGGGTAAAAAATGGTCATTTGATGAAATAAGGGACTTTCAAGTATTCCTGTGGAAAAGACCAGAGTTGAATAGAAAAATTGACTTTCAAATACAAGACTCAAGTGAAACATGAAAGAAGTAAACAAGAAAGAGAAATCATAAGAGAATTATTAAGGTTGGACTGTTTACATTCTTGCAAGGAAAGATGATATTTGTAACTCATGAGTCCTTTGTCAGTATTAGGGTAGTAGGAGGGAAAAAATTATGTGTTTGTATAGATAGATAGAAAGAGGGTACAGGGTGAGTTGAAGATGAAGGGGTGATATCTGGAAAATAAAATTAAGGGGTTAGAGATGATTATACTGAGGAGAAAGGGAGAAGTAGAATGGGGTTAAATCTCTTACATGAAACAGACAAGAAAAGGCTTTTATAGTGGAAGGGAAATGGGGGAAGGTGAGAGGGAATGAGTGAATCTTATTCTCATATTATTTGGCTTTAGGAGGGAATAACATACAGAATGGGGTGTGGAAATCTATCTTACCCTACAGGAAAATTAGGGGGGAAGGGGAGAAGAGAGCAGGGGGTTGATAGAGGGGAGGGCAGATTGGGGAAGGGGATAATCAAAAGCAAACACTTCTGAGGAGGGACAGGGTCAAAAGAGAGAATAGAATAAATGGGGGAGTAGGATAGGATGAAGGGAAATATACTTAGTTTTTCACAACAGAACTACTATGGAAGGGTTTTACATGACTACACATCTATAACCTGTATCAAGATGCTTGCCTTTTCAATGAGGGTGGGTGGGTAGGGAGAAAGGGAGAAAATTTGTAACCTAAAGTTTTAAAAACACATGTTAAAAATAAAAATTTTTTAAAAATTTTAAAAAATTTAAAAGGGTCAAACAAAAGGGCTCCATAAGCCCTCACACTAGAGGTGCTAGTCCATCTTGATCACCCATTATTCTTCACCATCATCATCAAAAACCTATTGCTAGCCTGTTGTGTATTGGGCACTATCCTAGGTGCTGGAGATAGAAAGAGGTATAAGACAAAGTCTGTGCCTAGTAAAGGTTTATACTTTGAGGGAGAAAGCAGGATATTTCCATTAAAAGGTGGCTAAAAATAAAAGGTAATCCATGCTACGTGCAAAATGAGTATTATAGACATTTAGAGAAGGGAAAGACCACCAAACACAGGGGATGTCAGAGAAGATTGTGAACTGAATAATGTACTTGAACTGGGCCTATAAGGAAGATGAGGATTTACATGATTTTAAAAAAAGTACCTAGAGAAGGTACTAGGAACAGAGAGCAGCATAAGCAAAAACTTCACAGAGATTAGAGGTGGTGCTGTGAATAGTATGCTCAGAAAAAAGGGGGGGTGGAGATCAGTTTATGCAGAATAGGGACTTTCACATCCTAGAAGGGAGACAGAGAATGCACCAGAGGTCTTGAATGCCAGGCTAAGGAGTTTGGACTTTGTCCCATAAGCAATAAGAACCTACTAAAAGTTTTTGAGCAACAGAGTGATAAGTTCAAATTAGTATTTTAAGATATCTAATTTGGGCAGGGCAAACACCAAACTATTGGAGTGCAGGGGTGGTGGTGGCGGGGATTGGCCATATCTTCACAGACATAAAGTGTCTAGTAGGTAATGTACGACTCATTTCAGAATCAGCTGTCTTTGTGCAGATCATCATCAAATGATTACAACAAAAGTAAAAAGTAGCACCAAATTAGAAGAAAAATAAAGCAAAAAAGAAGATACTGTGTGCAATTACAACAATTTCACCCTGAATTATTTAAATAAGCTGTTCAGTCTAAAATATGGGACATAAATTAAAATGGATTTTTACTCCAATTGTTGCCATTACTTAGAGACATTTAACCAATATAAAACAATCACCACCAATAGTACAGAAGACCAAAAGAGTCCAGAAGCCATCCCAGCAAGCAAACCTTTGATTTCATTGACGATGAGACCTGGAAACCAATAGCAAAACTTGTTTAGAATGCAAGCTCATCTATGAAAAGCATTATGGAGGGGAAAGGATTTTGGAAAAGGATGACAGAAGATCATAATGAGCCATACTTCCTCACAAGATAGTAAAAAAGCAGTTTAAGAGAAAATGAGGAAGTATGGGAGTGGGATCCAAATAAGGCAGATGGCCCTAAGAGCATTTATAGAAAAAATTAGACAAGAAATAGACATGAAATGAAATAGAACTACTATGCCTTCCACAGTATACTATTTTCTTCATCTATGACAATGAAACCACCAGGCAAACAGCTCAGCAATCTATATTCCGATGAGGTAGAAATAGCAGTCAAGAAAAGGAATTCAGAAATACAAACAAAATAAATGCTAGCGACAACTCATTTTAAAAGGTCCTTGGAGATCAATTTCCAAGTATCACAAAGTGAAAATATTAAAGACATAAAAGACCATAGTTTGTATTATTTCAATTTAGATAATGTATAAGCACCTAGGTGGCACAGTGAATACAACCCCAGGCCTGGAGTCAGGAAGATTCATCTTCCCAAATTCAAATCTGGCCTCAGACACTTACTAGCTGTGTAACCCTGGGCAAGTCACTTAACTCTATTTACCTCAGTTTCTTCATCTGTAAAATGAGCTGCAGAAGGAAATAGCAAACTACTCCAGTATCTTTGCCAAGAAAACCCCAAATGGGGTCACAAAGAGTTGAACATGACTGAAAAATGACTGAACAACAACAATGTAAAGTGCTTTATGAACTTTAAAACACTATCAAAACCAGATTATTATTCCCTTCTTTTATTTTTTAATAAAAGAAATAGGCCTGGAACAAGTCATTATCCTGATTGTATTAATTACATTTAATGTTCTGAAGAATATTTTATAGGTAGATGAAATAACTGGGTTTTTTGTAATTTTGTCTGTTTTTATTATTTTTAAAAGTTACTAAGATTACATCAGTTAACAACTGAGAAACTTTTTCAAAGCAGGTAAGCTTCCACAGAAGATTCTCTACAACAGATCATGTTTTCATGGTGACATAATTTGTGGAATGAGAAATATAGGTAATATAAGATCCAACTGCATCTATTATTTATTGATTACAAAAAGCATTTGAATTTGGAGAGACAAGTCAAAAACATTTATTAAAAATCTGCTATGCACCAGATACTGTGCTATGCATTGGAAATAAAAATGTCCTTACTCTCAATGAGCAGAGTTTAACGGTAAACACAACATGCAAGCAAGTAGGATGAAACAAGAAACACCCAGGGTAAACTGGAAATTATCTCAGAGGGAAGGCACTAAGACTAAGGAGGGCTAGGAAAGGCTTCTCGTAAAAGTGGGATTTTAGCTGAGACTTGAAGGAATCCAGGGAAGGCAGAGATGAGGCGAGAGAGAATTCCAAATATCGAGGAAAACCAGTGAAAATTCTAAGAGTCAGGAGATAAAGTATTGTGTGCCAAGCAGATCAAGATGGTCAGTGTCTTTGGTTTACAGAGTATGTGTGAGGAGGGAAGAAGAAGGTATAAAAAGATGGAAAAAGTAGAAGGGGCCCAGATCATGAAGGGCTTTAAAAGACAAACTGAGGATTTTATATTTCATCCTAAAAGCAGTAGGGAACCACTAAAGTAGATTGAATGGAGGGGGTGCGGAGGTTTGTCATGATTCAATGTGCACTTTAGGAAGATCACTTTGACAACTGAATAGAGTATGGACAGGAGTGGAGAGAGACTTGAGGCAGGATGACCAATCAGCAGGCTATTGCAATAGTCTGGATCTGAGGTGATGTGGGCCTTCACCAGCATTATGGCAGAATCAGAGGATAGAAAGGGAGCATATGTGACAGATGTTGTGAAGGTATAAGTGATAAGACTTGGCAATTGATTGGATATGAGGGTGAGAGAGAGTAAGCAATAGAGGAGAATACCTCAAGGTGTCACCCAGGATTACAGTCACTCGGGCTCACTGGGAAGATGGTGTTAAACTCAACAGTTACAGGGTGATTAGGAAGAGAGAAGGGTTTGGAGGGAAAGATTACAAGTTCAGTTTTGGACATGTTAAGTTTAAGATGTCTTTAAGATATCCAGTTTAAAATGTTCAATAGACAGCTGGAGATGAGAGACTATAGGTCAGGAGAAAGGTTAAGGCTAGACAAATAGATTTGATAATCATCTGCACAGAGATGATAGTTGAATCCTTAGAAGCTGATGAGATCACCAAGGGGATAGAGGGAGAAGAGAAGAGGGTTCTGGATAGAATCTTGGGAAACATCCATGATTAATGGATATGACCTGAATGAAGATACAACCAAAGAAAGTGAGGTTTGGTCAGATAGGTAGGAGAACCAGGAGAGAGTAGTGTCCCAGAAACTAGAGAGAAGAGAGTAATAAGGAGAAAAGGATTATTGACAATGTCAAAAACTATAGAGGCATCAAGAAGAATGAGAAATTGAGAAAAGGTGATTGG
This sequence comes from Vombatus ursinus, assembly GCF_900497805.2. Classification (NCBI taxonomy): domain Eukaryota; kingdom Metazoa; phylum Chordata; class Mammalia; order Diprotodontia; family Vombatidae; genus Vombatus; species Vombatus ursinus. The sequence goes on from NW_020951478.1 coordinate 491,020, forward strand.
ATTTGGCAATTAAGAAATCACTGGTAACTTTGGAGAGAGCAGGTTCATTTAAATGATGAAGTGAGAAGCCAGACTGTGGAGAGTGAAGAAAAGAATGAGAAGAAAGGAGTGAAGGCACCAATTGTAGTTAAACTTCTCAAGGAGTTTATCTACAAAAGTGATGGGAGATATGGAGCAATAGCTAACAGCGATCGATGGATCAAGTGACAGATTTTTGAGGGTGGGGGAGACATGGGCACTTTTGTAGGCAGTAGGAAAGCATTCAGTAGATAGGGAGAGATTGAAGATAAGAGAGCTAGTAGGGGTGATAGAGGGGCAATCTTCTGGAGAAGATGGTATGAAATAGAGTCAAGTACATGGAGACAGATTTATTTTGACAAGAAGGACTACATCATGCGAGTAAAGGTGGAGATTATGCTGAAAGACATCTGAAAGATTTGAGGTTAAAAGCTGAAAAGAGGAAACTCTCAGGGAGTAGCCTCAATATTTTCAGGGAAATTTGAGAAAAGCATCTCAGCTTAGACAGTAGGAGGGGTGGAGCTATGGGAGGCTTGAGGAGGGATGGAAACATTTGGGAAAGTCTCTGTAGTGATTGAGATAGTGAGTCAATTAAAAAGAGGATTGTATTGCTTCAATGAGGGCCCAGTTGAGATTATATAACAGAAATTTGTAATGGATCAAGTCAGCATGGTTTTATGATTTTCTCCAGTTTCATTTGGATGCATATGAGAGGCATAAAGGCAATAAATTACAGGAGTAATCCAAGGCTGAGGTTTAGTAGGGCAAGATTGGCTATAGGACAAGAGGCAGCGGATTCAAAAGAAGAGGACAATGCAGAGTTAAACTGGTTCATTAAGGGATAAGGATGGGGAAGAAAGGAGAGTGTAGCCAATTCAAGGATGATAGCCTGGGAAAGAACTAAGGCTGAGCAATTGGAACTCACGATAAGGACAAAGAATAGGTTTTGGAGTTGCAAGGCAGAGGGAGAGGTAGAAAGACAATAGACTATGATCAGTAAAGGAATTTTAGAGTTCATGTATGTGGATGTGAAGCACCTGTGGGTGATGGCATGCTCCAGATAATGACCACCTTTGCATATAGCTAAGGTGGGATGAAGGAAATGAGTAAGTTGAGTAAATGGAAGGTAAGTTCCACTCCCCTTTATGTTTGTAAGCAGTAGGGAAACAGTCAATAGAGAGGAAGAAATTGAAGACAGGTGAGAGAGTGGGGATGATAGAGGAAGCAATCTCTCAGAGAAGACACAATGGAATGAGATAACTTGGGCATGTAGAAGATTTTGCTTGGCAAGAAGGGCCACCTCTGAAAAGCCAGTCCTCTTTACCCCAACAGTCTTTCAATGCATAGATAAAGATCATAGAAGATTCCTTGATAGATGCAACCATGGAGATAACTTTGTTCAATGATCTTGTGAGTATCAATACCAAGTGAAGCATAAAAGGAGATAACGTATTCCACATTCATGAAAGATATCCTATGCAAGTATAAATGAAAGAGGAAATCTTTATGTGGTTCTCTAGAGGCTCCCACTTGTAGATGGTATGGTGCTGATTCATATTTTAGAGCAATATTTGGAGAATTTTAATTTTATTGATTTCATTGTCCCCCCCGCCAGATCACTGGGAGCACAGTGATATTTCAAGAGAAATGAGTATAGTTAACCAGAAAAACTAAGTGGATGCCATTTAGATTATAGAATGCAGGTAGATGGGCAAGCCCATTGGATCAGGTCCTCAATGAAAGTCCATATGATGGAAGGGTCCAGTAGAATGTTGAGCTCCTTGAGGATAGGGACTGTCACTTTTGTATCTATATTCCTGATACAGATGCCTGGCATAAAGTAGGGGCTTAATAAGTATTCATTGATTAATTAATTGATTGATGCTACAGCTAAACAACAAACTGAGCCTAGGACTGAATAAGAGAGGAATGGCAAGTTGGATAACATTTGGGAAATTGCACATAATTTTCAATTCTCTCAATCTGTTTATTGCCTCCAAAACCCATCTTTTTGACATGGATACTCTCCAGGTAATGCTCTATGGTTTCAAACAACACAATCTCTGACTAGTCATATAATCATATATTTAGAGCTAGAAGGTGGTGCTTCAGACATCATCTGGCCCTACCCCTCATTTCTGGATGAGGAACTGAGGCACACATAGTTATGTGATTAGCCAAAGGTTAAACTATACAGTTCACAAGAGACTCAAAGTGTAACAGTAAGATTCACGTGGGTATATAGGCTGTAGTATATTATTAATAATAATTTAATGTGCCAAATTTGACAAAAATCATTTAGAGTACGTATGACTAGTGCAAGAATTGGGATGCTAATGTAGTAAAAGCAAACTGAAGGACACCTCAAGTGTTGAACTGCAAGCCATGATATATTAAAAGACTTATAGGAAGGCCTCCAATGCATGGCATCCTTCCATGTGAAAATTTTATGGAAGGGCATGCACAAGAATTGTACAGAATGAGAAGACATATGATGAACTATCATTTATACCTTTGGAGAAACTACCCACACTAATGAAGTCATCACAGATCTCTCCAAGTGTAGCTCAAGGGTGTGCCTAACTTGGCACCCTATACCCCATTCTTATTTGTCCAACCTGCACTTATGCTACAAGGTCTGGAATTCCCAGTGGGGTTTGGCCGCAGTCATGACCATATAGCCACAATTAATTTTCTTTTAGGGCTCTAAGAATACTCCTAGTATGGGAAGAATACCCTCCTACTAGTTGTTACCATAACCCTTAAACCCCAACTAGTGTTCTTTCCATTTATACAAAATCAGCCACGCAATAACACCATTGACTCTTAAACATGAAACCAGAAGGGAAAACTCATGTGCTTGGGGAAACTAATGACTGGCTGGCAGAAGTTTATTGATATCCTTTCTTTAGAGAACAATCTTCTCCCTTTGTCACCTACTAGGCAAAACTACTTCCCTATTTTCCACTTCCCTTCTGATCTTCACAGTTCTCATGGGTAGAACTGATTCTCTACCACTCTCAGGCTGCTGAAACATTGTCAAGTTCTTTTAGCACACCACTACTTTCGACAGGATTCTGAGAAAGTGTTACATTCTTTTAGCAAAATATATCAGCATAGCTCAAAGGAGCTGCAAAGGCTATCTCTTCCCTTACCCTCCACAATCTCCAACTACAGAGGTCAGTAAAGGGAAACATAAGTATCCCTAATAGGTTCCCAACTCTTTATATAGAGTTTTAGATTTAAGGCAATATAGATGAAGATGGAGACTTAATGCAATATAAATGCAGACAGCTCTCCACATAACAGCAGAATTCAGCTCTCCTAAAATCAGACTCTAGTAGTTCCACAGATTATCTGGCCTCATTTGGCTCTCTCAGCTGACTCAGCCTTTCTCCAGTCATTCATTATTTTCTCAGAAAAGCAATGCCTTTTTTCCAATCTGCACAGCTCCCAGCAAAAGAGCTATAGAATCTGGCAGCCAGCTTAACTCCTGTCAATTTCTGTCTTCTGCTCCTAGATTTTCCTGTGCTCAGCTTCCTCTCCTCTTTCTATCTTCATCTGACCCTCTCCTATGCTCCTCTCCTCATGCTTCAAATCAAATAACTCTCCTAAGCAGTCACCCATCTCTAATTTATTGTGTGGAACTACAAAATCCATCTTTCTATCAGGTATGATTCCAACAGTTTTTAAATATTATCCCATGATCCTCACACAATCATTTGATTTATAGTTTATTTCCATCTCTAGCCCCATCCAGGACTTAAAAAATTAAGGCAAAATGAAGTAGTACCACAAGGGCAACAGGTGAGGGAGAAATGAAAGGAGAATGTGACAGAAGAGGCTGAAGAGAGATAGAGCAATGGGAGGGCTGAGATGTAGCAGAGAAGAAATTAATTGAGGGCTAGTGGGCCCTTACAGGCATCTCAAAGACTCAGGCTGAAGCTACCAGTTGTACCCATATCTTCAAGGAATGAGGGAAATTCCAAAGAAAAAGTCTTCTCTGTCCTCTACCTTCCTTTCCTATGGCTGTCTAATAATAGACTTTGCAATATTCTACTCACTCACTTCTTTTTCCTAAATGTTTCCTACATCTTGATTTTTGCCTTAAGCATAAGGAAACTAGGGGTGAGCCAGAGAAAAACAGAGCTATTCACTTATGAACTAATATCTCCTATTCATGAATGTATGCCATGAAGCTCAGTTTTTGACTCAAGATATTTACAAATTTCTTACTAACTTAACTAATCTAGCTTAGTTAAGGGCTTCTTCAGCAAAATGAGGGTAATTGGCTACAGTACGTTTCACTGTTGTTCGAGCAGAAGCTGGGAATCTTAATGGGGCACTCCTATTAATGAAGTACTCAGTCACATCGAATGTGAAAATTCTCCAGGGGGTGATGTTCCAAATCACAGTAACCATTTCCCTGGGTGAATAAACTAGATGATCTCTTTTGCAAGAAAGTTGAATGGGAAGGTGACAACTCTAATTTGCTTATATGAAGTATCAGCAGTAGATTTCTGTTAAATAAAAACCCAATTCTAAAAATGTCTCCCAAGAAGAATTAATTAAAGCTAGAAAGTTGTCTTATGGGATTGACTGGAACACAGAACCACTGGGCAAGATTTTAGCTTAATTTAAAGAAACAGCCACTCTTATTTTAAGTAACATTAATATTCACAAGACCATCGTAATGAATATCGAGGCTGCTTTCCTTGTTTGGGGGGAATGTGAAATTTTCCTGCAACTACACTCACATATTCTCTGCAGAATGTGTGGGATACAAGGAAAATACATTGTTAGAAATGTATTTAAACTGTAGCTAGAGGCACCAGGGGAACAATAGGCTCAGATCATTTTTTCAACGAGAGGGAGTAATCATGTCTTCAAAAAATATTTTATTGATGACTTTTGTTTTTACATCACATTTATTTCTGAGTCTCTCTCTCTCTCTCCCTCCCTCTCTCTCTCTCTCTCTCTCTCTCTCTAAACAAATATTTAAAAAGAAATGGAAAAAAAAGAAGTCCAGCAAAACCCATCAATAAATCAACACGTCTGACAATATATACAATAATTCACACTCATGTTTACCCTACCTCTACAAAGAAGAGAGGGAGATGCATTTGTTTTTCTTCAGTACCAAGGATCATTGGACAACATTATGATGACATGGTATTCAGTGTTGTTTTATTGTCCTTTCCCTTTAATTGTTCTAATCATTGTCTTCTGTTTTCTTCACTCCAAGTCAATTCATATAAATCTTCACATGTTTCTTGGAATTCTTCATATGCATCATTTATTACTGCATAGTAAAATCCCATTGCGTTCACATGCCACAATTTGAATAATCTATCTCTTATCAATTGGTATCTGTTTTATTTCCAGTTCTTTGCTACTACTTTGCTACTATTTCTGTGACTATTTCAGCTACCAAAGAGGTTCTTTATAGCAGCAGACAAAATTATTTGGAACAATCTAGGGCTTTAAGGGAATTAACAACCACAACAAAAAAAGATCACCTCCTGGAGGTTATGACACTACTTCTGGCTTTTACTCATACCCAGAAACTTGGGAAATATACACTGACAAGCATACCAGGACCCCACCTGACATTGGAATGCAATCCACCTCAAGACACCATTCATTCACTGAATATATATTTATTAAGTATCCTCTACAAGCAAGGTAATGATGGATATACAATAATGAATCACAGGATCTCCTCAACGAACTTACCAGGGGAGATAAAAAAAACACACAAATTAACATGATAAAATAGAAAGTGTTAAGTACGTACCAAAAGTATAAAATGCTACATGAGAATGGAAGAAAGGAAAAATCTTTTAAAGTTATACATGGTGGTATAGAATTAGGGGAGGTTTCATGGAGAAGGCAGCTTTTGTGCTGAATCTTAAAGATTAGTAGGACAAGTAATGGGGCAAAATGCTTTTGCCCCTATAAAGAATGTCATGATTAAAGCTTTGGAAATAATAAAGGAGATGTTCTGAAAACAATGAATAGTTCAGTTTGAAGGTGCTTGTGAGGGAGGTATCTAGAAAAATCTAAAAATGTAGGTTAGAGATAGATTGTAGACAGCCTTGAGTGTCAGTAGAAGAACCTTATCTGGTCACCAACTAGAAAACATTGAAGGTTTTTGAGTGAATCTGCATTAGAAAGAATAATCTGGCCGTGTTATAGTAGAATAAGGTTAGGAGTGAGGAAACATTGCAGGTCAAGTGATGATTGATAGGCCATTACAGTATTCCAGATAAATCATGAAGGCCTTAACTAAGATGGTAACAGTGGTAATAGAAAGGAAAGGATAGATTGAGAAAGTATGATGATACAGTATTGACAGGACTTACTGACTGATTGGATGTGGGGAAGCAAAGGAGAAGAAATCTTACTTTGAAGTTTTTAATGTGGCTAAATCATGAGGATATGAACAGAAACAGTGATATCTGTGACCTCTTTGTAGCTTCTGACATAACTGACCACCTCCTCATTCTGGAAATTCTTTCTTCCCTTGGTTTCTATAACACTGCTCTCTCTTTCTCCCCCCCCCCCCATGTATTTTGCTAGATCATCATCCATTATGCATCATCAACCCACTGCTTCACCTTAGGTATATCCAAAGGCTTTGTCCTAGATGTTCTTTTCTCCTTTCTTTACAATCTCTCTCTCTTAATGATCTCATCTGCTCCCATGGGTTCAATCATTATCTTATGCAAATGATTTCTAAACTCTCTCCTGAACTCCAGCCCCATATCACCTTAATGCCTGCTGGACATCTTCACTTATGACATTACTATCTCTGTCAATAAAATAAGCATTTATTCAAGGCTTCTTATAGTCTAAATATTATCCTAGGTACTGTGGCTACAAAGACAAAAATGAAACATTTTTAATCCCAATGAGCCTGGGATCATGGACTTCTGACTGATGTACATTTACCTTATCTTGTCTGAACCCAGGCTCACCATATTATTTCACGGATATCTTCATGCCATGGTATGATTATAACAGGCTTGAAATTCCAGTGAACTGAGTCCCTTTCCCCACTGCTATTTGCAAAATGAGGAGCAGCATGCTTGAAGGTTCACAGCCACAATTGCCCATGTTACTATCCCAGATGAAGTAGTAAGCTCCTGCAGTCTTAGAAGAGGCAGAGACTCAAGTTTGGAGGAGACACTGAACTCAAGCAAGATGAGACTGTGGTGTTATAGTCTAATTGGAGGACTGGACAAGTTCTAAGTTCTAAGGACCTAGGTTAGAACATATGTGGATTTGTCCTTCTCAATGGATTATACAGAGCATGTGCAATATTCCCTACTTTGGTTTTTTTTTTCCAACGCAGGGAGGCTTAATGAGCCTTCTTCTGGCCATGAGAGACTAAGGAACTGGTATTGTGGAGACCAAGAGTCTTCTGGTTGCCAGACAATCTGTAAAGAATGATGATGTTGGCCAGGGATGAGCCTGAACTAACTGCATACAAAAAAACATGAGCTAACGAACTTATTCTTACTCTTCCCTTGTGGCTTTTGAGTGAGAAACAAGAGTTCCATGAGCTACTGGGTATGTATGTATGTATGCATGTATGTATATAGGAAGGGGAGGAAAGCACTGCACCTCCCCATTTATTTTTTCTCCTTTGTATTTATTTTTTTTCTTGATCTTACATGAATGAGAAGCTAGAGATATAAAAAAGGCTGGAAGAGGCAACAGAAGTATCCTCAGCAACCAGACTTGGTAAGAGAGACGACTGAAGTGGGTATTATTAGTAGCCCAGTCCAGGGAAGAACCAGTGTATCATATCAATCAAGCAACCTGCTTGGCCCAGCCTAGCAGTCAATTAATCTGTTAGCCAAGACACTCAATTCAGAAAAGAGCCAGCCCAGCTGAGCAAGGGAATGACATTCAATGATAGCAGATGCCTTGCCTGAAGTGAAATTGGTGGAACCTCTTAGAAGGGGTAAAAGGGCTCCCAGGACCAGGACTCCCAAAGTAGTCTAGGGCCTCACATGTTCCCAAAAGATATATCTCACTATCTTTGTAGATTAATTTTGAACCCACTCTCCCAAGGACCTAGAGTGTGCAGAGGAAAGAGTGTGCCCCTAGTTAAGTGGATGTTTTTGTAACATCTATCTTTCCTCTTTATTTTATACAAATATGCTTCTGTTTTCATCCAGTTGATTAATATGGGGGAAGGATCATACCGGTTGGGGACTCATGAGTTATAATACCATCCTCAGTCCCTCAGAGTTGCCTGATGATAGAGCCTTGAGAGAAGAAGTAGTCAACTGACCTCTAAGGATCCATTCTAACAATATGAATAAGGGTTGAGCAAATGAGATGAGAGAGTGTACTAAATGGTAACATTTCAAAATAATGGTGCATCTCATTAATGCATGTGAGGTATGCCTTTTATATTGGATGGAAGATGATATTACTGACAGTAGTTACCCATAGTCTAAGACAGGCTGAGAAGATGTATGTGCAGTGAAGAAGCCTTTTGATGGTATACATGTAGAAAGACAGGCTGGTATATTAAGGCTGGAGCCGCTATTTCTGACAAACAGCATACCTTGTTTTTAATACTTCCAGACTATTCCTGTTCTACTTTGCGGAGGGACAGATGCCATGGTGAATTACAGGGGGGGAGGGAGAGAGTGTGCGAAGGTAAAATGATTTGTCTTGTTTACTGCAGAAGCAAAGCAGAGCATTTAGTTTTTCATAAGAGGAAATGCATGGCACCTTGGATTGGCAACATGATATTTTATCCTAAACAAGTGAAGCTGTTTACGAAGGCAGAAATGTCTTTAAGGGTGATAGTCGTGCTAAGCTTGTCTTGTCTTTTTGTCTCAGCTGTTCATTTAGCATTCATCATTTACTCCCTTATATTTTAGTTGTCTTCTCTTGCATATAGTTTCCAGTTCAAAAATAGGTTGGTTTCAAAAGTTTATTTGTAATTCGAGACATATTTTCTCATGGAAGCAACATTATAAATAGCGGTCACAGTCTTAGACTGTTCTGCAAAAGTTTTTCTCACTCATAATGTACTGAACTGTTTTTAGTATGTTGAGAAGTATAATGGAAAGAAGGATAGATTTGAAGTCAGAGGACCTGAGTTCAAATCACAGTTCTATGGCTTACCACCTATGTGACCTAGGATATGTGACAAATCTCTGGATCTGTTCCATTATCTATAAAATGTCATGGTTAAATTATATAGTCTCTTTCAGCTCTAAGGAGATTCCTCCATAGAAGGAATCAAGTGGAAAGAGTAATGGCTTTAGAATCAGAGAATCTGAGTTCAAATCCTGCTTTTGTCACTACCTATGTCACCTTGGGTGAGTCATTTCTCCTCTCTATGCCTGTTTCTTCATCTATAAAATGACAGTGTTAGATTAGATGACTTCTAAGGACCTTTCTTGCTAGTTCTAAATCTGAATTATCCTTTGACCATAGAAGTATGCCCCTGGGGGCATGGAAGTGACCTTGGGTTCACCAAGGAGATAGAAGTGAGGAGGGGATGCCTTCTAGGAATGGAGACACATAAGCAGGACATGCAATGTCATTTGTGAAAATAGCAAACTGATCTGCTTGACTAAAATGTAGCCTGGAACCTCTGGAGTTTCTTGATCAGGGAAGAAACATCGTAAGTTTCAGGCGTATTAATGGGCTGCTGGGTAGAGAATGGATTAGAGAGAGGAGAGACTAACTAGACTCAATGAACATTTGATTATCAGGACTTCTGTAATTGTTGTTCAGTTGTCTCAGTTGTGTTTGACTCAGTTGTGTGTGACCCCATTTGGGGTTTTCATGGCAAAGACACTAGACTGGTTTGCCATTTCCTTCTCCAGCTCATTTCACAGAGGAGCAAACTAAGGCAAACAGGGTGAAGTGACTTACCCAGGGTCACACAGCTACTAAGTGTCTGAGGCCAGATTTGAACTCACAAAGATGAGCCTTCCTGATTCCAGGCCCAGCACTCAATCCACTGCACCACCTAGCTGCCCCTTTATTAGGAATATTAACTCCCTAATAAGAAGGGTTAGGCTAGGTGAATCTCTAAGGCCCCTTCTAGCTCTAACTCTTTGGATTTAAAAAAAATTTTTACTAAGAAAGCTCTTCTTGCTAGTGGCAGTCAGAGAAGAGGCTTGTGAGATAAGAAATCAAATAAGAAGCCACTGTTTGGTCTTGCATATTGACTACATCATACAACAGAGGGCAACAAGAAATAAGTTCACAAACCTGGGTCATGATGCTAAGATAATGAAGAGAAAAAAATAAAGGTGTTCTACTCTTCTACCACCCATAAGCCCCCCCAGCCAATCCCACAAAGTCAATCTTCCTCTGCTGCTACATAAGGTTTATGCATTTTTGTGGTTTATTTTCTTTTCTCTGAGCTGATATGGAATTGTTTACCCAAATGAACATTCTTCTATTTAATAATACAGAAAAACATCAGTGCAGGTGATGTGTAATTTCAAAAGATATGGATTCAGAAAAGACTAATTACACAGGCCTTAAAGTTTTATGGCTCATTTGTAGCCAAAACGTGGGAGGCTATTTCTCAGCTCCTGCGTACCTCATCTCTCATTTGACAAATGGAATAAACTAAGTTTTTATTAATGCCTTGGACTGATCATGACTATATTTTGGCACACACGAGCTTGCTTTTAAGCTTTTGTGCTGAGAAATCTCTTTGCAAGGATTATGCTTCAGATTAATAAAAGATGACTAGAATAGTAAGGTGATTTCAGCACCACTTTCTGTGCAAGACAGAATAAAGAGCACAAATCTTACTGCAGTGTAACAAAGCTCCATATGGGCTAGATTCTCGTTTCAACATCAACTGAGATAGCTCCACTGAACGCTTCAGAACACAGTGAAATTGTTTCTCAAAACAGAAAAAGAAAGTGAATTTGAAGAGATCATGTCATATTTAACAAAAGTCAGTCAACAAACCTCTATCTCTTCACAGAAAGTATTATCCACTGATTAAAATAGACTAGATGTAAATGGCCTAGATTCTCCCCTGCAAGAAGGATATCCCTTTCCATCCATTCAAGAAAAATTACTGAACTTTTATTATGTGCAAGACACCGGTAGCAATACAAATGTGAAGAAGCTGTAGCACCTGATCTGAGGAAATTTACAGTCTAATAAGGGGAAGAGGATATTTTAGAATATAATCTCTTTGAAGACAGGGACTGGTTTCATGTTTGGTTTTGTATCCTCATCACTTGGCATGTAATAGGCACTTAATAAATGATTAATTCAATATATATATATATATATACATATCATGTATGTATGTAGAATCCAAATTAGAGTATGATAAATGTATAAGATAGGTGCAATGTTATGTGAAAGTTCAGAGAAGATAGAGGAAGAGCAATGCCAGGCGTGGGAGGGGAATTGAAAGTATTTAATGTCTGAGTTGGTACTGGAAGAATGGAAAAGATCTTAAGAGGTAGAAATAGTTACGGAAGGCATAAGCATGAGCAAAGGCATAGAGGCAGAAAAGTGTTTTCTATGTTGTTGGAACATCAAGTAGTTCAGTTGGGATGGAGTGCCAGGTCCCTAAGGTGTGGAAGGGGAGTTTTAGAGATAAGTTTGAATCAGATCACAAAGGTCCTTGCATATCAGTCTAAGAAGTGTGAACATTATCCTGTCCAAATGGAGAGTCACTCAGATGTTTTAAAAAGGAAAAGAAATTGATCAGAACTATTCTTTGGGAAGATTAATCTGACAGCAGCGTAGAGATTATAAAGTTGAGAGACTAGAGGTAGGAAGATCAGGAAGTCTATGGACTACTGCAATAGTCCAGGCAAGAAAAACTAGGTTAGTAGCAGGGAGAATAAAAAGAACAGATGTAAGAATAGTGGGGAAAGAAAATTGATAGGATTTAGCAAAGAAGCAGAGCCAGAACAAGCATGAGGCAACCTGGACTTGGCCCCAGGTAGCAACTTCTAGGGAAGATGCTTTGTCTAAAAATGAGAATAAGTATTTAGTAAGCAACTATTATGTCAGACACTGCCAAGCACATTGCAAATCTTACCTCATTTGATTCTCACAATAACCCTGAGAAGTAGGTGCTATTGCTATCCCCATTTTACAGTTGAGGAAAGTGAGGCAGAAAGAAGTTAAATGATTTGCCTAAGTTACATACACAGTTTGTAAGTGTCTGAGACTAGATTTGAGTTCAAGTCTTCCTGATTCAAGTTCCAGTGCTCTAGCCACTGCACAACCTAGCTGTCTCATAGGGGTCATGCTTCCTTTTCCCAGAAGAATGCTAGCCACAAACTGTCTGCTCTTTTGTTGCCCTCTGAGCTGTGCTCCCATCTATCTCTCCTACCCCCAATCTAGTTTCCATGGCTTTCATACTCCTCTCCAAAGTCCTATTTACTCTGCTGTTGATGAGCTAAGCCAATGGACTAATGCACGCATAACACACTTGGAATTAGTAGTAGGGTGCTATGCCAAAGGAAATGTACACCAGTAAACACTACCCCAATGCAATTCCCACAATAGCACATTTAGACCTAGCTCTGCTAGGTTTGTTCTCTCTTGCTCTGTGTCCTATGGCCCCTTTCTCTGTTGCTAGCAAATTCTTTACATCCTAGAGAGCTTTCTCTCATATTCTTCCCATCTTCTGGTGCTTCTTAAAATCTAGCTTTCTGTTGGAGATGCAATATCTTTTGACACCCTGTCCAAGACTGCCTGCTCCTTGTCTCATAACTTCTGATACATAGAAGTGAAAGAAGGGATCAATATACTCCTTGTTTCACTTTCAAACTCTCCCTCCACTATCATCATTCCTCCTCTATAGATCACGATATCATGTCCAGATTGTTGCTGCTGTATTCTATGAAACTCCAGGTCACTCCTTACCTCTTCCCTTCTTTCCTCCCTCCCTCCTCCCTTTCCCTCCTCTCTCTCTGTGTCCACTTAGGGTATCATACCCTTACCTGCAGGTGCTCTGCCCAAAGGAATATAAATTTTGATCACTGAAACCTCACAAGATATCTTGGGGTTCACGGGGTAGATTTCTTTCCTAAGGACCATGCCTTAAACCCAAATCACTCTGGCTCTCATTGATTGGCCAATCATAGGTCCTAGCCTAAGCCTCACTTAGTCATAGTGTGGGCCCTGATGGCTCAGAGAGACTGTAAATAGCAACTGTTTTTGTTTTAACCAGAAACCTTGAGTGCCTTCCCCTCCCAGACTGATTTTTTTGACTAGGTAAAATAGGCCATTCTTTGCCTCATTTCTTGCCAAGTCTTAATCACTGAATGGGCATTGCCTCAGTCAAAATGAGACCTGGGAAAGACCTTAGCTTACAAAGGCCAAAGTCTCCCATTGCATCCGGGGCCATCTCCAGTCATCCTGATCTATATCTTGCCACTGGACCCAAATAACTCCAGAGCAGAGAGTAAGGCAGATGACTTTACACAGCCCTCCCTTACTTAAATCTAATTCACGTACAAGTCATGGCATCACCTTCCTGATGTTATGGTCCTCTTCAAGAACAAAGGACAAACAACAAAAGGTCACTTCAAATAAGTTCAGCACATGACTCACAGTCTTTTTCTCCATCCCAACCCCTGATCTCATCTAACACCATGGCCTCTTTGTTCTTCAACTTCTTCACCTCCTATGACTTCTGACTTTAGTCTACCTTAACCAAACAAGAACAGAAGTGATCATTATTCCTTAGACACCACCATTTCCCCACTCTCTCAGGTGCTATAATTCCTAGGGTCTGATACGAGGGCAAAGGGAAGAGTCAAAGATGATTCTGAGGTTTCTAGTCTGGGTGGCTAGAAGAATGATAATACTATAAACAAAGCATGAAAAACACATTTTGGAGAAAAGATTAGTTTAGTTTGGGATATAAAATGAACTTCCAGGGAAACCTGGGCTTATAGATGGAAATAGGTAGGTGGTGTTACAAAAGCTAGGTTCCCACCTGAGAACTGGGAACAACACACAGAATTTCAAGGGACTGGAGCCAAGGAAGGGCGGCCTAATGAACAAAGCCCTGGATTAAAGCCAGGAGACTGGGACTGAAGGCTGGTTTTCATTACTCACTGTCTGCATAACCTTGACCTCATCTGTAAAATGAGAATAATAATATTTATCTCTCTTAACCTTACAAAAATACTGAAGACCGAAAGATAAGAGATATGAATGTGCCTTGAAAATAAAAGCATTACATAAAGCAAAGCATTGTAGAAGTAAAGTCATTCAGTATGCAGGGGCCTGCTTGTCTGATCTAGGGAATAGAAAGTAGCAGCTGTGAAAGCTGGGCTCCCCACCTGGGAAGTGAAAGTGATACAGGTTGCCGTGAGATAATGGATAAAGGAAGGCCTGAAAGTGACATTAGGGAGCAAGAAGCAATATCCCTCATCTGGGCCTTATGTGTCACAGGATATAAGAAAAAGAAGAGCCAGCCTGCTTCAAAGGGTTGTGAGGATTGAATGAGATAATATTTATAAAGAAGCACTTTGCAAACCTTAAAGTGTTATATAAATGTTAACTATGATTATTATCACCTTATTGTTATATCATAATTTTGTCATAACACTATATTACATTACATTATGTTATATTAATTGTATTGTACTATTATACTGTATCATATTGTATTATATTATAGTATATTGTATTATGTTGTGTTGTATTGTATTGCATTGTATTATACTATAATGCTATACTATATTATACTATACTATATTATGTATTCTATTCTATTGTTCTTTCCTTTTTTTTCTTTTTTTAAAATTTTTTTTAGGCAATTGGGGTTAAGTAATTTGCCCAGACACAGCTAGTGTGGAGATGGAGGATGGTCTGAGGCCGGATTTGAACTCAGGTCCTCCTGACTTCAGGGCTGGTGCTCTATCCACTGAGCCACCTAGCTGCCCCTATTCTATTGTTCACTCTTCATTCATGAAGAGGACCAGGGATGTCATGACTAGAATGTCTTGATCTGAACATGAATTGGATTTGAGTGAGGCAGAGCTGCACAAAGTCATCAGCCTCATTCTCTCCTCCATTTTGATTTTTGATTTCTTAAAATAGTGCTCTAAAAACAGGCTTTAAAAAAGCCTGTTGTGTATATTATATTATACAGCCAATAGATATAGAATATACTGTGAGGCTCACCCCTCCCAACTCAGGTCTTTCCCAAGTCAACTTTCCCAAGCCTCCCTGAACTACATGGTTTTACATGTGTGCATACTAAATTCTTCAATTTTTGCATAGGTGAGGAGAAATAATTCCTATCCTTTTCACTGGTAGTCAGGACAGAATCCCAATTTTCTGCTTCCAAGCCAATAGCTCTTTCCATTGGACTATCTTGCTTTCTTGCTGCTGGCCTTAATTTTAAGAAATAATAAACAGGTCAATGTAAAACCTTTAGTTGGGCTTGGCTTATGCCTAGCCACAAACTAACAACCAGCCTGGTTTCCATTCCCATTACTCTGTTGAATGACTTCCTGATCATCAAACCCTGCAAACTGCCAAATTCAATGGCCTTCATCTTCATCTTCAGTCTTCATCTTCCTTTATCATTCTGCAGCAATTGACACCATTGTGTTTCAGGATGTTTTCAAATCACAATTGACCCACATCATGCCTGGGCCTCTTAGCTATAGTGAGGCATAAAGAGACAACCAGAATTGCCTCTCAGGGAGCTAAAATATAACTGGCCATGTCTAAATGAGTCCCAGTGACTGATGGGTTCACGTACACTAGCTGATCCCCAGCGAAAGCAGCTCCCAAAAGCAGTGTCATATATTTCTGTCTAATCTCTTGCTATTATGATACATACAGGCATGCTTCCCCCAATCCTCCTATCCTCCAATCCAAATTCCTTCCCAGATTACCCCTGCCCCTAGCCTCCTTCCTAGATCATAGGATTTTCCCTCAAGTCTCTCTTATAGTCTCTATACAGGTCCAAATGGCCAGCAATCATCAGATGTTCTCTAGAATGAGTATCCTCCCTCATCTACAACTCCTTATCTTGACATTTCCAATCACAGAATCAGAGATCCAGAGCTGGAAGGAACTGTCAGGGCCATCTAGGCCAACCCATTCATTTTACAGATGAGCAAACTGAGGCCCAAGGAAAGTAAATAAAATTGCCCAAAATCATACATGTAGTAAACATCAGAGGTAAGATTTGAACCCAGGCCTTCAGACTCCACTGACATTTCTCTTTTTTCTTTTTTTTCCCTCTTTTTTTCCTACTGTCATAATATCACCTCCATGGATGCGAGGATAAACTACCAATGAGGAATAAAACCTACGTTGTTGTGTAGATGTGACCAATGTGATAGCTTGCTTTTGCTTAAATTATATTCTTTGTTACAAGAGAAGGTTTCTCTTGAGGGATAGGAAATTATCTTTGGGAACTGAAAACAATGTCAGATTAAAAAAATAAAAGCTTCAATGTAATTTTTATTAAAGATCTTTCTCTCCCAAGGTCACCTCCCTTCTTACATCTCCCAGAGACCACTGGTATGTCTTCCTAATTGGTCACCCTGTTCCCAATATCTCCCAGCTCCAATCCATGTGCAGTGGGATAGAGAGCTTGGCCTAGAGTCAGGAAGACCTGGGTCCCAGTCTTGCCTCAGATACTTACAAACTGCGCGACCCTAGTCAAGTCTTTAACTTCTGTCTGCCTCAGTTTCCTCAACTGGAAAATGGGAATAATAATATCTACCTCATAAAGCTGTTGTGAGGATCAAATGAGATAATATTTGTAAAGCACTTAGCACAGTGTCTAGCACATAGTAGGCCCTGTATAAATGTTTATTTTCTTCCCTTTCCTTTCATGTCTCTATCAAAGTAATCTACACAGATCTTATCTTAATGCTCCCCTGCTCAAAAACCTTTAGCCCCAAGTTAAAACGCAAATTCTTTAGCCTGGCGTTCAAGGTTCTCAATAGTCTGGCTCCAACCTACCTTTTCAGATTTATCTCATTCTCTTCCTCTTCACGTGTTCTATATTACAGCCAAACTGGGCTATTCATTGTTCTTCAAACTTGTACAACCTTCTGCTACTTTGTCCATTGACCCATACTCTGTATCTGGAACACCCCTGACCTCCATGATATTTCTGTCTGTTGAAATCCTTTTCTCATTATGTCTAATCCACATGCCATTTTCACAATAGATCCTTACCCAATCCCCCTCCAAAAGTTTTTAATTATGAACTAGAAAATCATCTACAAACATAAACATTGCCAGACACAAAGAAGACCAGTAAATGGACATTTTTTTTAACATGCAACCATGCCTCCAGTGCATACATTTTAATATAGATTACACTTAATGTGGTGGTACCGGCATTCCCTGCTCTGCTCTGTCCCTTTGTGAATCCCCTCCTCTGGTTTCTTCTGCATATATTTTAAATATTTTATTCAATTATAAAGAAAAAAATGAATGCAACACTATAATTGTTGCTGATCTTACTGTCCTTCCAACCTCTCCCTGCTGTCAGACTAGGAATAATAATAAAATAGCTAACACTATAAGACTTTAAAGTTTGCAAAGTGCTTTACATATATTATTTCATTGGGTCCTCACAACAGCTCTGGGAGCTAGGTAGATCTATTATTACCCCCATTTTACAGATGAGAAAACTGAGCCTGAGAGAGGTTAAATAACTTGCTCAAGATTACTCAGCTAGTAAATGTCTAAAGTGGAATTTATGCTCGGGTCTTTCTGACTCCAAGTCTAGCATTCCATCCACTATGAGGAGTGTCTGACAGGTTATTAAAGTCCAAAATAGGAAAGAAAATGCCAAGTGACTATCTTAGTAAACCAAGTCATAAAACCCAAATGATTTCTATCTCTGAATACTCATTAAAATAAAAAAGTGCAGGTGTGACTACTGGGTCACTATCGGTGAGCTTAGAAAAATCATGGAAAATAGGAGAAGTGCTACAATACTACAAATTAGGGTTTGACGTACTATTTTTTATTTTCTAGACTTTTATTGTCTACAGACACACACACACACACACACACACACATTCTATCCTCAGCACAGGCCTTCAACTCCTACTTTACTGGGGAAAAAAATAGAGGCCATCTAACTTGAACTCCTTCTTCTCTCCATTTGCCATGTCTCAAAACCTCATTATGTCATCCCCATTATCTCCTTTGCTTTACTCTCTAAGGAACATCAGTGGCCTTTCCCCTTGCCAAAGCTAGCTCTCCTTCTGTCCTAACATCTCTTCCAGGAGTTTGTCCTCATGATCATTGCCTCTATTTCTCTCATCGATAATCTCTCCATATCCACTGGCTCCTATCCTGCCATCTACAAATATTTCCAGTTCTCCCTGCTCTTTAAAAAGTCTTCACTTGATCCTGTGATCACACAAGTTGTTGTCTTAGGTATCTTCTCCCTCTCACTGCCAAACTCCTGGAAAAGTCATCTACATTTATTGGCTCCATTTCCTCACCTCCCACTCCCTTCATGACCACTTGCAATCTGGCTTCCAGTTGCACCATTCACTTGAAGGCTGCTCTTTCTAAGGTTACCAATGATCTCTTAACTATTAAATCACAGAATCCTGTAGCCTTTTCTCAGTTCTTATTCTACCTGACTCCTTCTGCAGCTACCCTGCAGTATCTGCCTCAGATACTGCTAACCACTTCCTCCTCTTGGGTTCTCTCTCCTTTCTTGGTTTCACCTTCTACGTTGACCGTTCCTTTTTAGTCTCCTTTCCTAGATCACCATGAATGTCCTGACCCTCTAATAAAGATCTGCCCTAACTCTTCCTTTTCTTTCTCTACATTGTCTCTCTTGATGATCTCTTAGGTTCAGTTATCATCCTTTGCAGATGATTGCCAACTCTTAAATATTGAGTCTTGATCTCTCTCTTGAGATCTAGTTTTCTATTACCTAATTCTGTCAGTGAAATTATCTTCCTGCCAGTAACCATCGAAGACTTGTATGTCCAGTTCTAGAGTTTTTTTCCCAAACTCAAGTCCCACATTACCAAGAGTATATTGGATATTTTCAACTGGGTTTGCTATCTGGTTTTAACTCAACATGTGCAAAAGAGAACTCATTGTCTTTTCCCCAAAACCCACAGTTCTTCTAAATTTCCCAGTATATTTTGAATGAATCGTATCTTTCCAGTCACTCAGGTTTGTAACCTCAGGGCTATCCTACAATACTCACTGTCCCTCACCTTGTATAAAGGCCACCATTCAGGTTGCCAATCAGTTAGATGTTATTTCTTGTGGATTCTACTTCTACAACATCCCTCCCCTCTGTCCCTTTCTCTCTGCTCGCACGATCACCACCGTTATTATTTCTTATCCCAGCTATTGCAGCAGTATCCCAATTGGTCATCTTGCTTCCAATTTCTCCCTTCTCCAATCCATCCTCTACACCTATAAAAATAATATCCCTAAAGTACAGACTTGACTTTGCTACTCTCCTGCCTAATAAATTCTACTGACTCTATTTTCTAAATAAAATAAAGGAGTAAACTGGTGACTCTAGGATCAAATACAAACTCTATTTAGCATTTAAACAGCCTCTGTCCTGGAGGAGCTTACATTCTAATGGGGGAAGACAACACATAAAGGAGAGCTAGAAAAAGGACAGTACACACTCAGGTATCATTTGGAAATGCCCTGAAAGTAAAGATGATGGACTCCTTTTGCACCCACCCCCTTGCCACACCTCCCCCACCCTCCACCTCTTAGAATCCCTAGTTTTCCTCCAAGTTCAAACCAAATGCTATCTCTTATAGGAGAACTTTCTAGATCCCATCAGCTACTAGTGCCTACCTTTCAAAAAAATTGCCTTGCATTTAGTTTGCAAAATCCTTTGTGTGTGTGTGTGTGTATACGCATTTATATGTGTACATGTTGTCTGTAATAGAATCTTGTTGTTGTTATTTGTCCTTTGTCTAAGGCCAGATTTGAACTCATGAAGATGAGTGAGGGAAGGCTATAAAAAGTCACCAGCCTCACTCTCTCTTCCAGAGTCATCTGGGTCCAGTAGCAAGATATCTATGTCGCTTAAGGGCATGGAATATTTCATTTTTCTGTTTGTATCAACACCAACAAGCACAGTCTCTGGCACATATTTGATATTTATTATTATCTTCTCCTTCTCTCCTCTCTCAGCCTCACTCCTGACTCTCTGGACTTCCCTACCATTCCTCAGAAACTTTTCCCCCCTGGATAATACCTCCACCTTTACATTCTCAGCTCTGGGAACAAAGCCTAGCACATTGTAAGTGCTAAATAAAGCACTTACTACTGATCTATCTAATGTGTTTGTTGTTTGATTGGAGGAATTGACAATTTGTTTGACTCAATTTTCTCCCCCAAAGTTTAGGTCTTTATGGGAACACTTTTCCTTTCCTATCTTCACCCTGTGTCACAATCACAGTCCACTGTGCCCACTCCTCACTCAGCTACATCAATAAGTACGTGTGCTCAAATAAAATTACTCCCCCAAGAGCAACTCACTAGACCTTGAGATTGTGACTCAGTGGTACAGTGTTGGGTGAAGGTCTTTATCAATTCTAGAGCATTCATATTATAAGCCAATCCCTTACTTTCAAGAAGCATACATACACTCTAATTCGGAAGACAAAGGAGGGTGGAGGGAAGGAAGGAGAGGGGAAAAGAGAGAAAGACAGACAGAGAGAGACAGAGACAAAGACAGAGACAGAGAGACACAGACAGACACAGAGACACAGACGGGGACAGAGACAGAGAGACACAGAGGCAGAAAGAGACAGAGAGAGAAAGAGACAGAGAACACCCTTTCTCAAAGTAACAGGCAGACTGGTCCACAAAGTGGAATTCTGTCTCTGGACTGTAGGGAGAATAGAAAGAGTATTCCTACAAGTTGAACAACTTTTGGCCATGTCCAAAGGTACGATTTCTTGTATACAAATTGCTGAATAAATACAGACAGATCAGTAAAAAGATACACCCCAGCTATTTTATCATATATGAACACATCTCTTCCACTGACAAGTATTAAGAACCCCAAGGGATTTGACGTATTCTACTAGAGCTCTTTGCTCTTATGAGATCATCTGTATTTGGGTAATACAAGTCTGTATTAAGGCAGAAGGATGTCAAAGCTTTCTCTTAACTCTTCAACTCTTAAAGGAGCCTCTCCACATTGTCCAATAGGCAACTATTTTCTGTAAGGTAATTTGTAGCCCACTAGGAAGGGCACAATGAACCTCATCTTGAAGGAAATTGGGGCTATTTAACCTGAAAAAGGAAAAAAAGTAGGAGACAAATGAGAGCTATCTTCAAGTATTTAGAAGTATTAAATATGTTTTGCTTCACCAAAGGCAGAGGTAGGAACTATGGATAAAGACTGAAAAAAGGTAGATTTCAGAAGTACATAAGGAAAATCTTTCTAACAATTAAAATTGTCCAAATATGTGATGTGCCACCTTAAGAGGTGGTAAGCTCCCCGTCAATGGAAGCCTCCAAACAGGACGACTAGTTTTTGACATGTCACAAATTAACCATTCTCAGGAATGAGTTAGACTAAGTGACCCTCAGATCCTTTCCAATGATCAGATTCTGTAACTGTAAAACACCAAATATAAAATAAACATAGCCTCCCTGCTTTCCTGAAGCCAACCCCATGGCCTATTGCTCTTATCTGTTCTTTACAGACAATGGTGAGCAATCTTTGTTGCTAACTTAAGATGCAGAATTGTAGATTTGGGTGAAATATAGAATATAGACTCATGAAACACAACAAATTTATCTGAAAGAGAGGGAAACTGAGGCCTAGAGAGGGTAAGTGGTATATATATCCAAGGTTGCACCATGTGTTAGCATAGACAAGGTAAGAATCCTGGGCTTTCGACTCACAGCCCATATCCTTTTCACCTTACCACAGTTTGTCACTGCCACGCTTCAGTTCATCTTCAGCAGTTGCTTGGATACCTAAGGTTGCCCATTAAAAATATTATTTGTAAAAATAGGTTCCTCCCTCACAGATTTCTTATGAAGCTTGGAATGTTTCTCCCTTCTCTAAATTGGGTTGTGCAATGCCTAGAATGTAGTAGGTGCTTTATTATCACTTGTCAATTGATTGATTGAGTAAATGTCAGGATTAATAATGCCTTACCATGGGATAGTACTCTATGAAATACTTTCACCTGCATCCTGTTATTTGAGTCTCACAACAGTCACGCAAGTTTTGAAGAACAGGTCTTATTATCCATATTTTATAGATAAAGAAATGGTGCCCAGAGAGAATGTGATTCACTCAAAGTCACACTACCCATGAGTAAAGGAATGTAGCCTCAAAGCCAGGTCTTCTAACTTCCAGTTCAGGGCATTTTCCCCTATTTCTCTTTAAAAATGCCACTTATGTATAAAAGCTTGGACTCTATTCACCCCTTAAACATCCTGTTTAATTAAATGACCACTATTAATTTTTCCCTGGGCAGAAAGAGCCCCATTTTTTTTAGGGTTTTTTTCATGTATCTAGAGCTAGTTGTTTTATGTCAACACCCTTTTTCAGGCTGAGGAACATGTTTGTTACACAGAACAAGATTTGGAGAGGGTATTTCCTGAAGGACATATTAGCATATATCAATTAGCAAGTATTTGTTGAATGTCTCCATAAGTTTCAAGAGTGACAGCTCCCTGAGGGACAGTCATTAAGCATATAGGGATGGACAGCTGAAATCCATGTGTTCTGGTCTCCCATCTTCCCAAAGTCCAATACTTAGTACGGTGCTAACAGTAAGAGAATTATAAAATGCTATGACTCTCCCTACCCTACAAGATGCCCACAGTTTATTTGAGGCGAAGACACTACAGGCCCTAAAGGCATTGATATATTTTACCAGGCTCTTTGGGTTTTTTTTGGTAATCTCAACTCTAAGGGAGAGGGCTGTCAAAAGTTTACTTGAACTCCTAAAGGAGCCCCTCCACACTGTCCAACAGAGGAATATTGTAAGGTGGTGGGTGGCCCACTAGGAAGAACTTCCTGAAGCCCATCTTGGAGGAACTGGGGATATTGAACCTGGAAAATGAAAGACTTAGGGGACGAGCATATATATCTTGTTTGCACATAGTTACATGCATGTTGTCTCCCCCATTAGACTGTAAGCCTCTTGAGAGCTGGGACTGTCTGTTGCCTTTCTTTGTATCCCTAGCACTTAGCACAGTGCCTAGCACATAGTAGGTACTGAATAAATGTTTATTGACTGACTGACTGACTATCTGGGGAATTCCCATGGGTAAATAAGTTCAACATAGCAGCAATATATTGCTTGAGCCTACAACTAATACCTAGTCTTCTAACAAAATAGGGGCAGCTAGATGGCACAGTGGATACAGCACTGGCCCTAAAGTCAGGAGGACCTGAGTTCAAATCTGGCCTCAGACCAAACACTTGTCACTTAGTAGCTGTGTGACCCTGGGCAAGTCACTTAACCCCAATTGCCTAAAAAAATTTAAAAAAACAGTTCAGAATAATAAATTAAATAGCAAATTCTTTAGCTGAGATGAACATCTAAGTAAATAATAGGTAAAAGTCAAGCAAAAGTATAATTTTGAGCTCCATAAACACAAGTGACAATAATGTCATATAGATTCTCATACTGCTTGGTGGGGAAGGGTTTAGGACCTCCTCCATAAGAAAACCTCTCCAAAATTCATGCTCTAAAGTGAGGGAAGGTTTAAGCTTCAATACTATTTGTTGCACTGGAGCTAGAAGATTCTCCTACCTGAGTCCTCATGATTCCTCCTAGCATTCAACTGTGCCTCCAATTGCTACTCGTCTGGAGTCCATTTACCCCTTTGCCACCTCTTCTCCACCCTGCATCTGTTCCCATCAAGCTCTCCACACTGCTGTTCCCTACTACTGTACTTCATTTCCATAGCTACCATCTATGGAAGATCTGCTTTTACGGCAGCCATGACCCTCCCCTGTCCCTGCTGCTGCATGATACCCCTGATGGTTCAGGGAAGTGCTCATCATGCCTTTAGAGTAAAACTGCCTTAGCCAACATACTTGGTCAACAGGTATACCAGACTCAAATCAGAAGGGCAAGTCCTGGCAGACTCTGCCTACATTCCTGTCACCACAAATCCTACTCTCTCCTTGGATACCCTCCCACCCCATTTTGAAGTTTTCAGTGCCTTCAAATGATATCAGGTACACCAGTACAGTTATAGGTATAACATCTATTAACTTGTACTAGGCAGCTAGGTGATACAAAAGATAGAATACCGAACCGTAAGCCAGTTAGACCTGAGTTTAAATATGGATTCAGACATACACCATCTCTTTAGTATTCAGCAAATTGCTAACCTTTGCTGCCTCCGTTTCTTCCTCTGTGAAATGGGGGAAATAATAGCACTTACCTTCCAGTTTTGTTGTGAGGATAAAATAAAATTATATTTATAAAGCACTCTGGAAACCTTAAGGCTATACATCAGCTAGCTACTAGTGCTGCTGCTGCTATTACTATTGTTATTATTATTATTGTTGTTGTTGAAGTCATAGTGCAATGATATATAATAATGCAAGATACATTTGGCACACAGATTAGAATTGCTCGTAGTATAGCAAACACTAAGTTACATACAGGTACATAGTATCAAAATAAAGTACATCAAAATTTCATACAGTAGACTAAATACAGAAGTCAGATGTAAATATAAAGTACAAAGCATCTTATAGCAAAATTAAATGTAGTAGACCAAATAGGTTGTAATTGGTGGCATGACTGAGACTGATCTCCTATTTGTTTAGGATCAATGTTGGAATGAAATGAAACACTTGTAGGTTTTCAACAGTTAACAAAAGGAAGCTGATTTAGCCACAGTATTGAAAGGATATTCAACAAAAGTAATGTAATACTTAGTTTGAGTAGACACAGCCCCTCTTGCTACTATATGGAAATGTAACTGGTTAACCCAGTAGGGTAGGATGACTTGCAGGATGCAAGTATAGATATCTGCCAACTCCAACATGGACAATATGGCTAGCCACCAGGAAGCTGCATCACAGGAGGTATAGTTTGAATGTTAGCTCTCTGGGTTAATCAAATCCAAGCAATAGCTAGACAGCTTTGTTACCTCTCAGGGAAAAAAAAAACTAGCCAAATCCACTTGGTAGGGGAGGGAGAATCTTGGTAGGTAATTATCCTTAGGAGAGGTCATACACAATGAACAACATAATATCATCGAGGACTGCAACTATCTTGTTTCCTTGCATTTGTATCTTATATTTGTATCTGAAAGCATTTAGTAGAGTTCCTAGCTTCATAAATGCTTTTGCCTTAATCATTTATTCATGTCAAAGTTAAATAGTACATATTACATACATCCCACTACAAGGCACTGACTAACGAAATATATGTGTACATTGTTGTGTGTGTGTATCTTCTTCGTATATTATGATGTTGCTCTGGAGTATCATAAGTCGATCTGTTCACTATTCAGACAATCCTTGCAATTACATAGGGGAACTGCTATCAGTACTTCCCTCTTGTTATCAGCAACCCAACTGACTATAGTTCTAATATACTAGACTGTTAGAATACTAGTGGAAAAAAAGAGTGAGATTACAGGCCAACTGTTTCATGTGGCATATGTATGAGATATGTTCACCTTCAGTTTAAACACTTCAGTCAAAAACTTCTGATTTCATGTCAGCAGGCTTGGTCCTAGGTCCACTGTGATCCACTAGATTAACTGTGAAACCTTAAACAAGGAATTTAATCATTCAGTATCCTCATATGTAAAATGAAGTTAGTAACTTTGGGGCCTCTCTTTCAGAGTTTTTATAGCAACAAGATCATGTAAATATAATACTTTATAAATAACTTATTCTCTTTTTAACTATTTAGATCAGAGGACTTTTTGAAAGCCATACATAAGGAGAGGGACTGGGGACTGTCTTTAGATTCAAGAGCTAGATATTATTTCTACTTTACCCCTCAGCTCAAGGAATTTGGTGAATGTTTGTAAGTCATATGTCATTTTGCTTTGATGAATGCAGCCTGCTGACAAATTGACAGATGTCAGTCAGGGGAACCCCATTCCTGGTGATATTCAGTCACCAAGAGTAAGTACATAGCAAATAAATTTACAGAACTACCATTGAGAAAATGTTGGCAAAGCTTTCCTGGATATCACAGAACACAAGGTCTTCTGGTCAAAATTCTAGATAAAATGTTTCATTTGATGGCTCTAGTCTTGTGATCTACTCCCTCACTTCATTCACAAGCTATATCTGATACAGAAACGTCTCGGTGTTGCAGTTGAGCTTGGAGTCAGGATGACCTGAGTTCAAATCCAGCCTCAGACACTAACTGTATGACCCTGGGCAAGTCATTTAACCTCTCTTAGCTTGAGTCTCCTCATCTGTAAAGTGGAGAATAATAATAGCACCTTCCTCACATGGTTTCTGTGAGGATCAAATGAAATGATGTAAAAAGCTCTACAATGATTATTAGATGTGACTTGAAATAAAAATCAGCAATATAATACTGCTGTTCAGCTGTTTCAGTTGACACTCCTCATTTGGGGTTTTCTTGGCAAAGATACTAGAGTAGTTTTGCCATTTCCTTTTCCAGTTCATTTTACAGATGAGGAACTGAGGCAAACAGAGTTAAGTGACTTGCCCAAAGTCACACAGCTAATAAATGTCTGAGGCCAGATTTGAACTCATGAAGATGAGTCTTCCTGATTTCAAGTCCTTTTGTTCTAGCCACTGCACCACCTAGCTGTCCCCACATGATATAATATGGAGCGTAAAATTTTAACATTTATCTGTATTATTTTTAGAATCCAGTAATATAAAAGGAGGATCAAAGACAGACAAAGCTTCTTCTCTCATTTATAAAACATTCCTATTCCAAAGTTCTTTGTAATAACATAGCTGTGATGTAGGGCAATATTAACATTCTTTATGTTAGGAAAGGAATAGTGTAAGTGAATGAATATTTAAGACAACTTGAGTTGGTTTCTTTGTTTGTTTTTTTAGCTCTCTGGACTTGGTGAGGTCCTGGGGGGTTTGATAAGAAATTGAACAATGAAGATAAATCACAAGTTGGTTCATTAGGCACCAGAAGGGAAAAGCATTAGAAATTCAGAACAATTGAAATTTGTCCAGGTGGCCTGCTTGTCAATGCAATGCCCTGGCAACATAGAAAACTGCTGGAGTTTTTTGTATAACTTCAGAAGTTTCACACCTTGTGCTGGCATAAGTTGAGAAGAATTATAAATCAAAGACAGGAAAAATATGATGGCTTACTTTTCTAGTGTAATTTCAAGAGAATACTTGAACATCAGTCTAATGAGCTTCATACCAATTGGCTGGCTAAAGCAATGTGATAGATGGCTTAAAAACATTACCCAAATAACTTGAGCTCAGAGATACTGAATACAAAGGATGCCTAGCTTTTAAATCTAGACACAATCTCTTTCCGAGAACTTCAATAAATCCCCTGCATAGTCATTAAGCAAACACTGAACATTTGTCCTTGTATTAGGTACAGAGTGCAGAGATAAAACTAGCAATGTTTTCACCACAAACAAGTGGTTGGGGCAGGGGGAGGTAGGATGAGGTGAGGATCATCTAAGATGTGACCTGAAAGGAAAAAGCACACCCTGAGACATTCCAAGATTTCAATACAGATGAAATTGCAGTTGCTAAGGGAAAAGAGTGTGCTACCTGCTGACAGAAGTGGCACTCAATTGAGGAGGAAACCCCAATGGATAAAGTTAGAGATGGCTGCCATCACTTCCAAGGTTAGAGAAAAGAAGAGGCTTCCTTTCACTACCAAATTGCTGCCCACAATCCTTTCATTTTCCACCCTAAGCAAGGTCCTATCTATTCCCACCCTACTTATGGTACTATTCTAGAATACACAATCAACAAATCAACCAATAAGTATTTATTTAGAACTTCCTATGTTCCAAGCACTATGCTAAGTGCCAGGATATAAATGAAATTTAAAAATAAATCCCTGCTCTCAAGGAGCTTATTTTCTATGAGGGAAATATACATAAATTGGTACATACAAGATATATACAGAGTAAATGGAATAAAGAATTAGAGAGGAAAGTATAGAATGAGCAACTGGGGGGGGTTGGGCATGACCAGGAAAGACCTTCAGGCAGAGGCATTCAAGCTGAGTACAGAAGGAAGCAAGAGATTCTATGAGGAAGAGGTTAGGAAAGAAAGCATTCCAGGCATGGGGGACAAGTAGTGCAAAAGTATGGAGAAAGGAAATGTCGTTTTTGTGTGCCAGGAAAACAAATATGCAGGTATGGCTGATCTGTAATGTTTTAAAAGACTAGGAAAGTAGGAAGGGACCAGGTTGTGAAGAGATTTAAGTGGCTAAGGAATTTATATTTTATTTTAGAGGTAGCCATTGGAGTTTACTGAGTAGGTAACTGACATGGTTAGACATGAGCTTTGAGAAAACCACTTTGGTAATTGTATGGAAGATGAACTGGATTGGGAAGAGGCTTGAGGAAGGGGTCAAGTTGAGAAACTATTACAATAATTCAGGTTTGAGGTGGTAAGAGCTTGAAATAAGGTGGTAGCTGAATGATGGGGAGGGAGAGAGTTGGGAAAGGGAAATATTTAAGAGATACAGAAAAAGAAATTATAAGAGACCAGACAAGATGGTGGAGTAGCAGGAAGTAGAGCAGCCTGGCTCCCACCCACAACTACTCCATAAAAGTCTAGAAAATGCACCAGCATATGTCCTGATCAAAAAGAGGTTTCACATTCAGATAGAGGAGTATCATATGTTGCAGGATTCAGGAACAATCAGCTAGCAGCTCTGTCTCTCATACCCTAGAACTGGGAACTGAGTGTGAAACATGTTCCTAAGAATGATAGAATAGGGTAAGGAGCTGTTACAGAACTGATGCTAGGTACTGGACAGCTAGCAGGAATAGGAACCAGCAGCAGCTGTATGACTCTGACACACAGCTGGAGTGAAGACTCAGATCCAGACTGCAGCCTAGCGTGATGAATAACCAGGGCAGGGAGTTCAGATCAAGGAGGAGTCTACAACTCTATTGCTCTGAACCTGCAGACCCTTCTAGCCAGCTGACAGTGACTTGGACCAATAGCAGTCTACTTGAACTCCAACCACAAAAAAGCCCATAATTGTGTTGCCCAAATACAAAACTAGGTCAGGAGCTTGAAAAGTTCAGATGAGAAGGGCAAAAACCTGACTTAGTTATCTTTGATTCTAGTCAAAGCTTACAGATTCAGGACCTGAGTTAGCCACATTATACTTGAAGATCATAGCATTCAATACCTGAGAAAGTAGCAACAGGACCCAAAAGAATAGAAAAAAAATCCAAGCAAGGCTCAGACATTTCCTTCAGAAGTGCATACCAATTCTAAGAGGATGTAAGAATAAATAACTTCTCCCTCCCCCCAAAATAAAATCACACCAAAAATAGCTATTGTAGTATAAAGTTACCCAAGAAACAAATGCAGAAGAGAATGACTCTAAAACAAAGGCTCAAGAAAATAGCTTGGACACAAGGTCAACAATAATTTCTGGATGAAATGAAAGAGGTTTGGTTTGGTTTTGTTTTCCAAAGAGTGAGATGATTCTATAAATGATATGAAAGTGGTAGAAAAAAATAAAAAAGGAAATGAGAATTTTGGTGGAAAGACTTGGAAGGAGAATTAAAAGCTTGGCACAAGAGATACAAAACTTTACCCAAGCCACAGAACCCTTGAAAATCAGAATGTACCCAGCAGAATTTAATGACTCCATGACATAAGAAATTCTAAAACAAAATCAAAATACTAAAGAAAATGTAATATATCTCATATCAAAAAATAACTGATCTAGAAAACAAGTCAAGTAGTGATAATTTAAGAATCATTTGACTACCTTAAAACCATGTCCAAAAAACAAAAGTCTAGGCATCATATTTCAGCAAATCATAAAAAAATTGCACACTTCTCTCAGAACCAGAGGGCAAAGTGAAAATAGAAATAATCCACTGGCCACCTCCTAAAAGAAATCTCAAAATAAAAATTTCTAGGAACATAGCCAAAATCCAGAGCTTCTAGGTCAAAGAAAAAAATACCACAAGCATCCAGAGAGAATTCAATTATGAAGGAGCTATAGCAAGGATCTCATAAGATTGAATAGACACCAATTAAAGGTGAGGAGAGCTTGGAATATGATATTTCAAAAGGCAAAAAATTAGACTCACCACCAAGAACAACAGCCAAGAAAACTGTGTATATTCCTACTAGAGTGGGGGGGAGTAGAGAAAGGATCTCTAATGAAATTGAAAATTTATAAACCTTCCCAATGAAAAACTTCTCCTTTCCTCCACTCTTTATAAGGAAGAAGGTGAAGGATAAGAGAAAGGAAAGAGGAAAATACACAATTAACAGTCACAACTGTGAATGTGAATAGGAGTAAGTCACCCACAAAAAAGCATAATGGGTTATAAAGTAAAATCTAACAATAGGTTATTTACCAGAAACACACTTGGCACATAAAGACTCACACAGTTAAAATAAGAGACTGGAGCAAGATCTATGTTATGCTTCAGCTGAAGTAAAAAAAAAAAAAGCAAGAGTAGAAATTATGATATCAGAAAAGATAAAACAGCAAACATAGACTTGATAAAGAGAAAAACAGGATAACTACATCATGCTGAAAAGTGCCATAGAAAATGAATTAATATCAATACATAATATACCTGCACTAAATGGTATAGCATCTAAATACATAGGAAAAGGTAAGTGAAGTATAGGGAGAAATAGTAAAACCTCAATTTACCCCTTCTAGACTAAGATAAATCAATTTAAAAAGAAAGAACTTTATCTAAATAGAATTCTAGAAAAGATGAAAGACCTCTGGAGAATAATGAATAGAAATATAAAGGAGCATACTTATTTCTTAGTAGTGTATGACACCTTTACAAAAACTGAACATGCATAGGGGATAAGAATCTCACAAAGAAATGAAGTTAGGCAGAAGTATTAAACACATCTTTTCCTGACTGTAATGTAATAAAAATTGTATTCAATAAAGAGTTACAGAAGAAATTATTAAAAATTAGTTGTAGAGGAAAAAGGAAGGAAGGAAGGAGAGGGAAAGGGAAGAAAGGAAGGAAGGAAGGGAAAAGAAAGAATCCAAAGAGTATCAGTTTTAGAGAAAGAAGACCCTCAATTTGACTCTGACCTCCACTACATATCTTAATGACCTTGGATCATCAGCTTTCACTTTCTAGATCTAAGTTTTCTCATAGGTAAAATGAAAAACTAGATATCTAAAATTCTGTGAAAGTCCATTTTTAATTATTCCAGCTGGCAATATGTTAAAAAGAACATCAGCAACAGCTTTTCCTAAAGTCCCAAAATAGGACATAGCCAAGATAGCAGATACAGGGCAGGACCCAGCAGAACTCTACCAACATTCCCCTCCAAAAAAACTTTTAATACATCAAATCAAATTTTGAAGTGGCAGAGCCAACAAAAGATCAGAAGGGGACATTTTTCCAGCTTAAGACAACTTGAGAGGTCCACAGGAGAGGTCTATAACACAAGAATGGGTACAGGACCAGAGCATGGCAGGAGCACCAGCTGTGGGCCTTGGAGCCTTGACAGCAGCAGCAGCAGCTCTGGGAGCTTTGAACCCAGAGACAATAAGGGGGTTGTACAACTGTTCAGAAAGAGATTATAGGGGACGCTTTGCTGGTACTGGGTTCAGGTGGGACTGATTGGCAACTCTATTGCCTATAAGCAGTTCTGGGTCACAGTTCCAGAGCACAGAGGAGCGCTTGTGATTGGTCACAAGGGAGCAGACCCTGGTCACAGTTCCAGGGTCAAGAGGAGTGCTATCACTGGTGGATGCAGGGGTTCTTCCTGGGTAAAGAGAAGAGTGCAGACCAGGAGAGTAGTAACCACACTTCTCCCAGCATAACACCACCTTGGAAGCACTGAAAACTTACAGACCCTTCCAGAACTTACTCTGAAAACAAGAATATGAAAAAGCTGAAGCCTGGCACAATGCCTCCTCACTTCCAGCTGAGCAGAACCCAACTTCATCATGAAATTCAAAGTGAAGAAATAGGCTGGGAGAAATGAGCAAACAATAAAAATAAAGAACTTGACCATAAAAAAACTACCATGGTTGGTTGTTGTCCTTAATTCTCAAAGGGGACCAAAATGACATCACTATGTTAGAGTCAAGTTACAGTGGATCCAATTGTGGCTAATCAGACCAGTAAAGCTCAGAATGCTCTACTACAGGTAGGGCACAAATAGTCCACATGAACATTTGGGGTGGAGTCTCTAAATTTGTGCATCTTGCATTTCTTTTGATCTACTTCAGTTCTGCTTTATTCAGTACCTTCTCTGATGAAGGCACGCCATGCTGAGTAGTCCTGTGTCAGTGTCTCCCATGTCACACAATCAATTCCAAAGTTCTTCAGAGAGACTTTGGGAGTGTTATTGTATTACCTCTTCTGACCATGGAGTTTATATACTAATTGGAGGAGATAACACCAAAAAAGAAATTTCAGCTGTGAGGCACATGGAAATCCCTGGCAGCCATAAGAATTCAGCTGTAGAATGGATGATAAGACCCAGAAGTTACTATGGTAGCAGAGAACACCAGGACATAAACTTAAAAGAAGACAACACCATGAAAACAGCTAAAAGCAAAACCTCAAAGAAAAATTGAACCCAAGGCCAGCAAGAATTCCTGGAAGAGTTCAAGAAAAAGATAAGAATTGTAGAGGAAAAATTGGGGAAAGAAATGAACATGATGCAAGAAACTTATGATCCAGAGGGTAAAATAACAATTGAAAGAATCCATTTATCATCTCCTGAAAGAGATCCCAAAATGAAAATTTCCAGGAATATTATAGCCAAATTCCAGAGCTCTTAGGTCAAGGAGAAAACATTGCAAGCAGCCAGAAAGAAACTATTCAAATATCATGGAGTCAGTTAAGATTATACAAGATTTATTAACTTCCATATTAAAGGAACAGAAGGCTTGTAATATGATATTCCGGAGAGCAGAGGAACTAGGATTACATTCAAAATAACCTATCCAACAAAACTGAGTACAATTCTTTGGGAGGGTGGGGATGGTCATTTAATGAAATAGAGAACTTGCAAGCATTCTTGATGAAATCACCAGAGCTGAGTAGAAAATCTAGCATTCAAACAGAAGACTCAAGAGAAGCATAAAAAGGTAGACATGAAAGAATGATCATAAGGGATTCAGTGTAGTTAAACTGTTTACATTCCCATATGAGGAGATGATACATATGTCTCCTAAAAACTTTCTCACTGTTAAGGCAGTTAGATGGAGTCTACATAGAAAGAGGGCAGGGGTGTATATTGATTATGTTGGGATGATGTCCCCAAAAAAATGAAGAGGCAAGGAAAAGAATGCTCTTGGAGGAGAGGAAAAGGACAGGTAGAATGGAAAAATTTTTTCTCACATAAAGGAAGGACACAAGGAATAGCTTTAATAGTGGAAGGGAAAATGCGGGGGGTGGGCAAGGCTTGAACCTCATTCCCACCAGAATTGGTTGAAAGATGGAAGAACATATATGCATATTCAATTGGGTAATCTATCTTATCCAATAGGGAGATAGAAAAGGAATGGGATAAGAGATATGGGGGTGCAGTGCTGATATGGAAAAGAGTGGATTGTGGGTGATAGTGGTTGGAAACAAGAATGACTTTTAAGGAGGCACAGAAGAGAGACAGACAGACAGACAGACAGGCAGAGAGAAACAGAAGAGAATGGGATAGAATGAAATGCAATTGGTGATCATAATTGTGAATGTGAATGGGATGAACCAATCCCTAGAATGGAAGCGGAGAGCAGAATGGATTAGAAACCAGAATCCAACAACATGTTGTGAATGAGAGACATACTTGGGACAAAAGACACATCCAGAACTGAAATGAAGATCTGGAGCTGAGTCTATTATGCTTCAGATGAAGTGAAGAGGACAGGGTGGCGATCATGATCTCAGAGAAAGCAAAAACAAAATTAGAACTACTTAAAAGAGAATCAGGGGAACTACATTTTTTTCTAAAAACGTACTACAGACAATGAAGAAATACAAAAAAAATATCAAATTTCTCTGATAAAGGCTTAATTTCTCAAATATGTAGGGAAATGAGTAAAATTTAGAAAATTAAGAGCAATTCCTGAATTGATAAATGGTCAAAAGATATGAACAGGCAGTTTTCAGAAGAAGAAACCAAAGCTATCTTCAGTCATATGAAAAAATTATTTAGATCACTATTGCTTAGAGAAAGGTAAATTAAAACAACTCTGAGATACTACCTCACACCTATCAGAAATGATAAATGCTGGAAAGGATGAGCAAAAATAGGTACCTTAATGAATTGTTGGTAGAATAGTGAACTGGTCCAACCATTCTGAAGAACAATCTGGAACTCAAAAGGCTATAAAACTGTATATACCTTTTGATCCAGCAATTCCACTACTAGGCCTGTATCCCAAAGAGACCAAAGAAAAAGGAAAAGGACTGATATGTACAAAAGTATCTATAGCAGCTCTTTTTGTGGTAGCAAAGAATTGGAAATTGAAGGGATTGCTCATCAATTGGGGAGGAGTTGAACAAGTAGTGGCATATGATTGTGATGGATTACTACTGTGCTATAAGAAATGATGAGCAGGATGCTTTCAAAAAAACCTGAAACATGAACTGATGCAAATTGAAGTGAGAAGAACTGGGAAATCATTGTGTACAGTAATAACAATGCTGTAATGATGATCATCTATGAAAGATTTGGATACTCTTATCAATGGAGTGATCCAAGACAATTCCAGAGGAATCATGATGAAAAATGCTATCTCCCTCCAGAGAGAGAATTGATGAACTTTGAGTTCAAATTAAAGTATAATGTTCTTTTTTGTTCTGTTTTGTTTTTTGTGATATGGCTAATATGGAAATTATGTTTTGTATGATTTCACATGTATAATTGATATCATTGTCTGCCTTCTCAATGAGTGAGGAAGGGGTAGAAAGGAGGGAGAAAATCTGGAACACAAAAT
Source organism: Vombatus ursinus (assembly GCF_900497805.2). Lineage (NCBI taxonomy): Eukaryota > Metazoa > Chordata > Mammalia > Diprotodontia > Vombatidae > Vombatus > Vombatus ursinus. Next base: position 526,137 of record NW_020951478.1, read on the forward strand.
TTAAAAAGAAAAGAATGTTAAAAATAAATAATAAATAGTTTTTAATTTTTTAAATTATTTTTTAATATTTTTAAAAATTAAATGTAACTGTAGACTAACAATCCTAAAGAATGGGCAGGTTAAAGGGGAAAAAATCTTGGAAATAATACATAATTTCATTAAAGATAATGAAAACAATATTCCAAAAAATTATAAGATATAGTGAAAGTAGACCTTAAGGAGAAAAATATCTCTAAACTCTTCAACAATCAAAAGATAGGAAAAAAGATAAGTAAATTTGAGATGAAACTAAAATAAATAAAAAACCAACATATATTTTTAAGCTCAATTTTGAAAGTTAAAGAAGAGATTAATAAAATTGAAAGCAAAACCCTATTTAATAAATAAAGAAAATGAGATGGTTGGTGGGTTTTTTTTTCACAGATAAACCCTTTGCTAATTTGATTAAGAAGAAAAAGGAAAACAAAATTATCAACATAAAATAAAAATATAAATTTAAAATAAATCAAGGGAAGTTTTTGAAACTATTTTGCTCAATTTTATACCAATAAAAAAAATCCAAATGAAATGGATGGATACTTACATACATACAAACTGCCAAATCAACAGAACAAGAAGTAGATGACAAATTGGCCAGTATTAGAAAATGAAATTGAGCAGATTTCATCATGTCATGGGATCACCATAAATGTGATCCCAAAGATGGATTTAGAAGAGATTCTATCAAACACTCAATGAATAACTAAAATTAATATTACCTAAACTGTTTGAAAAAATAAATAAAACATTCTAAAGTTTTTTTCTATCATACAAATATAATCCTGATATCAAAACTATGAAAACAGAGAAAGAAAACTATAGACCAATATCCCTAATGGACACTGAAGCAATTTATTTTTAATATTAGCAAATGAATTACAGCAAATATTTAAAAGATTATACACTGTGTTTATGTTGGATTTATGCCAAAATATAGGGTTTAATCAATATTAGGACAACTATCAACATATCAATAATAAGAACAACAAAAAATGATGTTATAATAGATTCAGAAACAGCTTTTGATAAGGTAGAACCATCAATCCTGTTTTTAAAAAAAACTTGAAAACATAGGAACAAAAGAAACTTTCCTTAATATGGTAAGTAACATCTACCTAAAAGCAAGAGTTGGCACTATATTTAATAGGGATCAACCAGAACAAAAGAAACTTTCCTTAATATGATAAGTAACATCTACCTAAAAGCAAGAGTTGGCATTATATTTAATAGGGATATACCAGAGGTCCCTTCCAGTAAGATCAAGTGTAAAGCAAAGATGCCCATTTTCACCACTACTATTTGATGAAGAGCTTCTACAATAGTAAAATAAAATCAACCAAAAAAATTAAGGAAATAAGCATAAAGGGAAAACAAAACCATTACTTTTTGCAGATGTTATGATTGTGTACTTAGAGAACTCTAGACAACCAACTAAAAATTATTTGAAACAATCAATCACTTTAGCAAAGTTTCAGAATATAAAATAAATCCACATAAATCATAAATATTTCTGTTTATTACCAACAAATTCTCAGCAAGAGTAGATCAAAAGAGAAATTCCATTTAAAATAACTACAGCATGTATAAAATACTTGGGAGTCTACCAACCAAGATACATAAAGAAATTATGTGAATACAACTACAAAACTCTCTTTATACAAGTATAGATCAAAATAATTGGAGAAATATTAATTATTCATAATTAGGTCAATCCAATAAAATAAAATGACAATATTACATAAATTAATTTACTTATTCAGTGTCATACCAATCAGCTTACCAAAGAATTATTTTGTAGAGCTAGAAAAATAATAATGAAGCTCATCCTAAGGAATAAAAGGTCAAGAATCTCAAACTTTTTAAAAATGGGGTGAAAGGGGACTTATATGTTAAAAAGCGTGATCATCAAAATGATTTAGTCCTGATTAAGAAATAATGAGATTGATGTATGGAACAGATTAAGTATAAATTGTACACAAGCAAACAAATAACAGTAAACTAGCATTTGATAAACCTCAACCCCCAGCTACTGAGGCAATAAATCACTCTGCCAAAAGTGGTCTGCCAGAAACTAGGTACAGACTACCATCTCAAACCAAGAAAGCTTAAAACTGATACATGATTTAGACATAAAGTGTAACGTTAAAAAAATTAGAGGAACAAGGAAAATCACCTTTCCTCAAAATTTCATGAACAACAAAGGGATAGAGAGGATCACAGAAACTAAAATGAATAGTTTTGACTATATAAAATTTAAAAGATTTTGCACACACACATACACACACACACAAAACTAATATAGTAAAAATTAGAAAGGAATCACTCCTGAGGAAAAAAATGTTTGCAACAAGTTTCTCTGATAAGGATTTCATTTCCAAGATCTATTTAAAAACTGGTTCACATGAATAAGAATGTGATTCCCTAATAAGTGGTCAAAAGATATGAATAGGCAGTTTTCAGAGGAAAAAAAAACAAGATAACAGCCATATGGAAAAAATGTTCCATATTATGAATGATTAGAAAAATGTAAATTAAATAAATTTAAGGCTTCACCTCACACCTATCAGACTGACAAAGTTGACAAAAACAAAGCAAAAATGTTGAGGGAGCTATGGGACAGCAGGCATTGAATGAACTGTTGGTAGAGCTATGAATTAGTCCAGCTATTTTGGATTCCAAACTATGTCCCTAAATTTACTAAATTATTCATATTCTTTGAACCAGTGATGCCACCAGTGATTCCCCAAAGAGGCCAGAGAAAGAGGAAAAGCATCCTTATGTACAAAAATATTTATAACAGCTCTTTTCGTGGTGGCAAAGAACTGGAAACTAATAAGGTGCCCATCAGCTGGGGAATGGTTGAACAAATTATAGTAAATTAATATCATGTAACACTATTGCACGATAAGAAATTATTAAGGAGATGTTTTAAGAGAAATGCAGTTAAACTTGTGTGAACTGATGCAAAATTAAGTAAATAGAACCAGAACAATTTATATAAAACCAACATTTTAAAAACACAATTTTAAAAGACTTAAGAACTCTGATAAACACAACGACTAATCACAACTCCAGACAATTCATAATGAAGCATGCTACCCACTTCCTGAAAAAGAGGTAATAGATACAGGGTGCACATGTGTGTATGTATATGTATATATATATATATATATATATATATACACATATATATATACACAGACAGAGACAGAGACAGACAGACAGACAGCAATAGGTATAGGTATATTTTAGACATAGCCAATGAAGAAATTTGTTTTGCTTGACTAGGAATATTTTTTGTTAAAAGAGTTCTGTTTTTATTTTTTGTTTTTCCATTAGAGAAGTGGAAAAAAGAGATTTCTGTTAAATGAAAAAATAAATCTTAAATAAATTTTTAAAAGAATGAAATTACAGAATAGGGGAATTTTGCCTTATAGAGATATGCCAGATGTTAGACAGGCATAGCACTAAGTGCACTGACAAAGGAGAAAAAAGGATTCATTTTCCCAGATCCTAGAGGTTACTGCTCTCAGTCCCTTCATAATTCTCTGTTGGGTATGAATAGATGTTTTGCTATTGTGGTTATTTATTAATAATAACAATATTAAAATAATTATTATTGATAAAAATAATTTTAAATTGATGTTCTACTTTTTCTTTCAAAGCATTGTCAAACATGGTACAATACCATATCCCTAAAGTAAAAAAAGTGCTATCATTTTATACATGAGGAAACTGAAGCACAGATATTAAATAACATGCCCCAGTCTACATAGCCAGTCATTGATGGAGCATTTAGAAATATGTAGCTTCCTAAACCCCTAAATCTTGATCTTCCAAGAAATTCACTATGACTGTAAGTTGTGAGAGAGTTGGCAGTGACCTTGAGTTTTCTTTATCAATGAAATCACAAATCCAAACCAAAAGTCAGGCAACAAGGAAATTCCTAACCTAGTGTTATCTCTACTGGACCACAAACAGGGTCCCTAATACTTTCTACTATAAGCTCTCACCACACGAAGGCACCCTATTGCTACTTATCACCACTATGCAGAGTCTCTGATTGTCTTTAATTATCCTTACACTGTATCCAGGGGGAACTGCAGGTCTTTTGTAGAGTTGACCGAGTCTTAAAACCGTCAGAGTTGATCTGGATCTACTTTAGAATAAAGCGAGACCTTCTGGTGTGGCCTAGGACTACTCCAGGCTACTGTGAATGATAAAATCATAGATTTAGAGATAGAGCGACCTCAGAGACCATCCTGTCCAACACCTTCATTTTACAGATAAGGAAACCCAAGGCCTGCAGGTGTCAGAGACCTGTCAAAGTTCACGCAGGTTATAAATGTCAAAGTAAGCTTTGAAAATTTTATATTTCTGTTATAAAATCTAAGAATTAGATAGAATCTCAGAGATCCCCTAATCCAGCCAACAACTGAGAATCTGAAAAAAAAATGCACTCTCCTTGAAGACCTCCAGCAACAGAGAACTCACCTTCTGAGGTAGCACATTACATTTTGCACAATATAAGAAATTTAAAAATTAAAAAATTAAAGAGAGGAATCAAAACAAGATAAAGAGGAAATGAGGGAAATTATTGGAAGATATTATGCCTAATTATGTTCCAATAAAATTGATAACTTAAAAGAAATAAATGAATACTTACAAAAATATAAAATGCACAGATTAAAAGAATAAGAAATACAGAATTTGAACCATTCAATTCAAAGGAAATTTTTGACTAAGCAATAATTTAACTTTCAACAGGGAAAAAAAAAAACTATAGGCCTAACTGGATTTTATCAAACATTCAAAGAGGAATGAACTCTGACACTATATTGCTTATAAAAATAAGCAATTTCATCAAATTCCTTTTATGACACAAATATGACAATGATACTTAAACTGAGGAGAGATAAAGCAAAAAAAGAAAACTATAGATCAATATCTCTAATGAATAGTAATATAAAAATACTGAATGAAATGTTAGCAAAAAAACTATGACAACATTGTCAAAAGATTATTCACTATGATTTGATTGGATTTGTATCAGGAATTAAGGACTGGTTCAACATATATGAAACTATAAATATAATTAATAACAAAAATAATTTTAAATAACATGATTATAGATTATAGATGCAGAAATAGCTTTTGTCAAAATATAACACTCATTTATGGTAAATACACTAAAAAGCACAGAAATAAATGGTCCTTTAAGCAAGGAGATCCAATGTCACCACCACTATTTAATACAGTTCTAGAATGCTACCTATAGCAATAAGAAAAAGAAATTAAAGAATTAGCAAGAAACCAAGAGAAAATAAAATTATTGTGTTTGCATATGACTTGATAATTTGCTTACAGAATCCTAAAGATTCAATTAAAAATACGGGAAAAAATAACTTCTACTTGTAACAGGATATGAAATAAACCCACAAAATCATCAGCCTTTCTACAAATTTGTAACAAAACTGAGCAAGAAGAGATAGAAAAGAAAATCTCATTCAAAATAGATATACAATGTATAAAGTATCTGAGAGTTCACCAACCAAAAAATACTCAGGATTTAAATGAACATATATACAAAGCACTTTTTGTAGGAATAAAAGACTTAAGTAAGAGTCAAGATGATTGCTCATAGATGGACCATGATGACAAAATAATAAAATGAAATTATAATTCTACCCATATTAATGTGCAGATTCAATGTGACACCAATTAGATTAACAAAATATTATTTATTACTTTAAACAAAATGATCACAAAATTCACCTGGAAAATTAAAAGGTTAAGAATCTCCCAAGGAAAAGATGGGAAGAAGGCCCAGCAATACTACATATTTTGATATGTTACAAAGTAGTAACCATCAAAAATCTTTGATATTGGTTACAAAATAGAAAATTTGATCAATGGGATAGATTGGATAAATAAGACCCAGAGGCAACCTCACATAGAAGCATAGAGTTCAACAAAGGATAATAATTACTGAGATAAAGACTTCCCATTAGACAAAAACTGCTAGGAAAAACAATGACAGAAATTGTTTAAACCAACATCTTCTGCCATATTCCACAATGAAGTGCAAATGGACAAATAACAAATATAAAAGTCATATTATTAAAAAAAAATAGAGAACAAAGGAAGCAGATATTTTTCACAAAGATGGCCAAGGGAGAGAATTCTTACCAATATAAAGTGAACAGATAACCAAAAAAAAAATTTTGATCACATGAAATTGAAAAACTGAGTATGCTAGATAAATGTAATTAAAATTTGAAGTGAATCAATTAACTAGGGAAATCATTGGAATATCTATTCTTTCTCTTCTCTCTCTCTCTCTCTCTAACACACACACACACACACACACACACACACACACCATGTGTTCTGTATGTCTGTCTCTACGTAAACACATTATATAATAGATGTGTGTGTATGTATGTATGTAATTGATACAAATGAATAAGAATATGACCCATTCCACAATAGATAAGTGGCCAAAGATTATAAGGTGGTTCTCAAATGAAGAAACGCAAGCTATCAACAACTATATCAAAAAAATCACAAAATTAAGAAAAATGCAAATTGAATAACTTTGTGTTAAACCTCACAGCCATCAAACTGGCAAAAATGCAAAAAGAGGAAAAGAGTAATTGTTGGAAAATATGAGAAAGGACAAGCATACTAATTAATGCACTAGTGGTGGTGCTATGAATTGGTTCAAACATTCTAGAAAACAGTTTGGAAAAATACCGCAAAAATTACTAAACTGTACTTACTTTTTGGTCCAAAAATGTCAGAAACTGTCAGTTATGTAACCCAAGGAGGTCAAGAAAAGAGGGAAAGGACCCATATGTACAGTAATATTTGTAACAGCACTTTTACTGTGGCAGAGGGTACAAAGTTTTGCCTATCATTTGGGAAATGGCTGGACAAATTGTGGTTTATGAATATAATGAAATAATAACATAAGAAATGATGAATATGACAGATTCAGAGGAACCTGGAAAGATTTCTGTGGATTGATGCTGTAGAATAAAAAGAGCCAAACCAAAAGAATAATTTATTAAAGGATTACAACAAAAATGTGAAGGAAAATGATGTTAAAACCTTAGAGTAAAAACTCTATCTGCCAGAGTATCTCAATGATACCTCAAGTTAGACATATATATAACTGAACTTAAGCTCTTCTTCCCAACCCCCTCTGCTAATCTACCTCTTCCCTGTCAAGTAGAACTACATGAAAATTGTATTCCTATTTTGAAAAGTTTCCAAAGGAGATTCTAGAAATTTCCCGGAGAGACTGGTTTCACTAACCCAAATGACTGGGCTAAGCACAACAAAGGGAAAGAATAAAGAGAATTCTCTCACCTAAAACCAAATAGACTTCTGTAGTCCAAAACCACTGCTCAAAAAACACTCACTTGTTCAAAGATCATGAATATGGAGGAAGTCAAACGTACTTTTGTAATAAAACAAACTAGGTTGAGTAGTACCAAGTGAAAGGGTAATTAGAGATGTGAGGTCCATAGAAATCTCAAAAAGTTACTATCTACCAAATGTAAAAAATTGTTACTGCTAGCCTTATTGTGTTATTTCTATTCATGTCCTCCATAGGGAATTTGCCAATAAAGATTACTAAAGAGTTTGACACCATCCCTTGTCATAACTTTACTTTAAATTTTCATTTTCCAATTTCACCTCTTATGAAACATATTCTTCATGAGAAAAGATTCCCACTAGAAGGAACGAGTCTGAATAGCACTTTAAATGCTTTGAAAATAATGTGCCTTCTTATTCTAGATTGCTGGCTGTCTGTTTGAATAATAACCTACTGCCCCCTCCCCACAGTTAAAAAAGTGGATAATTTAGAGGCCAATAGCCCCTGTTTCAGAGAGCTGATTTCAAAGAAAGAAAGCTCTATAATTAAAGTGAAAATGAAAAGTGGCCAAACATACGACGAGCAGCTTCACATTTACATTTCAAAGGAACTCTGGATCAGGTACTAAATTTCATTCCAAATACCCAGTGGGCCACTTCAGCTTTTTCCTCCATCCAAATAGCCTTAGGATTTTAACAATGGTAAAATAAGTCTTGTCATTTTTGTGAAGTAAGGCAAATCTAGATGAAAACAATTAGCAAGTCTAATACTATAAAGGAGGTTGAGGAATACCAGAAGGAAATCAAGAGTGTTCTAATGTGCCTGGAGGCATAATTGTTTGGGAGGACATAAGAGCTAAAAGTAACCTGGAAGAGCAATTGGTCCAAACTTTCCTTTTTGTAGTAAAGTAAAATGAGGCCCCCAGAGGTAAAATGATACGGCCAAGGTCACACAGCTAGGCTGCCTAGGTGGAGCAGCTGAACCTGGCCTCAGGAAGACCTGAATTCAAATCTGACCTCAGACACTTCCTAGCTCTATGACTTAGGGCAAGTCACCTAACTTCTGTCTCAGTTTTTTCATCTGTAAAATAAAATAGCCCCTAACTCCCAGGGTTATTGCGAAGATAAAATTAAATAATAGATATGTAAAGCAATCAGCAAACCTTAAAGTGCCAAATAAATGTTAGCTATTAATAATAATTATCATCATTATTATTATTCTTATCATTATTGTTTTTATTATAATTATCTAGATAATCCAGATCTGAAATTCTTTCCATGGTACTGCACACATTTCTGCTTCTCCCTCCGCACATCTCTTAAACATAGAAATAACAGTTATATTATAGGATCCTCAAAGTTCCCTTCTCACCAACCTCTACTCCAAGTCCAGAAACAGGAAGCTGACCTTGGCCTCTGCTCATCACAAATTAAGATTCACTCCTTACTCTGTTAAAGTAACCAATAGTGAGAAATCATAATCCTTGGCTACTTCTCTCTACAACTACTCCTATAAACTTCTGGTTATACATTACATTTAGATAGAAGTATTAGCTATTTTGTTGTGTTTGGGGCTGGTCTAAAATCTAAGATTACCCAGGAGAAATACCAGAAAGCACATAATGCAAATCGAAGTGGAGATTTCATGCCCACTAGAACACGTAGCAGATAGCGCCTTCCTCAGCCAACCAAGATTTTTGAAGGATGGGATTGAACAGAAATTCATTAGGTCAATCATAAGCCCTTATTAGTCACCTACTATGACACCAGGCATAATGCTGGCCATGAGAAAACAGCCTAATCTTTTTCCCAGTTGTAATTCAAGTTAATCTTAAAATACCACTGTTGTATTAATTTTTTTTTTTACTTAATGTCTTCTCTGCCACAAAGCTAATGGATAGAAATATACAATTATGGGTAAACCATATTAGCAAGCATACACAAAAGAATATTAAGACAAAATAGAAATAGCTCACATCTGTATAGTGCTTTACATACAGGCATACCTCACTAACACTGTCATAGAGTTCTATGAAAAAAAACAATTTTAAGAGAAACATTACAGGAGGCTAGTTAGCAGCATAATAGCGATGTTAAAGATGCATTCCTTAGATGATGCAGGAGATGTGGAAGAAAATAGGAGTAGTGAGAAAGGAATGGAATGTTGGCAGATACCTAGTGATGGTTCTGGGAGAGATGATGGGAAAGAATGTACAGGGAAGTGGGAGGATCTGGGGCTAAATTCGGCAAAGCAGGAGAAAGTATTTCAGGATATTCTGACTCTGAGGCACAACTGCACTGAGCTGTTGATCAGGGGAAGGGAACAGGACTGGTGACCTTTACTTGGGGATTTACAACATTAAGATGAGGATTAGGATTATTAACATTATTGGGAAAAATCTTTCATGAAGCATCACTATGCAGAATATGTCACAGAGGCAACTAGATGGTACAGTTGATGGGCCACTGGACCTAGAGTCAGAAAGACCTGACTCTCAAATCTGGCCTCAGACATTTACTAGCTGTGTGACTCTAAGCAAGTCACTTAACCTCTGTCTGCCTCAGTTTCCTCATCTGTAAAATGTGCATAATAATAATAACACCTACCTCCCAGAGTTGTTGAGAAGATAAAATAATATTTGTAAAATGCTTCATAAACTTTAAAGCATTATGTGAATGATATCTATTAACCATTATTTTGCTTGAACTAAATGTATTATTATACCCATTTTATAGATGAGGAAACTGAAGCTCTCAGAAATAAAGTGACCCATCCAAAGTCACAGAGTTAATAAGTTTTGAAGCTTTCAACTCCAATTCCAGAGTTACTCAGCATGCTTCAGTGGAAAAAGCATTGTCAATGGAGTCAGAATATCAGGGTTCAAATCCTAACTCTGATACTTCCTAACCTTGGATAAGACACTGAATCTCCCTGGGCTACAGTTTCCTAATCTATGAAATAAAGTCACTGAATTAGAAGGCTTTTGAGGGATGTTCCATCTGTAAATCTATGATCCCATGAACTGCTTCTGCCATTACTATTAGACAGATATGTCCTTTAGCAGTTCACTTTTCTTATGTTATGTCAATACAAAGTGTAGTACATTCAACTTCCCAGTAGATTTAATTTAATCTAGTCATAGGGAAGAAAATAAAAATCATAAATTTATAGTTGGAAAAGATCTTAGGGGTCATATGGTTCAACTCCTTCATTTTGCAGATGAAGAAACTGAGGCACAGAGATGTTAAACAACTTGCTCAGAGTTATTTGAGGTGGAGTTTGAACTCAGAACTTCCTGACTCCATGTCTGCTGCCCTAATCACTACTTATCATGCTACTTATCCATTACAGATTTGGAAAGCAAAATCAAAATGCCTGTTCTACCCAATCCAGTCAAAATTTAATGTTGACCAATGCCTTTTGAGACCCAGCTGGCTTTTTTTTTTTCACAATCAGGAAAACCAACCCACATAGCATTTAGATTTGTACCAAGTACCTGGGCTAGTTGCTGGGTATACAGAGGCAAAAATGAAATAGTCCCTCCCCTCAAGGAGCTCACATTTTTAAAAAGGAAAAAACAAGTATATATACATATACAAGTATACTTTGTATACATGCATACAAAGTAAAAGCAAGACAATTTAAGGAGGGGGAGCACTAGCATCTATAAGGCATCAGAAAAATCCCCTTGAAAGAGGTGATATTCAGGTATAGAGACTTCCAGGAGCCAAGATGGCAGAGTAAGCAGGAAATTGCCCAAACTATCCCATATTCACCTCCAACATCTGTAAAATAGAGCCTTAAAATGAATTCTGGATCAGTAGAACCAACAAAAAGACTGAGTGAAACAATCTTTCCCAAGACAATTTGGAAGGTTGGCAATAAAGATCTATCTCACTTGGGTAAAAGGGGAAGACAGTCCAGGGCAGGCAGAATTCTAGCAAGCCAGTATCAGGCCCTGCCTTAGCAAGCCAGTGGGAGGCCCTGAGGCTCCATGCAGGTCAATGACTGAGGTCCCACTGCCATTGCAGTAGAGTGGCTAGACCCCCACAAGGCCCTCCAGCATAGCACCAATCCCCCTCCACCTTCAGCTTAACTCAAGGTGAGCCACCGGACCTCTGTGGCACTGCGCAACACTGGTCACCTTCACCTCAATTCCAGCCTCAGCACACCACCACTACCACACGCCCGCCCCATGCAGCCCCAGCTCAGCACAAGGGTCCTCCACTTGCCTCAATACAGCACCAGGTGAACAGGTAGATGCCAATACCAGGTCCCCTCACACGGCTCAGCGACCAGACACCCATTGCACCACACAGCACCAGCCACCCTCCAGTTACATCCCATTCCCACCTCAGCACAGCACTGAGTGAGCTGCCAGACACCCACAACCCCAACACAGCATGATCTCCCACAGGTTTCAGGGCAGCACCAGTGCAGTACCAGGTAAACAGTCAGGGCCTGCAACCTCTGGCACAAGAAACTTGGGACAGTGCCCCTTACACCCCAAGAACAGAGCTCAACTTCAAAAGTAATGAAATAGGCTGGAAAAGATTAGCAAAAAAAAAGAAAAAAGAAAAGAAAAAAGGCTTGATCATAGAACTTTACTATGGTCTCAGGGAAGGTCAAGAGACAAACTCAGAAGATGACTATGTCAAGACGTCTACATGCAAAGAATCAAAGAAAAATGTGAATTTGTCTCAAGCCCCCCCCCCCAAAAAAACCTCCTAGGAAAGCTCAAAAATGAATTTAAAAATCAAATAAGAGAGGTAGGAGAAAAACTGGGAAAAGAAATGGGAGCAATACAAGAGAATCATGGTGGGGATGGGAAAGGGAGTCAATAGTTTGATAAAGGAAGCATTAAAAATGGAAAAAATGGAAAAAATTTACTGAAGAAAATAACTCCCTAGAAAGTAGAATTGGTCAAATGGAAAAAGGCTAACTGAAGAAAATAACTTCTTAAAAATTAGAATTGCACAAATGGAAGCTAATGACTCCATGATACATCAAGAATCAATGAAACAATGGCTGAACAAGTTGTGGTATATGAATGTAATGAAATACTATTGTGCTATAAGAAATGATGAGCAGGAAGACTTCAGAAAAACCCAGAAACATGTATATGAACTGATGCTGAGTGAAGTGAGCAGAACCAGGAGAACATTGTACACAGTAACAGCCACATTGTATGATAACTAACTTTGATAGATTTAGCTCTTCTCAGCAATGCAAAGATATAAGACAATTCCAAAAGATTTATGATGGAAAATGGTATCCACATTCAGAGAAAGAACTCTGGAGTCTGAACGCAGATGGAAGCATACTATTTGCTCTCTTTTTTGTTGTTTTGTTTTATTTATTCTTTCTCTTGGTTCATCCCATTGGTTCCAATTCTTCTTTACAATATGACTAATGTGAAAATATGTTTAGCATGAATATATATGTAGAACCAATATCAAATTGCACATTGTCTTGAGAAGGGAGGAGGAGAGGGAGGAGGAGAAAATTTAAAACTCAAAATCTTATGGAAGTGAATGTTGAAAAATAAATTAATGAATTTTTAAAAAAAAAGAATAAATTTTGAAACATCAAAAAAATCAAACAAAATCAAAAGAATGAAAAATAGAAGAAAATGTGAAATAACTCATTGGAAAAACAATTGAACTGAAAAATAGGTTGAGGAGAAATAATTTAAGAAATATTGGACTACCTGAAAACCATGATCCAAAAATAGACATCATACTTCAAGAAATTATCAAAAAAAAATTCCCTGAAATCTTAGACTTGAAAGAATTGACCAATCACCTCCTGAAATAGATCTCAAAATGAAAGCTCCCAGGAACATTATAGCCAAATTCCAAAAGCAGCCAGAAGGAAACATTTCACAGTCAGGATTACACAGGATTTAGCAACTTCAACATTAAAGGATCAGAGGGCATGGAATATCATATTCCAGAAGGCAAAGGAGCTAAGACTACAACCAAGAATCAGCAACCTGGCAAAATTAAGCAAAATCCTTCAGGGGAAAACATGGTCATTCAATGAAATAGAAGGCTTTCAAGTCTTCCTGATGAAAAGAGCAAAGCTGAACAAAAAAATTGATTTTCAATTTCAAAACTCAAGAGAAGCATAAAAAGGTTAAAAGGAAAGAAAAAAACATAAGGGATTCAATAAGACTAGACTGTTTAAATGACTACACAGGAAGATGATCCTTGTAATTCTTAAAAACTACATCAATATTAGTGCGGTTAGGAGTATACATAGAAGGTACAGGCATAAGGTGACTTTGAGGGGATGATATAAAAAAATTAAGGATGAGGAAGAGAATTACACTGTGAGCAGAAGGAAGGGAGAGATAGAATGGGGTAAAGTATCACACATGAAGAGGCACAAAAGACCTATCACAATGGAGAGAAAGATGAGAGGGTGGTTGCTTGAACCTTACTATCATCAAAATTAGTTCAAAGAGGGAATAACATACACAATAACTTGGGTAAAGAATTCTATCTTATCATACAAGAAATCAGGAGGGGAGGAAGCTAAATAAAGGAGGAGGGGGAACTGAGAGAAGGGAGGGCAGATTTGGGGAAGCAGTGGTCAGAAGCAAAACACTGGTGGAGAGGGAAAAGATGAAAGGAGAAAAAGAAGGATAAACAGGAGGAAAAATAGGAAGAAGGGAAATACACAGTTAGCAATCATAACTGTAAATGAAAAATAGGAAGGAGGGAAATACATAGTTAGCAATCATAACTGTGAATGTCAATGGGATAGACTCTCCCATAAATGGAAGCGGATCAGAGTGGATTAAAAAACATTGCCCTACTATATGTTGTTTACAAGAAACATACTTTAAGGAAGGAGATACAAACAGAGAAAAAACAAAAGGATGGAGCAGAATATATTATGCTTCAGCTGGAGTAAGAAAAAAAAAAGCAGAGGTACCAATCATGATCTCAGACAAAGTAAAAGCAAAAATAGTTCTAATTAAAAGAGATAAGGAAGGAAACTATATCTATATATAACTATATAGGAACCTTAAACAATAAAGTAATGTCAATACTAAATATATATGCACCAAGTGGTATAGCACCCAAATTCTTAAAGGAGAAGTTAAGCTAGTTACAGGTGGAAATAGCTAGCAAAACTATACTAGTGGGGGACCTCAACTTTCCCCTCTCAGAACTAAATAAATCTAACCACAGAATAAACTAGAAAGAAGTTAAGAAGGTGAATAAAATTTTAGATAATGAAGAAAATTGAATGGGGATAGAAAGGAATATACATTTTTCTTAGCAGTACATAGCACCTACACAAAAATTGACCATGTATTAAAGCATAAAAACCTCACATTCAAATGCAGAAAGGCAGAAATATTAAATATACCCTTTTCAGATCATATTACATTAAAAATTACATGCAATAAAGAACTATGGAAAGACAGATTAAAAATTAATTGGAAACTGAATAATATAATACTAAAGAATGTATGGGTAAAGCTACAGATCATAGAAACAATCAATAATTTCATCAAAGAGAATGACTATAATGAGACAACATACCAAAAATTTATGGAATGTAACCAAAGCAGTACTTAGAGGAAATTCTATGTCTCTAAATGCTTACATGAATAAAATAGAGGGGAAAAAAGCAGATAAATGAATTGGGCGTGCAATTAAAAAAGCTAGAAAAAGAACAAATTAAAATCCCCAATTAAACACCAAATTAGAAATTTTGAAAATCTAAGGACAGATTAATAAAATTGTAATTAAGAAAAGTATCAAACTAATAAGTAAAACTAAGAGCTGGTTTTATTAAAAGAAAACAATAAAACATAAACTTTTGGTTAATTTGATTAAAAAAAAAGAAAGAAGAAAAGCAAATTACCAGTATCAAAAATGAAAACGGTGCATTCACAACCAATGAAGAAGCAATTAAGGCAATAATTAGGAGCCATTTTGACCAAATGTATGCCAATGAATCTGACAATCTAAGTGAAATGGATATTTACAAAAACATAAATTGCCCAGATTATCAGAAGAGAAAATAAAATACTTAAAAAACCCCATTTTAGACAAAGAAAATGAACAAGCCATCAATGAATTCTCTAAGGAAAAATCCCCAGGGCCAGATGGGTTCACAAGTGAATTATACCAAACATTTAAAAAACATTTAATTCTAATACTATTTGGGAAAATAGGTGAAAAAGGAGTCCTCCCAAATTCCTTTTATGACACAAATAGGGTGATAAGTAGTATCTATCAAAAACCATCAGGAAGCATTATCTGTAATGGAAATAAGCAAGAAGCCCTCCCAATAAGATCAGGAATGAAACAAGGATGCCCATTATCACCACTAATATTGTACTAGAAATGTTAGCTTTAGCAATAAGAGAAGAAAAAGAAACTGAAGAAATTAGAATAGGCAATGAGGAAACAAAACTATCACTTTTTTTCTTAAAGACAACCAATTGTATTAAATTCAGTTATCAATTTTTTTTAAAGCTCATGGGCCCCAGGTAAAGAACCCCTGGTCTAAAGCCTATGATATCATTGGTTGATTGTTTGAACATCTTCTCACCTTCTTTTTTTAATTAATTAATTTATTTATTTTTAGCTTTCAACATTCACTTCCACAAGATTTTGAGTTCCAAATTTTCTCCCCATTTCTCCCCTACCCCACCCTAAGACAATGTGCATTCTGAATACTCCTCCCAATCTGCCCTCCCTTCTCTTACCCCTTCCCCTTATATTTTCCTGTAGGGCAAGATAGATTTCTATGCCCCTTTGCTTGTATGTCTTATTTCCCAGTTGCATATAAAAATAATTTTTAACATTTGTTTTTTAAAACTTTGAGTTCCAAATTCTCTCCTTTCCTCTCTCTACACCCACCCTCATTGAGAAGACAAACAATTTGATATAGGTTATACATGTGTAGACATGCAAAACACTTCCATGATAGTCATGTTGTGAAAGACTAACTGTATTTCCCTTCAACTTACCCTGCTCCCATTTTTCTATTCTCTCCTTTGGCCCTGTCCCTCCTCAAAAGTGTTTGCTTCTGATTACCCTTTCCTCCAATCTGCCCTCCCTTCTATCATTCCCCTTTTCTTATCCCCTTCCCCCCTATTTTCCTGTAGAGTAAGATAGATTTCCATACCTAATTGAATGTGTATGTTATTCCCTCCTTAAGCCAAATTCAATGAGATGAAGAGTCATTCATTCCCTCTCACCTCCACACTTTTTCCCTCCACTGTAAAAGCTTTTTCTTGACACTTTTATGTGAGATAATTTAGCTCATTCTGCCTCTCCCTTTCTCCTTCTCCAAGCTTGAAAGATGATGTCTAGGCTCTTTTTTTTTATCATGGTTTTCAGGTAGTCCAATAATTTTTAAATTGTCTCTCCTGGATCTATTTTCCATGTCAGTTGTTTTTCCAATGAGATATTTTATATTGTCTTCTATTTTTTTCATTCTTTTGGTTTTGTTTTATAATTTCTTGATTTCTCAGAGAGTTATTAGCTTCCATGAGAAATCAAGAAATTATAAAACAAAACCAAAAGATAAGTCCACATAAATCAATCAGAATTTCTATATGTTACCAACAAATTCCAGTCACAAGAGATAGAAAGATAAATTCCATTCAAAATAACTGTAGATAATATAAAATATTTGGGAGTCTACTTGCCAAGACAAACCCAGGAACTATGTGAGCCCAATTACAAAACACTTACCACACAAATAAAGTTAGATCTAAATAATTGGAAAAATATCAATTGCTCATGGGTAGGCCAAGTTAATATAATAAAATGACAATTCTATCTAAATCAATTTACTTATTCAGGGCCATACCAATCAAACTACCAAAAATTATTTTACAGAGCTAGAAAAAATAATAACAAAATTCATCTGAAAGAACAAAAGGTCCAAAATATCAAGGGAATTAATGAAAAAAAAAATGCAAAGGAAGGTAACTGGACCACACTGGATCTAAATCTATATTATAAAGCAGCAATCTTCAAAACTATTTGGTACTGGCTCAGAAATAGAGTGGTGGATCAATGAAACAAATTAGGTACACAAGACAGTAAATAATTGCAGTAATCTACTATTTGATAAACCCAAACTGCATACTCCTTGACTCAGCAACATCACTACTAGGTCTGTATCCCAAAGAGATCATAAAAAAGGAGAAAGAACCTAAATGTACAAAAACAATTATAGCAGTTCTTTTTGTGGTGGCAAAGAATTGGAAATTGAAGGGATGTCCATCAATTAAGGAATGTTTGAAGAAGTTGTGCTATATGAATGTAATGAAACATTATTATGCTAAAAGAAATGAAAATCAGGCGGATTTCAAAAAAACCTGGGAAGACTTACATGAACTGTTGCTGAGTGAAGTGAGCAGAAACAGGAGAACATCGTACACAATAACAGCAATATTGTACAATGGTCCACTATGAATAACTTAGCTCTTCTCAGCAATACAATGACCCAAGACAATTCCCAAGGACTCATGATGGAAAATGCTATCCATATCCAGAGAAAAAGTGATGGAGTCTGAATGTAGATTAAAGCTTATTATTTTCACTTTTGTTATTTTTTTTGTGATTATGTTCTTTTGGCTCGTTTCTTTTTTCACAACATGACTAATATGAAAAATGTTTTACATGATTGCATGTATGTAATCTATATCAAATTGCTTACCATCTTAGGGAAGGGGTGGTAAGAGAGGGAAAGAGAAAATATGGAAATTAAAACTTTTTAAAAATGAATATTAAAAATTGTCTCTATATGTAGTTGGAAAAAATAAAATACTGTTTAAATAAACAATTTTAAAGGGTTAAGGTTTGAGCTGAGCTTTTAAAGTTTACTTCACTTTTCTAGTCAAATAATTTTTAAACCTTCAATCATTAATTTCCTGCATCCCAACTAAAGTGATTAATTATCTACTTGTCACTTCAGTAAAATTTTGAGTTCATCTTAAGATAATTGGAATTAAGATAGCAAAAAAGGAGAAGGAAATATTAATTACCAATTCATTAATTTAAGATAGTATCATTTTTATGTCTATTTCATTCCCACAATTCTTGTAAATAAAGAAGTTCAAATATTAAAGATATGTGGATGGATCTGTGATAAGATTATCATTGTGGATACTCTAACAATGTCAATCACAATCCATCCATCAATTTTTTCTCCTCCTATGTAAGTCTTGCCCATGTCTTCCCATAAATCTTCGATAGAGGCTTCATCCAACATATTGAGAGCCTTTGCCTAGAGCTCTTGACACTGTATATCAATGAAGCACACAAGCTATCTATCTGTGATCCATTGCTTTTGCCACATGACTAACCCACGTCTTTCCTAATGATACATCATTTTTCTATCAGTTTTATGTTGCTTTTCCTTACTAAATTTTCAATGGTGATATGCAGCTACCCATTCACACCCACATACTCATCTGCATTGCCCATTGCATGACCAGCATCTTGAATTCTTCAGAGATTGTGGAACTCTATGACTTGCATCAACACAATAATGATTTTTAAAACATGAGTCTTTCAAGGAGAAGTACTGCATCTTTTCCCAAAGGCAAAACAGTTTATTCTTTTCCTGTTAAATTTTGAATTTTAAAATTTGGATGTTAAAGAAAAAAATTTAAATCTATGTTAAAGAAAATATTACAGAAATCTGTACTAATTGATGGTATTTCAAACACCATTAAAACATTAGGAAAAAATAAAAAAGTCAACTGTTAGCATGGAGAAATGCACCATTCTATTGACTTCCCTATGTTCCAGATAGGATCCAATCATCTGCCATCTATCTAAGCAAACTCATAATAACTTTATGGACTTCAGAAACTGATAAACACACAAGTTGTTTCTGTATCAACATCTTCAACTAAACTGATGATCTTGACTGATTAACTTAACTGATTTCTGTGCAAATCACAGAATCTCAGAGTTGGAAGGGCATCAGATATCATCTTGTCCAACCCATACCTTTATAAGAATTCCCACTATAACATCCTAACAAGTGATGATTCAACCTCCATCAAAGGTTCTTAACCTGGGGCCCAATGAACTTATTTTTTTAAATATTTTGTTAATTATATTTTAATATAATTTGTTTCCCTCGTAATCCTTTGTATCTTATTTTATAGATTTAAAAGTGCAATTCTGAGAAGGTGTTCCATAGATCTCACCAGACTGCCAAAGGGGTCCATGACAGAAAAAAGTTAAGAACTTCTGCTCTAAGTGAAGGCCTTTAGTAAGGAGAACCCAGTACATCCTGTGATGAAGTCCATTACAATTGTTAGAAAGTTTTTATTTGAATCAAATAAATAGTTTGAATCAAATAGTTTTGAATCAAAACTAAATCTTATTTTCTGTAATTTCCACCCCTAATCTTAGTGCTGTCCTCTGGGTTCAAGTACAACAAGTCAAACCCCTCTTTTACATAATAGTTCTTTAGATAATTAAAGATAGCTAACATGCTACCCTTAAGTCTTCTATCATTCAGGCTAAATACTCCCAGTTCCTCTACCAATGCTCATATGGCTTGGTCTCCAGTCCACTCACTATCTTCTAGATGCCCTCCAGTTTCTCAATATTCTTCCCAAAATGTGGCATCCAGAACTTAACACAATGCACAGATGTTATGGAACAGCCGACAATAAAGTCCAGCTAGAACATAGAACACATTGAGATGACTGATAATGAATAAGGTTGGAAAGTTAGGTTGGAATCAATTGGTGTAGGACCTTAAAGGGCCAGCCTGACAAAACTGTATACTATCCAAAAAGCAACCTGAAATCACTAAAGGCTTATGAACAAGGGTATATGGTTTGACCTATGCCTTGGAAACATTATTTTGGCAGCTGTGTGGAGAATTGACTGGAAAAGGGAGAGAGTAGAATAAGGAAGACCAAGTAAAAGGTTATTCCAGTACTCCAGGTGATAA
The DNA here is from genome assembly GCF_900497805.2 of Vombatus ursinus. NCBI lineage: Eukaryota > Metazoa > Chordata > Mammalia > Diprotodontia > Vombatidae > Vombatus > Vombatus ursinus. The sequence continues at coordinate 546,523 of NW_020951478.1, forward strand.
TAAGGACTTGGACGAGGGTGGCAGCCATGTGGAGAAAAAGGTTTGGAAGGAGACACATTGTAGAGTCAGACCTGATAGTGCTGAAAAATATTTGGAAATGGGAATAAAGTAGAGGGAAGAGTCAAAGATTATTATGATAACACAAATCTGAACAACTATCAATCAATCAATTTTATTAAGCACTTATCATGTGCCAGGCACTGTGCTAAACTAGGATTGTAATAGTAGCCTAAAAAGAAATAGGGAAGTTTGGAGGGCAGGTCAGTTTGAGGAAAAGATGATGAGTTCAGGTTTGGGCATTATGGGTTCAGTTTTATCTTCTTCTTGCTCCAAATTGATTAGGTGGGCCTTACATTTGAGACAGCCAAAAATAACTCTCTCTTCCTCTAATTCAACCTTTGTCCTGTTGCCATCATCATGCACAAATGTGATAACATCATCCCAGTCTTTGAAACACCTTAATAGCTCTTTAGTATCTCTCAAATAAAGTTCAGATTCTTGGCATCCATGGCGTTCCATAATCTGGTATCAAGCTACTTTTTCCATCCTTACCTCATACTATTCCCTTGTCCCTTCCCCACCATGCCTGTTCTCAAAGCTATGCCACTGCCCCTGTCGTATTCTGAATTTTCTTCGGTACCTGGATATTCTTGCTCAGGACCTTCTAATCATTCCTGCAGCCTTCTCAACTTGGAATACTTCTCCCATTGGTGAATTTCTTCTGAAGCCTCCATTTTGTATAAAGATTCAGTCCTTGATTTCTTTCTCTGCCTGGCCCTAGTCATGACTTCTGGACTAAAACTCCATGCCATTGTGCCAGGTACCTTTATCTCAGCCTCTACTTTTCAGTTACCTTTTGTGTGTTCCCCTATTAGAATGTAAACTTTCTGAGGGCAAGGACTCGTTCCTTTTGCTTGTATTTCTATTACCAGTGTTTTGTCCACGTCCTACCTGGCACTTAGTAAATGCTTAATAAATGTTTGTTTTCTTTCTTCAACTCACAGTAGACTGTCCCCTGCACGTGACTCAGGTTG
>NW_020951478.1:548787-610695 GCF_900497805.2 Vombatus ursinus
TCTTCTTCTTCTTCTTCTTCTTCTTCTTCTTCTTCTTCTTCTTCTTCCTACATGTCTGACCACTCCTCAGTTTTCTTTACTTGGATCTTCATCCATGTCACTTGTAACAATGAATGTTCCCCAGTACTCTTCTCTTTTTTCTGTGTGTTATCTCACTTGGTGATTTCAGTTCCCTTGGGTTCAATTATCACCTCTATGCTGATGATTACCAGATATATATAGCTGGAGATAGAGATAGAGATAGATATATGTATATATGTGTAACACATATATATGTATTTCTGTATGTGCATGTATATATACATATATTTTTTCCAGGATATTTAGATATTTTTAATGGGATTACTATAAGCAATTCACGACCAAAACAGAACTCAGCTTTTGCACTAAATCCATCCCCCATGCCTGCAGCACTCTCCCTTCCTCACCTCCGCTTCCTAGCCTCACTGGCTACACTCAAGACTCGGTTCAAATGCCATCTTTAGGAGACCTTTTCAAATCCCCTGACTGCTAGTGCCTTCTACTCTGAGATAGCCTTGTATCTATTCTCTGTGTATCTTGTATGTACCAATTTATATACATGTAGGGTACCATCAAGGGTATCATCTTTCCAATCAGTCACTAACGTTTACAACATTGGTGTCATTCTCAACACCTCACTCTTATTCACCCTGGATAGTCAATCAGTTGTGAAATCTTGTTTCTGCCTTCTCACCATCTCTTGTAAATGTCTCCTTCTTTCCATTTACATAGCCACCTCTCTTGTTCAAGTTTTAATCCCCTCTAGCCTAAATTATTGCAACAGCCTCCTAGTTATCTCCTCCATTGGCTCAAGTCTTTCCCTGGTCCAATCCATCCTCCATATAGCTGTCAAAGTGATTTTCCTAAAGTGTAAGTGACCATTTCACCTACCTACCCAATAAATTCTAATGACTACTACCCTATTACTTCTAAGATCTAATATATACTTCTGTGTTTGGCATTTAAAGCTCTTCACAACCTTGCCCCTTCCTTTCTCTGAAGTCTTATAAAGCACTATTCCCTTTCATGTATTCTGCAATCCAGGCAAAAGGTTCTACTTTCTGTTCTTAACACACAACATTCCATATTCATTTGAACTGGTCATTCCCCCATGCCTGCAGCACTCTCCCTTCCTCACCTCCGCTTCCTAGCCTCACTGGCGACATTCAAGACTCAGTTCAAATATCATCTTTAGGAGATCTTTCAAATCCCTTGACTGCTAGTGCCTCCTACTCTGAGATTGCCTTGTATCTATTCTCTGTGTATCTTGTATGAACCAATTTATATACATGTAGTTTCCCTCATCAGAATGTAAACTCCTCAAGGCCAAGGGCTGTTTTTTTTATTTTTTCTTCATATCCCCAGTATTTAACCCAATGCCTGGCAAATAGTAAGTATTTGATAATTATTTGTTAATTAATTGTTTTCTTACCTCTTCCAATGGTTCATTTCTCCATGGCTGTTTCCTTAAGCTAAGCAAATGTTCAGATTTGAAACATTTTGGAGTGCTTTTAGGATCTCACATTTACATAGACACAGAGATTCTCCCACTAAAAAATAATAAAACTAACACTTTAATTTTTATCATAGTGCATTAGAAACTTGCCAAAAAATCATCCTTAAGGTTTGTATTGCAGGATGTTACGGTTGAGACAATGTTACAATGAAGCCATTTGGATACATTTGCTAGTAAATGCCCTTGAACAGTATCCAAGACAGATTCCTGTTATATTGATTTTCCATCCCATTATTTGTTCCCTTACAATAATGTTCCATTCCTCATGTTTTCTGTATCTACAGAATGTTTCTTAAAATGCTTCTCAGAATAGGAGCAAACAAACTCAAATGATTCTGAAAAGTTTCCATTGACTTTGTAAGTCACCTCTTTATTAGTCGTGTTTCTATACCCTGCAGAAAATCTGTTGCCTGATATTTCAGGGACCTTTCATCAGACAGGGAAGATTCAATTATCTTCCTGGGAAAGGATGTCAGCAGATTTACAGAGCTAGAACAATAGATTCATCGGAGCCCTGCAGTGTTTCCCTTCCCTTGGAAAGTCTAACAGCCAAACAAAGAGCTTGAGACAGAAACACAATCAGAGACATAGAAGCTAATGGGAACGAATTTCACCTTTTTTTAAAAAAAAATGTAGATAAGCTTTATGGGAAATTTAAAACTTCAGAGTAACAATGGCTAATGCTTTTAAGGATAATGCCCTGTAATTACAATATGTCTGCATGCTATATAAATAAGAACTTGGAATGAGGCACATCTGTCATAATGAAATATGATTTAAGTGCACCACAGGGAAGATTAGAAGTAGAGGAGCTTTCATTTCATTGAGTTTCTAAATGAACTTTCTCCTTGATTAACAAATGCTAATTTGTCTAGGGTGTTTGCAGGAGACTTGAACAAAGATCAGATCAGATGATTCCAGAGATTTGTTGCATGTCTATGTGCCCAGAGATGCCTCTGCATATGGATTACAAGTATTCAAAGTGAGTCAAGTGACCTATAAATTGTAGCTAATTCCATTCTGATTAGTATCTGACATTTTTCAATCATTTAGATCACAGAGTCAAGAACTAAAAGGAGCTTTAGAGATCATATAGTCCAGTCTCCTCATTTCACAGAGGAAGAAATGGAGGCAGAGTGAGAAGGTGAGTCACCTCAGGAAATGGTGGGTAATAAGTAGCAGAAACACAATTTGAACTCAAATCCTCTCATTATGTCCAGTGTTCTTGTCCTTGTGTCCTTGTGACAGCATTGTCTCGGTGTTTGTTTCCACTAAAAAACGAGTTAGAAAATCCTTTTTAAAAAATCATTTTATGGGGCAGCTAGGTGGCGCAGTGGATAGAGAACTGGCCTTGGAGTCAGAAGGACCTGAGTTCAAATGCGGTCTCAGACACATAACACTTACTAGCTGTGTGACCCTGGGCAAGTCACTTAACCCCATTGCCTGACCAAAAAAAAAAATCATTTTCTAAAGACAACAGCTCTCAAAAGACCCCAGGTATTTTGTGTATGCCTAACTTGTCTCACTACAGCCAAGTCTAATTTGGAATAAAGATATGAAGGCTTTTATTTTCAATAAACCTATGGAGAGGCAACATGGCATAGTTAATAGTGAGCTGGCCTGGGTACAAAGCCCTCCTCTGATACACACTGGCTGAATAATCCTGGATATGTCACTTATTGGCTCAGTACCCCAGGCAACTTGCTAAGACTGTAGGTTGAAGAGCAGGTATAGACCTAGAGAAATTTCTCTCCAGGAGATCTCTACACAGGTGAAATCACACATTCAGTTTTTAAAAAAGTGTCTCCTAAGACTGTAAATTTAGACTGTTTTTTCCATTCATCCACAAGAGGATTTTTGCTCAATTTGTGCTTTTTGCTTCCCCCTGCCCAGGTTTACTACCATCCCTTTCCTCTCCCAATGGTTCTGCCCTCGGGCTATAATTAGCATGAGATCCCTAGGAGGAGCTGTGGTACCTGGGCTACAGCTGCTTCTAGAGTACTACATTGGACATAGGGCTCATGAGAATGGGCAAGCACATCTGCCAGGAAACTGCAGTAATGGTATTTGTTCCATACCTCTAGCCTGTGCCCTGTCAGAAATGTGCAACTATGGTCCCATTCAGATACAATGCCCCTGGCAAGTATCATTACACCCAAGAAGATGGTCTCAGCCATCTCTTGACTGCCACTCACAGTGGAAAGTAAATATTATTGAAAAATATATCCCATCCCACAATCTGAGGGTAGGGGGTGGGGCATGAAGCATACTGGGCAGAATCTGATGAAAAGAGAATTTATGTGGTGGATTCACATGACCCAAATCATTGTCAATAATGGAGACTCTTTGGAAGATAAGAGAGGTAGCTTTATATTCCTGACCTCTGGGAGAATTTTTGAGAGAACTATAATAGTCAGTAAGACCCATAATACAAAGGAGAGGCACCCTGATTTGGATAGGCCTTTGAACTAAAATATTGCCATGATAGTAAAATCCCAAAATACCTCACTTTGACATACCAAGACCAGAAGGGCAACTCAGAAGTTTTATCTTTTTGGGGGGGGGGGCAAAGAAAAAGAAAAAAAATAAGAAAAGAAAATAGGGTCCCTATTAGTGACACCACCTACTGGAGTTGTAGAAGACTATAGACAGAGAGATGCAAAGGAGCTAGCAGTTTGAGAACAGCAACCATCAATCACTTGACAAGCATTTAATTAGGTACTCTATGCCAGGCATTATGCTAGGAGCCAAAGAGACAAAGGCAAAAATGAAACAGTCTCTGCCCTCAAGTAGCTTACATTCTATTAGGGAAAACAATATATACACATATAAGTATATTAAATGCATTTAAAATAAATACATAATTACAATGTAATTGAGGAGAAGGGCGCTTACCTCCCTCTGATCCTCTCTGAACCTCCAAAGGCTGGTATTTCAGTAATCTCTGCAGAATCAGAAAAGTCCTCATGTTAAAGATGATGCTTGACCTGAAATTTGTGGAAACTAAGGATTCTAAGAGGTTGAGTTAAGGAGTGAGTGATAGCATTTATTGGGAAAGGTAGAGAACTAGAGGGGACTGGTGACTGGCGCCACCTGCTGGGAACTAAAGAGATCTACAGAAGGTACCACAAACCTGAGAGTGCTACTTAGTGGACAAATATAAGTGTCTGCGGCTGAAAAGAACTCTGGGGAAAAGAGCGCTACTGGTTGAGTGCCAATATTTTCCATGATCTCTGATATTAATTCTATTTGTTTTATTTCACCTGCAAATAAACATATTCTTCCTTGAACTTGGAGAATTTTGTGTTTGCAAGAGGAGGTGGTAACGACCCACTGGCAGTGTCATTAAAAAAGTTCCTATAACATCTGAGTAGAGTCATCTTCAGAGATATGAAAAATACCTCAAAGTCTACCTGGACCCTTTCTGTCCCATTAAAGGATAACCTGACTACTAATTAGGACATTTCTGCCCAATTCTATTCCCCATGTCTGAGTTTTAAGACTTTCTGACTAATTTGTTTGAAATCTTTGGGATGAAATGTTATTAAGAAAGACAAGTACAGAGGTATTGGTGACATTGCATTAGCTTTTATTTATTTATGTGTTTATTTAAGCTGGGATAATCAGCCTAAAAGATAATGAAATTTAAAGCCCAATGACGTTTATGCTTGTCTAACTTAAGATGTCAGATTATGCCAAGGGAAAATGTCAAAGGAAATCATTTCAGTTTTTTAAAGATCACCTAGAAACCAGAGCTGAAATATTTTTGATCACCAATCTACGAAGGAAAAGAAGCATTAGAAGCTGCTGTTAGAACCTTTCATATTCTGATGATTCAATGCTGGGGAGACCACTAAATGTTATTCCCTTAAATTAAGTAAACTTCCTCAAAATGGGAGAGGGGGTGAGGGTGGGGGTGGGAAGGATATTCCAATGAAGAGAATGTTTTATAATTACATCATTATGTATTTTCATAAACTCTAGTGGCAATATCTTTGCTTACTCGGGTGCTAAATTTAGAGTCTCAAGAGAGGACTGAAATTTAATAAGAATGGGGGAAAAACAAGCCTGACTTCACAATCATTCTAATTAATGGTAAGCAGGCACTGGAATGGTTTTTAGAAAATAGGCAACTAAGAACGAGTAGAAAAAGAAGAGAGTAAAAGAAGGGGGCAACCAGGATGAACAGGGCTTTGATTTGTGAAAGAGGAGATTCAGAGGCAGAAACTCCATAGTGCACCCCAAGCCATTGTGGGGCTAAGGGAATCCTGCAAATCCTCATCTCTACAGTGCTGCTCCCATTTTCATCTTGAAGAACTCTGTATAATATGGTCCATATCACAGGTACAGAGGGAGTGAATATTGTCCCACTGTAGAAACATTTTAAGCATTTCTGTAGTAGCAGTCAGAAAAGTAGAAGGGATATAGCAAGAGATATAGCAAGAAAGTATCAAAGCATTTCACTGTGTATAAGTACAGAAACTGACGGAAATGGGAACAGGTTGTGAAATTGCAAAGACAAGGAGGAAATTAGAAGTTATCCTTAGAAAACTATCACTAATGTTGATCAGTCTAAAGTGGCAGTGTGATAGGAAGGACATGGAATTTAAAGTCAGAGAACCTGGGTTCATGTCTCCTCTCTATAACTCACTTGCTATATGAACTTAAGCAAATCCTTGCATCTCTCTTGCCTCAGTTTCATCTTCTGTAAAATGGGGCTAGTGCTACTTTACTTCATCAGATTTTTGTGAGGATCAAATTAGATAATGCATGCAAGCTGCTCTGTAAACTTAAAACATGATAGAAATGTCAACAGAAGCAGGATGCCATAACAATAAAAGAAAAGGTTTGATTTTCTGAGTCAGTCAATCCTGGCACTATAATCTGCGTGACCTTGAATAATTCACTTCACTTTTCAGGGTCTCATTTTTCTTGTCCATAAAATTAAATAGTTGGAATAAGATGATACCTAAGGTCTTTCCCCAAATCACATGATCCTATTATTAATATCAGTGCTTGAGATGCTATTATTACTTTTATCTCTTTTCTTTTTTTTTCTTTTGGCTCGGCAATGGAGTTAAGTGACTTGCCCAGGGTCACATAGCTAGTAAATGTTTGGTCTGAGGCCTGATTTGAACTCAGGTCCTCCTAACTTCAAGGCCAGTGCTCTATCGACTGCGCCACCTAGCTGCCCCCTACTTTTATCTCTTTTAAATTATTTTCATCATCTTGCAGCATTGCAAAAATGTCTGATAAAGAAGGGAAGGAGGTAGCTACATAAAGAAATGTATAACAATTGCATGATGGCAGTACACTAGCTATAGATTTTTTTTTTCCTTTCAAAATAGCACCATATGGTGTCAAAAGTAGTGCTTGAGTTTGGAATTTAGAAATTCAGAGATCATCATATGCAAATACATTTTATATTACTCACAGTTTACCAGAGTCTGAATAAAGCCACCATAAAAGTATAATGTGCTCCATTCAGTGGAATTACTGAAACTCAGTCCTGGAGCTAAGTATTAATGGGTAGAGAATGGCTCCAGCATATCCACTGGGGATGAAAACACCATTGCTATACTTGATACCTGAACTACTAATAGATTTTCTCTCTTCTCTATCCAAGTACAACTAGAAAGATCACTTGCTGAAACATCAATGAATAAAGGGGGAAGGGGCAGCATCATATCTTCACTGAGCCTCTTAATGATTATTGTTGCAATTACTACACTACAAATACCTTCATTGATGGCATAATGAAGAGCAAACAATTCATTTTCCACATTCCTATTGGACTGGGTTTTTTTTTTGTTTTCCCACTAATTTTAAATTCCAAAAATCAAGGTCAGTATGTTTTCTAATTTATGTAACATTCTATCCATTCTACTTGGAATTTAGGCTACATTAAAATGCAGGTGGTCACTAGTACACTATGATTTTTGGAGCACTAGAAATATGTACCTGCCCCCCCAAAAATCATCTCTTCTGCCTTCTCAAGGATGGAAAGAAACAAGAATTTATTAAGCACCTACTATGGGTCAAGTGCTATATTAAGCACTTTACAAATATTGTCTCATTTGATCCTTACAACTTTGTAAAATGATGTTATTATCATCCCAATGTTATAGTTGAGCAAAATAAGCAGGCAGAGGTTAAGTGACTTGACCAGGATCATATACCTAGAAAGTGTCTGAGGTAGGATTTGAATTCAGGTCTTCCTAATTCCAGACCTAGTGGTCTATCTACTGCACCTCCCCGCTGACTCTAACATTTAATGATGGTGCCTGAAATTCTATAATGGTGAATAGAGCATTTAATTCATCAATTATATAAATCTTAAAATACATACATTCTTTAATTACAGAATCACCAAATTTCAAAATTGGAGGGGAGTTCAGCATTCAACTAGATTAACCATACCTGAAAAGAATCCCTACTATAACACACTCAACAAGTATTCATTCAGCCTGCTTAAAGACTTCAAATGGAGGGGAAATCTATTTCTGAGACAATGCATTATACTTTTGGACAGCTCTAATTATTGGGAAGCTTTTCCTGCCATTAAACTTAAACTGACTTAACCTCTTTGTAATATCCACCCACCCATTGCTCTGGTTTTGCCATCTGGGTGCAATCAAAGAGAACAAGTCTAATCCTCCCCACCTTCCATATGACAGGAGTTTAAATATTTGAAGACAGCGATGATTCCCAGCCCCTACCCAATCTTTCCTCTTCTAAGCTAAGCAACCCCAGGCCCTTCAACTTATCCTCATGTGACATAGCTACAACACTAAGGCTGATGACTTATGCATTACCTTATGTCTCTAGCAGGGATTTTCCCTAATGTGCAGGCACCAGAAGTCATAGCCTCTTATCCCTTTCCCTTTTCAATGTTGCAGGAAGCAGCCCTGGGTAATTTGAATAACTCATCCCAGAAAGAGGATGTAGGGACAATTGGGGAAGAATGAGTGCTCACTCTCCAAATTTTTGGAACCAAGCAGGAAGTGCTAACACAATCAGATGACATAGTATACTGAGAGAAGAGATAAATGATAATGATTCATCATGAACAAACATGGAATTTGAAATAGAAACTCACTTGCAAGATCCAGTACAAGAGAGAAAACAAAGGTTGCTAGAGCCTCTAGAAGAATTATTCTATGAGACTTAAGACTGGAGGACTTCATGCAAAAGAAACAGTAAAAATAATGGGGCAAGATTTTTGAGCTATAAAACATACTGAGTCCCCTCCCAGCCATCAAGTCAGAGTTGGAAAACTAGTCCCTTGGAAGAAAAAGTCACCATATCCTGTGTGAGAACAGAAAAAGTAGTGAAAAATTACATAGGTCCCTGGTGGCAAAGTTGATCCCTGGGGTGTATTGGATACAGCAGATACAGAAGAAAGAATAGTGGATGCACAATTTATATGTTGTTTACATCATTCAAATGTGAGCACCCTGAGAGCAGGGACTGCTTTACCTTTTTTTGTGTGTCCTTGACACTTAACATAGTGTTTAAAAGCTTATTGACTAATTGGATTAGGAATCAAAAGACCTGAATTCAGATTCTGGCTCTGCCACTTGGGCAAGAGCTAGAACTCAGTCAAATCATTGAATCTTTTTGGGCCTCGGTTTCTTCATTTGTTAAATAAGGGATTTGACTAAATGACCTCAAAGATCCCTTCTAGGGATACTTCTGGTTCTACAACCTTGATACTCTCTTTGAGATCAGCCATAAGTCCTACCTCTTTTCACCAACTTGCAAGTAAAACTATTCTTATTGAGCCTTGTGAGTCTGTTTGCTTGTAAAGAGAGTGTATTACCAACATGTGCTTCACTGCAATGATGGAGGTCTAAAATTAAGCTTACTCGTTGAATGGGGGCTGTATTTGTGAGAAGGAGTTAATTAGGTTCTTAGGAGAACGTTTTCTATTGTGTCTTTACCATCTTACCTCAGAGTATTCAAGAGAAAGTTGGGAAATGTTTTCCTTCTTCTTCCTCTTCCTCCTCTTCCTCCTTTCCATCCTCTTTCTTCTCCTCCTTCTCTTCTTCCTCCAATTCACGCACAAGTCAAGATATCACCCTTGTGATGCCATTCTCCAATTCACGCACGAGTCAAGATATCACCCTTGTGATGCCACTGTCCAATTCATGCGCAAGTCAAGATATCATCCTTGTGGTGTCACTGTAGAACGAAGGAGGAACAGCAAAGAGAGTGGAGATTTGTCAGATAATGAGGTTCCCACCTCCTCTGGGTAGGGGTAATAAACCAGAGAAGTAAGAGATTACCAAAGTATTCTCAGTCCTTTTTGTCAGGAGAAGTATAACTGATATCATACTTTCCTGAAAGAGTCAGAGAATATGAGTGAACTAGGTGCCTAAAGGGGGCAAAAAAGGAGACTAGTACCTATTATGAAAACATAGCCAACTAAAGCCAGCTTGGGTTGAAATTTTCTAGTTCAGAAACTTTTCCTTTTAAAATGTCATGATCTCACTAAATTTGCAACCACTGATCAACATTAAATACAAGTTCTAAAACAAACTAGGTAAGTGTTCTTATATGCAATCAGTAATGATTTCAACTGGAAATTATTGTGTGCACCTCAAGGTTAGAGACATAAGAAGAACAGACTAAGAACCCAGTCAGTGTACATGAGGCAAGGACTGTACTTAATTCAAAGTTCTGTGCAATAACAGGTTCCCTGGCACACTGACAAACAAACACTAGGAAGTGTCTACAGAATAATTGAACTTAACTGAAAGTTTCATTTATTCTAATTTGCTACAATCTGCCCACATTATCCAAGACTTAAGAGTATTATATCTTCCACCTAGTCATAGTGAATTGGAATTTGTGAATCTTTTGATCACAACTAATTCTGTCTTGTTCATATAAGTACTCCCAAATTTAGCTTCAATTTATTTTCTCCTTTCCATCTGAGATTTTTTTTCAATCTCCCAAAGCATGTAATTCCTAGGGAAATCCATTCTAGAATGATTGCTCAGGGCCAATTTCTGCTGCCAAGGTAAAGCGTTCTGATATAAAATTCAAGGGAAAAAATCTGTAACCGATTTTGGGCATGATTTTCAATTTCTTTACTTAGAAAGTTTAGTTTTAAATGTCTCTGGGCATTTGGCTTTTTATTAACTCAGTCCTTCACAACAGCATCATTATGGGTTTTACTAGACCAGAAAGAAATCTGGTGGAAAAAAATAAAATAAGTTTAGAGGTTTTAATTTTAGTTGGCGGATCTGCCATTTAATTGAAGAATATTGTACCCAAGAGAATTTCACATTACACTTATAGTTCACATCTAATTAAAAGTAATATATGTATTATATCAGCAAATGAAAAGTAGCATTAATGATGACAGGCACTGGATTGAAAGAGTATTGGGAATTTTAAAAAAAGAAGAAAGAATGCACTGAAATAGAAATCAGAACATATGAGTTAAAGTTCCAGCTCCAACACTTCCTCTTTGTATGACTGGACAAGTCACTTAACAGTTCGAAGCCTTAGTTTCCTTATCTATAAAATAATCTTTGTGCTACCTTGATTGCAGGGTTATTATCAGGAAAGCTTTGCAAAATCTTAAAGAGCTATAATACACGAGTTACTACTATTTGACTTACTCAGACGTCAGATCTGAATGTCCCTACACCTCTACTCCCAGCTCCTGGTATAGAAATGTACATGGAAACCCATGTGCCACTCTCATTATAAAGTAGCCCTAAAACATGATAGGACCCTGGAATGTTGGGGCCATGATCCCCTGGTACTGCTCTCCCATCCCCTTGTAACCCATAGTTAAGCACACTGCATTCTGGAATAAACTGAGGTTCAATCCTGGGGACTTTTTATAAATCATTATCATTAGCTCATGCTCCCATCCAGGATTTTCACCAGTGTACATTGTAATTTGGTTCATTTTTGTTCCCTTCAACACCCTGTCACTAGTTTTACTCTAGAAACATTAGAATATAGGATATATCTAGATCTGAGACTCTCAGCTCCTATACAAACACTCAATAAAAATATATCGGATATAGACACTGAACAATACAAAAGACCTTCAATAGCCCCAAAACAGATGAAACAAATTAATTCCCTAAATGAATTCCCCTCTTCCACTATACCCCCCTGCCCAGGGCCTTAGTAGCCCCCTGTGGTTGAGATTTTCACTGAGGGAAAGGCAAACCCAAAATCCTCTGATGAGCACTTCTTTGGGAAGTTAAATTGTAGCCTAAATGAATGCCTATTAAGTCAGTCAGGACTTATATACAGTCAATTCTCAACATTCACATGTTTAACTTTCACGATTTTAAGCATTTGCATAACTCTATTAGTAACCTAATTTTCACTTTCACGTTGGAAATCCTGCACATTCTCAGCTGTGCACAATAGAGAAAAAAATGAGAGCACAATGTGCTCAAGATTGTGGAGCAGCAGGAATCCTACCAGGGGCTTCACTGGTCTTGTTCATCCTACCCTTGTAAATAGCTTCAGTGCATTCATTGCATATTTTCATTGTTTGCCTTTAAAATGCAAGTTTTGTGTTGCAATTATGCCCCCAAAACCTAGTGCAAGTCCTTTGGGTTCTAAGCCCAAGCATGCAAAGTCAGTGATGTAGCTTAATGAGAAAATAAAGGTGTTTGACCAACTTTATGCCAGAATGTCTTCAGCAGCTGTCTGCTGGGAGACCCTTAAAGATTTCAAAGGGAGCAGAAAAGAGATGTGGCGGATGGATTATTTCAAGCTGTCCTTCATGATCTCCAATGCCATCTACTAGCCATGAAGATGACAGAAAACTGTTAATACAATGAAAAAAATTGTTAATACCAAATGTAATATGGACTGCCACTCTCTTAAATGCTTATAATGTCAGAATTTCAGTAATGTCCTTACATCCTTACTCTTAAGATATTTACTCTTGATTAGGTTGAGCTGAACCACACCCCAGGTGCCCCCATTCAGGGATTTTGCCTCGTGTGGGATTTCAGCTTTTAGTGTTCTTGCCCCCTTCCACTGGGATTCATGGCATGAAGGGCAAAACAGCCAGAATGAAGTGGTTTTCTTTGCCCTAATTGCCAAGGGCCACTGGGGTCTCATGATCAGGCCTTGCTATTTCATACTGCCTCCTCCCTCTCTCCTCCTAAAGGTATAAGAAGGTTTTACATGTATATTGGAGTTGGGAAATCCATAGGGCATCCCCCAAGGTGGTAGTTTTGCTACCCTGTTATCTCAGTTAAAGACATTTTATTCCTCAACTCATGGCTGTGATTTATTTCAGGACTTGACAAAGGACAGAATGTCAGAGGTGATTCAGAGCCCTCACCAGTCTCAGAGTCTTCTGATAGCGATGACTAAAGTCTTAGCAACCTCTCCTTTGGTTTTCAGAGGGTGGACAAGGTAAAGGTTTATAGCAGTATAGTATACAGTACAATGCCTTCACATTGCCATCTGACACAGTGGAAGGTAAGATTCAGGTAAAAAAAGTTTTAGCTTTAAGAATTTTATTTGGATTTATAGTATTTACCGATACTGTAGATTTCATGTGTTAAGAAAAGTGAATGTTGTCTGAAATCAATGTTTTTTTTTATTAAGAAGTTAGCACAAAAGGTCACAGAATTCTAGGGAATTACTAGCAAGAAAAAATACTTAGCATGTTAGCATTTTATTTTGTGTACTGCATTTTATGGGTTATTTCATTGTTACAGTGTTAGGAATACTGTACATATTATCAGAATTAATGTATTGTTATTATAAAGAACTGTATGCAGAAAAGTATATTTTCAGTAATCTCTAATGAAAGATTACAGTTTTTGGTGGTCACAAGAACCTAATCCCCATTTCCTATAGGTTTAATGTGTCTACATTTGCATTTTGTACATTACCTCTGTGAAAGGTAAGGTTTGACTGTATATATTAAATCAATTATAATATAACTACAAGAAGCATACACCTTACCAGGATTGGTGGTACACTCCATAATCCCAGCTACTGGGTAATCTGAGGTTGACAGATCTCTTGAGCTCAGGCATTCTGAACTCCAATTCAGAGGCAGCCAGGTAGCCTTACAAAGAGCACTAGGACTGGATTCAGGAACACCTGAGATCAAATTTGGCCTCAGATACTTATTAGCCATGTGACCCCAGGCAAGTCACCTAACCTCTCTCTTCCTCAGTTTCCTCAACTATAAATTGAGGATGATAATAGCAGCTACTTCCCAGGATTATTGTGAGTATCAAATGAGAAAATATTTGTAAAGAGCTTAGCATGTAGCGTCAGCCCAAATAAATGCTTATTCCCTTCCCTCAACCCTACAGTGTGCAATGCTGATTAGATGTTGACATTAAGTTCCACCTTAATATAGTGAGTTCCCAGAAGTGGGGAAGGGGGATCCCCCAAGGTTGTTTAAGGAGGGGTGAACTAGCCCAGATCTGAAACAAAATAAATCTTAATTCCCATGCTTGATCAGTAGTAAGATTGAACCCATGAGTACCCCCTATACTTCTAGCTTGCATGAGGAGGAGGAGGAGGAGGAGGAGAAGGAGGAAGAGGAGGACAAAGAAAGCATATACCTTTTTTGGAGACTACAAATAAAGAAATGTTTGTATTACAGAGCATATACGCATTTGCTCGTTGGTTAAATGTTTAATAGCATATTAATACATATACAAATACATATATTTGTATGATTCATCCTTCAATTGCAAAAAGTCTCATTTTTCAGACTTCCAATACTAATAAGCTTCAAATAGCCACCTGGAAGAGGATGTAAGTGGGGCCCCATTAGTGGGTCATGTATGATATACCTGTAAAGCATGGGATTAGTCTCCCACCATTTTTTATCTTCTCAACCAGTTTATGAGGAAAGTCCTGAAGATTCTGAGGCATAGATCTTAGCATGACTGTCTTGATCAGTTGTGGTCCCCAAAGACTTTGACTCACAGTTCTTGAAGCAACGAATAAAAAATTTTTGAAAAATAGCTCTCCCCAAAAGTATATGGGCACCAAAAAATGAGCCTCATGTACATTGGTTTTCCCACAGACAAGACACATTGTGCTTTGCACCACAAGTATGGGATATATGCCCTAAGGGAGAGTGAAGATAAGCACAAATTGGGGAGGGAGTAAGGAACAGTCACATTTCAGAACCAATGATAAGCTCTCAATACAGGAAACTCAATGAAGGATGAGGCATGTATTATATTTTATGTGTTACTGAACTAAAATAAAAAAACACATGAATGTGCATGTGTTGCTTTTATTTCCCTGATGAAAGGGGCACACAGCATTTTTCACTGAAGTATAGAATTAAAAGATAGGAAGTAACCAATCACCTCCACTCATCTTGGCAAAAATTAAGCATAGTGTCTAGATGTTTGTGTATAGCGTAATTGCTCAAAAACTCAGAGAATCATGACCCACCCAAGTGAATAAATAGTGACAATGTGATCTTTTGGAAGAACTCTGTGTTACTCAAGTTCTCCAAATGACAGATCTGTCTTCTCTCCTTTCTAGACCTGGCTTTGAAGGTGTGCCTCGTATCCACAATATCCTCACTCAGTCAGATCATCCCCAGGGCCTCAGATCTAATCCTCACTGAAGTGTGAATGAGTCTGTAGACCAAGGGCATCCCCCAACCCTAATAAGGCAACCCAATATAGCCCTTCTCTCCCCAAAACCTATATAGTCCTCCAAATTTATACTGCTATCCTAAGGGATGGACCTGAAATGAAATTTTGCATTTGAGACGTGATACCTGCTTCCTTACAAATCTGCACTAAGCAAAACACTCATGGTAGTAAATGAAGAGGTAGAGTTCTCAAATCCCTGTGGTGGTATGGAGGACAAAGTCCAAATTCGCTCCACCACATTGTGGCTCAGTACCTTATTGCTCCTCCAGCTACGTAACTTCACACTTGCTCCTCTTCTCTCCAAGAAGCTCTGTTCAGAAATTTAAATGGAATTCCTCCTTTTTTCTCAGAAAGTCTTGGTCCAATAGTTCTCCTTATTCAATAATCACCTCCAGCAACTGATATCTCAGAGGACGCATGTGGTTTCCTACTCTCCCTGTGATTGTGTCATTTCTCTCTCCAAAAATGTGTTGGTTACTCTGCCACTCTCTTTCCACAACTGCCACCTCTAAGACATTTATGGGAATGAGGGTAGAGGAAGACTGCGCAAATGCTCAGGCTTCACCCCCTCACATACCCAGTTCTATTCTCTGAGCTTAGTTCTTTCATTCCTTCATTCATTTGATAACCATTCATTTTATGCCTACCATTATCAAGGCATTGTATTGAGGTGGTATAGGCCCAAAAGGCTGAGACTGTCTCATGCCGGCTCTGTCCCTACAGGCGTCAATAATCTTCAGGTTCCTTAAGAGTCTGGCCTATATGATTTATCTCTAATAAACTTTTTCTCTGGCTGGAAAAAGATTTGAGTTGAATTCATTCAGGCAGGGCCCGTGCCATGATCTTGGGGTTCTAGCACCCCAAAACTCTAGACCTCTTCAGTGCCAAGCTCTAGTGATACAAAGAAAAAAAAGAGTCCTTTTCCTCAAGGATCTTACATTCTATGGAGATAAGCAACAGGTACACAAATAAGTCCATAGACAAGAAATACAAAGTAATTTGGGGATATGGCAGGGCTCTAAAAACTGTGGGCATCAGGAAAGGCTTCATGTAGCAGACTGCACTTGGGTTTAGCCTTGAAGAAAGCTAGAGATTCTACCAGGAAAAGATAAGGGAATAATAATGGTAATAATAACTAAAATTTATATATATGCCAGATATCATGCTAAGCACTTTACAATTATTATCTCATTTGATCCTCACAGCAACCCTGTGAGGTAGGTACTATTATTATTCCCAATTTATAGTTGAAGAAACTGAGGCAAATAGAGGTTAAGTGACTTGCCAGGGTCACAAGGCTAGTGAGTGTCTGAGGCCAGATTTGAGAGGAGGAGTAAGCATACTCCTTGTCCTGCTATGACATTTCTTTTTTTGTTCTTTTGTAAAATGTATTTTGTTTTTACATTATAAATATTTGTAAATTAGCTCCACTCTATGGGAGTTTTCCTGTAACAAAGTAAAATGGTTAAATAAAACTAATAATACAGCAAATTCATCTGAAAGTGCAAGCAATAGTACACATCTCTGGTACTCTCTAGCTCTATTTTTTAAAAAATTAACAAATCTATTTTCTCCTCCTTTCAACCCCTATATGATTGGGGGAAAGGAAAACAAATGACCAACTATTCATAATAAATATTTATGCTCAAGCAAAACAAATTCCCTTCAATGGCTGTATATAAAAATATATGTCCATTCTACACCCCAAATATATCACTATCCTGTCATGGATAACCAATTATATCATCCACATTTTGAAATCATGAAAGGGTCATTGTACTAGCTGTGTGACCCTGGGCAAGTCACTTAACCCTGTTTGCCTCAGTTTCCTCATCTGTAAAATGAACTAGAGAAAGAAATGGCAAAACATTCCAGTATCTTTGCCAAGAAAACCCCAAATGGGGTCACAACAAGTCAGATATGACTGAAACTGATGGGATTATGGGACCTGGACCCCTAAAAGAAAAAGACCATGTCTTTGAAAGCAGCCTAGTCCCTGAACTTTCTCATATAACCCAGTCCCTGGCTTCACCACCAGAGCTATCAGGCCAGCCCAGCCCTTCCAGATTCTCAGTAATCTTTTTAACTGCTTCATTCACTGTGGCTCTCTGACCATTTAACTCCTGTCATTGTCTGCACCTGGCCCACCCCAGGCTACTTACCACTCCTTAATCCCATCAGGATCTTTTCACTGAGCCTTTCCCCCTTTTTCTGTATACAAGTATCATTCTCACCCCTATTAAACTGCAGATTTACTAGGAATCTTGCCCACCATACTAGTGTTAAAATAAACCTCACTACTTTGACTGAAAGAAAGCATGAGTGGTTGAATTCTTTCCAGGCAGACCCTCTGTACCCTTACATTTTGGGGTTCTCAGCATCCCAGACCAACAACAAAACAACTGAACAACAACATATATCTTGTATGTACCAGGTTTGTTTAAAGATACTGGAGTGGTAGTGGAAATCTTGGAAATCTTCAAGCAGTCATCCCTAATGATTCAGTCAACCTTAGGAGGTAGGTGCTATTATTATCCACATTTTATAGGTGGGATACAGGGGCCTTGTCCACAGTTCCAGGGCAGAGAAAAGTGTTTGTGGTGGATCACAGCCCAGAGCACAGGCCAGGAGAGCACTTGGATCATGCCATCTTGGAAGAACTGGGAGCTTGCAGATCCCCAGAACTAGCTTGAAAAAAAGCACCTGGCAGGAATGAAAATCTCTTTTGGAGAAAGGTGAAGGAAGATGAGGCCAGAGATGTCTGTTCTGCCTCCCTTGCAGCCACACACAACTACAGCCCTCACCACATGCAGTCCCGTCTCTCCATTTGGGGGACCATACTGTTACATGTGGGTGCTCTGTCTGTAGAAATATAATTCTTGATTGCTTATATTTTGTAAGGTATCTGAGGGCTTGGGGGCTAGATTTTTTTTCTA
This sequence comes from Vombatus ursinus, assembly GCF_900497805.2. Taxonomy (NCBI): domain Eukaryota; kingdom Metazoa; phylum Chordata; class Mammalia; order Diprotodontia; family Vombatidae; genus Vombatus; species Vombatus ursinus. Next base: position 566,901 of record NW_020951478.1, read on the forward strand.
AAAAAAACTGGGTCAATTTACTTTTTGTCCCATGTAGTTTTCATATATAATTTCTTGAAATATAGCTCTGAAAAAAAATAGGCTTTTAAAAAAATAATCGTTTTAAGGGAGGACAATGATTCTCTGGACCAACCAATCCTGTTTCAAATGGAGTTACTTTATTGGCCTTTAAACCCAATCACCCTAGCTTTCATTGAATGACAAATAATAGCCCCCAGCCCAAGTCTCTATGGCTCATTGTTTAGGTCTGATGGCTTAGAATGAGTGAAAATAGCGATTGTTTTCCGTTCTAGTCAGAAACTTTGAGCATCTTCCTTCCCAGACTGATGTTTTTGTGATGGTAAATTAGGCCATCTTTTGTCTCGATTCTTACCTAGCCCTTAGTCATTGAATGGGTTGCTTCAGACAAACTGAACCTTAATTTAGAAAGGCCAAGGTCATCCACTGCATCCAGTCATCATGACTTTTGTATTGCCTCTAGACTTTGATGACTCAGGAAGAGAGAAAGGATCTGTGTGTCTCTGCCTCACTTAAATCTAATTCATACACAAATCAAAACATCACCCCATGATGTCATTGGTCCTCTTTGAAAGCAAAGGATGAACAAAAACACCATTCATTCAGACCATGTTGTATTATACAAACCTCCAAATCATTTTCCCTCCTTTTTCAGAGTGCAGTACCTGATTCACAGTCTGCACTCCAGCCCCTACCTTCCTCCTACAGGACATTAATTAAATACTGATTTTCCCTAGAACAGCCTAGCTTTTCAGTTACTTCCTAAATTTCATGACTTATATTTTCACACCACCTACAAGAGTGTAAATACCTTAGATTTCACCATCACCTATAACTGTGCCTATAACTTCATGATCTAGAACTTTGAATTTCACTTCTTCGATTATAATCACTTTTCCTTTTATATTTTTGCCTGCTGTATTCTTCATAACCTATTTTTGGGCTTTACTATAAGCACAAGTACCTCAAACACTCCCTCTGGGTATTGCTCTAGATTCACTTTTTTCTCTTCACAGTTTGATTTTATGGTTAATCAGTTCAATTATATATGTAAATGAGTGAACCAAAGGAGATCCTCATCAATTTTATGGATAGGCCTTTGAAGACAACTAAAGGGAAACTGCACATTTTATGTGAACATACCCACTGGCACAGACCCTGATTGGGATTCAGAGAGGGGAGAACCTTGCAGATGATGAACTAACTGAGAATCCCTACCCATGGTCTATCAAAGTGAATCAACCAGACTCTTCTCTCTTGCTCTATCATCAAAAGAACATACATATTCTGGCAAGTCCCATTAACCTGGAAAGAAGTACTTGCCCATCAATGAGCTCTGTGCCTGTTGCCCAAGAACCAGAGTAAATCCAGAGAGCTCATTGCTAGAGAGTTGGTCACCAGGTACTGAATTCTTCTGGCCATGGCCAACCCCAACCAGGTTGTTTATGAGCTCCTTAGTTGAAGAAGTGCTTACCCCAATGAAATCATAGATCTTTTGAAGTACTAAAGAGAATGGTCAGGTTTAGCCAATGACTATGTTCTGGGACTTTCTTTAAAAAAGAAAAAAAAAATGGGAAGGGCAGCTAGGTGGTGCAGTGGATACTGCACTGGCCCTGAAGTTAGGAGGACCTGAGTTCAAATCTGGCTTCAGACCAAACACTTGACACATACTAGGTGTGTGACCCTGGCAAGCCACTTAACCCCAATTGCCTAAAAAGAAAAAAAAGTCAAAAAAAGGGGGGGTGGAGCTAAGATGGCAGAGTAAAAGTAATGACTTGCTTGAGCTCTCCCCCAAACCCCTCCAGATACCTGTAAAAAATGGCTCTAAACAAATTCTAGAGCAGCAGAACCCACAAAAAGACAGAGTGAAACAAATTTCCAGCCCACAACAACCTGGATGATTGATTGGAAAGGTCTATTGAGCTGGGCTAGGAGAGGAGCACAACTAAGCATGGTGATGCAGGCAAAGATCAGGCCTCAGAGTACCTGGAGCAGGCCTCAGGCATGGGCAGCTGTGGCACTTTCCAGACTTCTCAACCCACAAACACCAAAGACAGCTTAGAAGGTCAGTAGGAAAAGTCTGTGACCAAGGTGAGAGAGAAGCTTGGTCCCAGCCCCAGTTCCTGACCAAGACCTCAGGGAGGCAGCTGCTTCTAGAGCTCTCCTCCCACAGAAGAAAGGGGAATCAAGTGGCTGATCAGAGGGGGATTGCAGGGATCTTTTTGCCAGTGCTGAGGCAGGTATCTCTTGCTTTGCCCATTCTTGGATCTAGGTCACAGTACTGGGTGGCAATCCTGGGGTGAGGAGGAGCACTGGTGTGGTTGAACTTGTAGTGGTGTTGGAGAGGGAAGAGAGAAAAGAGTGCTTGTGGTCACTCATAGACCAGAGCACAGGCCAGGAAAGGAGTAAACAACTTGACTTGATCATATCACCTTGGAAGAACTGAAAAGATACAGTTCCTTAGAAGTATCTCTGAAAATAGCTGTACAAAGCTTGGGACAGTACAGTCTCCACACTGGAAGCAGACCCCTACCTTAACAAAGAGTTTATCACTCAAGCAATTGTCTGGGAACATGAGCAAACTGTGCAAAAAAAAAAGTCAGACCACAGAGTCTTTCTTTGGTGACAAAGATCAAAACATACAACCAGAAGAAGATAATAAAGTCAAAGCCTCCAAGAAAAATATGAATCCCAGGTCATGGAAGAGCTCAAAAAAGATTCTGAGAAGCAATTAGGAGAAGTAGAGGAAAAACTGGGAAGAGAAATGAGAGTGATGCAAGAAAATCATGAAAAACTAGTCAACAGCCTGCTAAAGGAGACCCAAAAAAAATTGAAGAAAATAATACCTTAAAAAATAGACTAGACCAAATGGCAAAAGACTCTCAAAAAGCCAATGAAGAGAAGAATGCCTTAAAAAGTAGATTTGGCCAAATAGAAAAGGAAGTCCAAAAGCTCACTGAAGAAAATACTTCCTTAAAAATTAGAATGGAACAAATGGAAGTTAGTGACTTTATGAGAAATCAAGACATTGTAAAAACAAAACCAAAAGAATAAAAAAAAATAGAAGACAATGTGAAATATCTCATTGGAAAAACAACTGACCTGGAAAATATATCCAGGAGAGATAATTTAAAAATTATTGGACTATCTGAAAGCCATGATCAAAAAAAAAAGCCTAGACATCATCTTTCAAGAAATTGTCAAGGAAAACTGCCCTGATATTCTAGAACCAGAGGGTAAAATAGAAATTGAAAGAATCCACCGATCACCTCCTGAAAGAGATCCCAAAAGGAAAAGTTCTAGAAATATTGTAGCCAAATTCCAGAGTTTCCAGGTCAGGGAGAAAATATTGCAAGCAGCCAGAAAGAAACAATTCAAGTATTGTGGAAACACAATCAGGATAACACAAGATTTAGCAGGTTCTACATTAAGGGACTGGAGGGCTTGGAATATAATATTCCAGAGATCAAAGGGGATAGGATGATAGCCAAGAATCATCTACCCAGCAAAACTGAGTATAGTCCTTCAGGGGGGAAAATGGACATTCAGTGAAATAGAGGACTTTCAAACATTCTTGATAAAAAGACCAGAGCTAAACAGAAAATTTGACTTTCAAATACAAGACTCAAGAGAAGCATGAAGAGGTAAACAGGAAAGAGAAATCATAAGGGACTTATTAAAGTTGAACTGTTTACATTCCTCCATGGAAAGATGATATTTGTAACCCATGAGACCTTTGTCAGTATTAGGGTAGTTGGAGAGGAAAAAATTATATACATAAATATATATATATATAATATATATAAATTATATGTATTATATATAATATAAATTATTGAATAAATATATAAATTGTATGTGTTATATATAATATAAATATATAATATAAATTATATATTATAAAACAAATATAATATAAAATATATATAATATAATAAAAATTATATATATATATTATATATATATAAAAAGATAGATAGAGGGCACAGGGTGAGTTGAAGATGAAGGAGTGATATCTGGAGAATAAAATTAAGGGGTGAGAGAGGATTATACTGGGAGAAGGAGAAAGGGAGAGGTAGAATGGGGTAAATTATCTCACATAAAGCAGACAAGAAAAGGCTTTTACAGTGGAGGGGAAGTGGAGGAAGGTGAGAGGGAATGAGTGAATCTCATTCTCATCAGATTTGGCTCAAGGAGAAAATAATATACACATTCAATTGGGTATGGAAATCTATCTTACCCTACAGGAAAATAGGGGGGAAGGAGATGATAGAGGGGAGGGCAGACTGGGGGAGGTGGTAATCAGAAGCAAACACTTCTGGGGAGGGACAGAATCAAAACAGAGAATGCCAAACAGAACATTTTATATTTACTCCCAGAGTGAATAGGGGGCGGGATAAGATGAAAGGAAATATACTTAGTTTTCCACAGCATGACTACTACGGAAGTCGTTTGCATGGCTACATGAGTATAACCTGTATCAAGTTGCTTGCCTTCTCAATGAGGGTGGGTGGGGAGAAAGGAAGGGAGAAAATTTGGAACCCAAAGTTCTAAAAACAAATGTTAAGAATTGTTTTTGTATGCAACTGGGAAATAAGATATACAGGCAATGGGGTATAGAAATTCTATCCTGCCCTATAGGAAAATAGAAAGGGAAGGGGATAAGAGAAAGGATGGGGAGATAGAAGGGAGGGTAGATTAGGGGAAGGTGTACTCAGAATGCATGCCATCTTGGGATGGGGGCAGGAATGAGATGGGGAGAAAATTTGGAACTCAAAATCTTGTGGAAGTGAATGTTGAAAACTAAAAATAAATAAATTAATTTAAAAAAAACAAAAAACAAACAAACAAACAAAAAAAAAGGTTTCCTATCAGGGAAGGACAACACTCACTGCCAGAGATCAGAGCAGATTTTTTTTTAAAGTGAGTACAGATCTAACTTCCCTACATACGAATTTATGTCACATCCCAATGTCTTTGAAGAAACCAAACTTCCACTAGAAATAACTGAATCTCCACTGTGGAAAAATGAGATTATCAGAAACTCTTTCCTCTCCCTATATTCCCCTCTACACACACCTATGTTTCCCAAAAGTATTGCTTCTGCTGTTGATATTATTGTTGATCTCTTAAGGGGATAGAATTCTATGAATTGTGGGGATAGGGTGCCTACAATTCTTTGAGGGTCTTTAGTCTCCCTCTGAGAATAACCATCAAAGGAAAAGGGAAAGCTTGATATTGTGATTTAGGGGGAATCAAGGGAGGAGGGGTCTTAAGGTTCTGATGGAGATTGGAATTCAGTATTAGAAGAAGAGTCAACTATTGTGTCCTTCCCATCTTCCATAAGGACAGTTGAAGCTTTCATTGTCCCTCCCTTGGCCCCAGAAGGAAGAAAATGGAATTCAATTAAATTAAAGAAATATTTATCTATTAAATGCCCACTATATATTATTCCAAGGCATCTAGGTGGCTCAGTAAATACAGTGGCTTGGCCTAGAGTCAGGAAAAACTGAGTTCAAATCCATCCTCAGACACTCACTAGCTGTGTGATCCAGTGTAAGTCACTTAACCTCTGTTTACCTTAATCCACTGGAGAAGGAAATGGCAAACAACTCCAGTATCTTTGCCAAGAAACACTCAAATTGGGTCACAAAGAGTAGAACAAGACTAAATGACTGAACAATAATATGTATTATCCCAGTGTGCTAGGCACTAGGGATACAAAGACAGAAAAAGAAATAATCCTCATCCTCAAATAGCTTACATTCTACTTGGAGAACAATACATGTATATTACTAAATAAATATGAAAAGTATATAAGATAATTTAAAGAAAAAGAGAAAATATATTTAAGAGGATTAAAAAACATCATGTAGGAGGTAGAATCTTTGAAAGAAGCTAAGGATTCTTCAAGGTGGAGGTGAAAAAGGGTGTGCATTCCAGAAGCAGGGAACCATTTGTAAAAGGGTATTAAGGCAGGAGATGGAATGTCACAAAAGGAAAGCAGCTAGCAGATCCATTTGACTGGAAAGAAAAGGGAGCAAAGAGAAATAATATAAAATGACTGGAAAAGTAGGCAAGAACCAGAAGGCTTTAAATGCCAGCTGAGGATTTTCTTTATTTTATCCTAGAGTCAATAGGGATCTACTGATTATTTCGGGGCAGGGGGTGGGGTTAAAAAGAGAGAGGAATATGATTAGATCGGGATTTTTTTTTTCAGAATGAATTTTAATTTGGCAGTTATGTGGAGAATGGATTGGCAAGGGGAAGACAAGGCAGAGAGACCAATTAGGAGTCTTTCGTAAGAGTCTCTCCTTCTCTCTCTCTCTCTCTCACACACACACACACACACACACACACACACATACACACACACACACCACTCTATAAACTCCAGTGGCTTCCTATTCACTCTGGGAGCAAATATAAAATGTTCTGTTTGGCATTCAAAGCCTTTCATAACCTAGCCCCCTCCTACTTCTTAGTCTTTTTTTTTAGGGGGGGGCAATTGGGGTTGTGGCTTGCCCAGGGTCACATAGCTAGTAAGTGTCAAGTGTTTGATCTGAGGCCAGATTTGAACTCAGGCCGTCCTGACTTCAGGGCGAGAAGCTCTATTCACTGTGCCACCTAGCTGCCACTCAGTCTTCTTTCACCTTACTCCCAACGCATACTTTTTAATGGAGTGATGCTGGCCTCCTGGCTGTCCCACAAGCAAGACACTCCATCTTTCAACTCCAGACATTTTCTCTGATTATCTATCCCCCGTGCCTAGAATGCTTTCTCTCTCCTCTACTAAACTACTGTCCTCCCTGCTTCCTTTAAGTCCCAACTAAAATCCTTCCTTCTACAGGGAAACCTACCCCAACCTGTCTTGATTCCAGAGCTTTCTTTCTGTGGATATTTCCTATTTATCTTGAATATAGCTTGTTTTGTATATATTTGTTTGCATGTTGTCTCCCCCATCAGATTGTAAGCTCTTTGAGGGTAGGGGCTGTCTTTTGCCTCTTTTTGTATCCCCAGTGCTTAGCACAGTGTCTGGCACATAATAGGTACTTAATAAATGTTGATCGATTCAATGAAGCTGGGGAAAATATGAGATCTATTTAGGACATGTAGAGCTTGAGGTGCCTGTGACCATCTAAATGAAGATGTCTAGCAGGCAGTTGGTAATAATTTGAATTTATCTTGTATACATTTTGAATTTACTTCTCTGTGTACATGGCATTATCCCATGACCCCACATCTCCAAGCCCCTTTCCCCTTTTCTACCACATACCCCTCAGTAAAACCATCCAGTTCCTTCAGGACAGAAATTGCTTTGTCTTTGTGTCCTCAATGCTTAGCACAGTGCCTGGCATGTCAGAGGAATTAGAAATGCTTGTTGGAGTGAATTAAATATAAAGAACCTTAGAGATCACCTAATCAACAGTCTTATTTTACAGATGAAAAAATCTGAGACCCAGAGAGCGCGCTGAAGTTCACATTGGCTAGTTGGTGGTAGAAGTGTGACTAGAACACCCAGTAAGAATAAAGGCTAATTTCAGGTTTAAAGGACTGTCTCTCTACTTCCCAAGTGTATTTTAATTTCTTTCATCAAAGAGGAACAGCATGGTTTAGTGGAAAGGCCAGAGGACTGGGAAGGCAAGAAAACTGAGATTTAGTGACTGTGGCCAAATAACTCATATGTAGACCAAGGAGTTTGTCAGATAAACTCCAAGGTCCCTTTTAGACTCTAAAATTATGAGTCTATGAAAAGTGCTGAAATTAGGCTTTTTATTATTAAAACCCAGTTAGAAACTTAACTTGTCCTCTTTGCTTGCTGCAAAATAGGTTAAATTTGAGGTAGTGACATAAGCAATTTCCTTTTCCCATTTATGGATGCCATATACCCTTGGCATGCCATCTTGATGTCCAGACCCTTCAGTTCTCCAGTTGATGGACCTGGCATATAAAGCTCTTATCTCTGTAGGTCTTTGCTTCTTTCTGGCAGTATAGGATTCTTTGTATCACATATAACTATGTGTAATTCATAGCTTCTAACAGCATGGAAAACGAAAATGTTTAAATGTACTTCTGTGAATCTTTAAAATTCTCTCCCCATCAGAAGTGTTTGATGGTAGAGAGGCCAAATTTGGGGGAAGAGGGAGGAGTGGAAGGAAGGGAGGAAAAGGTTGTTGTGGTTCAAGTGAATCATTTTTCCATTAACTCAAAAACCTTGGAATAGGGAGAAAGCAAAAAGAAAAAAAAAGAAAGAAAAAATTCTCACGGAAATGAATGAAGGTGTGATAATGCCAACTTCCTTTTTCTCCTTGATAAAAATCCTTGCACATTTCCAAGAGTTAACAGGATGGTAGTAAATATTTCAGACATTTTTTATGTACATAGGATCACTGATCTAGAGCTGGAAGAGAACTCAAGAGAATCTAGTCGAATCTCATCATTTAACAGATAAGAAAACAAAAGTCCACTTGGGAGAGTTACCCAAGCTCAAGCAGAGACCAAGGATCGCAGGTCTTCTGACTCTAGACCCAGTGACCCCAGGGATTGGGCTGTTTCAGTTAAGGCTTAAAATTGTAAGATTAATGGAGTTAAAGCTGGATAGGACTTCAGAGATCATCTAGTCCTATTCTCTTATTTTATAGATGAGGAAAATGAGGCTCAAAGAGACATGACGCCTACGATTACAGAAGTAGTAAGTAGAAAAGCTGGATTCAAACTCAGGTTTCTGACTCCAAAATCAAATTTTTTTTTCCACCATAACATACTGCCTCTTCTGTCAGTAGCTCTCAACCTGCTGGTTGAGGATTCTTACATTATAAGGTACCTGGCGTAAGGGGGCCTGGAGAGATTTTATGTTTCTATAATATGCATTTTCTGAATACTACAGGGTTCTTTAAAAAAAAAACCTGGAGGCTTCAATTTGGATCACATCTTTATTTATTTTCATGTGCCCTCACTTCTGATATTAGACAGGAAAAAATAAAGCTATAAAGAAAATTGCAGAGCAATAGCAATGACATGCAAAGAAAGAATTCAATGACCTACTCCACATCATTCAAAGTCTAATTGAAAGGAGGTATCGTCCTTATTAGTAATTACATATAGATAGCTAAATAAATACACGCATATCTATGTGGGGGGGGGGCATGTACCCTTATCAAAAGGCAAGATCCAGGACACACAGTCAAGAGAAAAACAGCACAACCCTACTCACTATTATGATTCATTTTTTTCTGTTGTAAGGTTAAAAGAAGACAAGCATTGCTGCATTTACCTAATCTGAGAGAGCTCTGAAGAATATAACTATAAGGGTGATCCATTTATTGACTGGAAGTAAGAAGCAAATAAGATTACAGGCAGAGGAGAAATCCAATCAGCATCCCTTGTGAGTTGTATTTATTTATTAACACTAATAAGAATTCTATGGTCAATTCTGGAGCTTTTATTAGAAACATGGAAGGACTGCCAAGATCGGATCATAGTAAGGTCTAGGGCTACCATAAGAAATAGAACTGATACAAAACTAGTTGTAATATTGCCAGTTCCTTACACATTTACCACTACCAAATAAGAAAGAAAAATAATCATTTTAGGAGCTAAGGATTTTAAGCCATAAAAAGTCTAATTTATGATTCAAACAAACCTGTCCTTGATTCACATAACTTGCTTACTTCCCATTCCCTAAAATTATCGCCAAACAAGTAAGATCAAATAGAATGAAATGAAATAAAAATATTAAAATGTATTGAGATTCAACATATATATACATATATGTATATACATACATACATATATATATATATATATATAATGTTAAACTCTTTCCTTCTCTGTAAATGAGTAAAAAATTCTGTGTTCACGTCTTGACCCATATACTTACTAACATTGAAACTTTGAACAGGACAAAACTTTCCTTAGCAGCAGTTTCATTTGGAAAATGGGAAAATAATACTTATAATATCTATCACACAAATTTGGAGAAAGGAAGATATTATACCCCATCCTCCTTTTCCCACTTTCCAGCTAAAACTGGATGACTATTTTTAGTCATGTTACTTAAGTTGCTCATTTCCAGGCCTCCATAGTACTGCTGCCCAGACATCTCCAACCACCACATCTCCATCTTGGCCATCACCTTTACTCCCTCCCCAATCTTTATGTATTATCTTACCTCATTAAGTATAAGCTCTTTGAGAGCAGACACTGGCATATTTTTATTTGTATTCCCAGAGCTTAGGACAATGCCTGCCACATAGTAAGTGTTTAGTAAATGCTCTGTCTATCTATCTATCCTATATATCATCTATCTACATTCCTACCTGCACAGTGGGCTGAAATTGTGCGTATTTTCAGTATAGAACTTTGGTTAGCTGAAAGACCTAGAAGAAACACATGGAGAATTCCAACAGATTTTGTTCTCTCTTTGCTTAGTATATTGTAAACATGTGTTTGCTATTCCTTGTAATATTGTGTCATTTACAAATCTGGTAAGTATGCCAACCATTGGCTTATCTAAGACATTACTAAAAATATAAAACAGCACAGGGCAAAGAAGTACAGTGTCCTAGAACCCTCCATTGGAGACATCTTTCCAAAATGATATCAAACCATCAATGACTTCTTTGGTTCCAGCCATTCAATCAGTTTCAAAACCACTCAACTTTATTGTTAACTAGCTCATATCTACCTTTTCCTTAAGCATTAGAGTTACTAGCTGTGTGACCCTGGGCAAGTCACTTAACCCCAATTGCTTCACCAAAGAAAAGAAGAAAAAAGAAAGAAAGAAAAGAAAAGCATGAGAAGCTGTCAAATGGTTGATTAAAATCTAGGTAAACTTTTCAACATTCCTCTAATCAACTAGTCTAATAGCTCAATCTAAAAAGGAAATAAGATAAATCTGGTATGATCAGTTCTTAATAAAATTATGCTTGTTTTTTGTGATTTCTACTTCCATTTCCATAAGAATATCTGGACCAGGGTCCTCTTTTTTTACCCCCCTTCAGGAGTTAATTTTTGGTTGGTTCATTATCTCCATTTGAGAATGCTTTGTTCAGATCTTATATTTGCTGCTATTGTTTTTATCCTGGTTATTTCATAATTTTGTAAATAGTTATCCATTTCACTTCAGTATTTGGTTTTATTAGCATTTAATTGGTAAAGTAGTTTTTGATATATGTATTTTCCTTTGATTTATTGAACATCACCACTTCTTATTGTTAATTTGGCTTTCCTCTCTCTTTTTTTGATGAAATTAGCTAATGATTTACCTTCTAAATCATTGGTCTTTAAAAAATAAAAGATTTTACTTTTATTTATAAGTTCAATAGTCCCTTCATTTTTAATTTTGCTTATCTCTTCAATGATTGTCCAATTTCTACTTTTTTCCTTATTATTATTTTCTAGAGTTTTTTTAGTTCTTTGTTTAGCTAATTGACTTTCTATTCTCTCTCTTAATATGTGTTCAGATATTGTGTAATTACAATGATAAATATTGGTCCTAAAGAAGAAATGGAAAAGAAGTGAACTTTCCTCCCTTCTTTGCAAAAGCATAGAACTATAAGTATGAAAATTTGCATGTAAGAAGATTCAACTAATGTATTTGGAAAAGGAAATGGCAAACCACTCCAATATCTCTGGCAAGAAAACTCCAAATGGGGTTATGAAGAGTTGGACACAACTGAAAAACAACTCAACAACAATAAAAAGTTAATGTATTGGTTAGCTTTGTTGGACTGCTTTGTATTTTCTCTTTCCTTTTTTATTCTTTGTTGCAAAGGATGACTCACTGGGTAAAAGAATAATAATGTAATAATATATAATTATATTACATATGACATACATTTTAATAATACATAATTACAAATTTTATATATAATATATAATAGATATATAATTATAATATATTATATCACATATGCTGTATATCATATATAATATAACTATATATGTTATATATTACATATTTTGATAATATATTATATGTAATTTATAGTAAATAATATATTTTAATAATATGTAACTATATAATAATTTCTGGATATTAATCCAGAATTAAGATCATATAAAAACAAAATATAACAGTACATGTTTTAAAATATATTTCCAAAGATGAAAGTTTTCTCCTAATAATTCCATTAGATGTAGCCTGAAAATATTGGTATGTTGTCTCATTGGTATAATTTTCAATGTAGTTATATATTGTTTCTACAATTTTAATCCATTCATTATTTAACATAACATTATTTGATTTCATTTAATTCAGCCTCCCTTGTTCATATGTCCCTTGCTGGTAACAATTTTGTTGTGTTATAATCTATAAATAATTCATTTGACATTCCTACCTTTCTTCATTTGTGAGTTATTTATTTTTGTAAAGATGCTAAATAACGCTAAGATATAAATCTACTCCTTAAAATTCCCATTCTATGGTTGTCATAGGTCTGCGATATCTAATTTTTCTGATATTCTTTTTTAAATACTTAATTTTTTTCTTTTTCTATTTGTCTAAGTCTGAAAGAAGCATGTTGAATTCTTCAGGTATTATTGTTCCACTAGCTAGGAAGCGTGATTAAGTGAATAGAGTGCTGGACTCAGAAAGACCTGGGTTTAAATCTTGTTTCACATACTTACTGTGTGATCCTACACAAATCATTTAGTTTATCTGAGCATTAGTTAACTCATTCATAAAACTGGGATAATAACAGCAGCTACTTCATAGGGTGATTATGAAGCTCAAATGTAATAAAACATATAAAATGTTTTGTAAACTTTAAAGCACTATATAAGTGAGCTGTTAGTATCATTGTTGTTATGATTGTAATCACCCTTTCTCATTCCAGTTATCTTTCAGATAAAATTACTACTAGAACACATCACTCTCCCTCTATTCTTATTCATGTAATGTTCTGCAGACTATCAAACAGGAGGATGAGAAACTATTTTCAGAGGAAGGGGGGTGATGATTGAATGAAAAAAATTGGGATACAGGTTCATTTTCTGTAGACCTGAGGGAAACATCATCAGGACAACTCCAAAAGCAGAAAAAATGATGGCACTAGTGTATACTTCATTATATTCCCACCTGGTTTTGTTTTCTCTGCTAAGTTTCTATATTTTGAGAGTTTTCCACTCCATTTTGCTTGGAAATTATGAGTATTTAATACAGTGACATCTACCAAAAAATTTCTTCTTAAATTTTTGTGGGTTGATATTACATCCAGGATATTCTGAGCAACCATTTGTGTGACAATGCTCTGGTTCTAGTATACTTTATTTGGTGAATTCTCATGTATATTTGGGAGTTTGAATTTTTATTCTAGGGCTTTGGCATCTGTTTTTGAAGTACAGCAAATTTAGCACAGTGCCTAACACAGAATATGTGCTTAATAAATACTTGTGGACTTGACTTGCTTTGACTTCCGGAATATAATTCTGGCCACATAATACCTGCATCAGAGAGTTATAAAACAAATGGCTATGTGAGGTCTAAGGGGACCAGGTAAGGCTTACCATAAAAGGTGGGTTTTGAATTGGCCTTTGAAAGATTGACAAGGGGCAGCTAGGTGGCACAGTGGATACAGCACTGTCCCTTGGGTCAGGAGGACCTGAGTTCAAATCCAGTCTCAGACCAGACACTTGACACTTACTAGCTGTGTGACCTTGGACAAGTCACTTCATCCCAATAGCCTCAGGAAAAAAAAAAGATTGACAAAAAATATCTGAAGTTATTTTTTCATAAAATGCCAGACAATAAAGTTTGGAAATGAGACCCTTGAACATGGATCATTTTGGAAAATTGAAAGGATCTGAGTTTAACAGCAGAAATGTAATTCTTATCTTTTTAGTATTGTCATTAAACCTCTTTCTCTGGATAGTCATAATATTTCAATTAAGATGATCCCCAACAAATCACATCACCTCTCTGAGCCTCAGTTTCTTCATTTACAAAATAGAGATAATAATACTTGTTGTATCTTACAGGTTCAAAGTGAGGAAAACTTTATGAGACTTAAGCCCTTTACAAATGTATTATTATAATTCACCTTGTAGGTGAAAAAAAAGGCTAAAAGTAGGAGTGAGATTTACTAGTTCTGTCCTAAGATCTCCAGACCATGTGTTGTATGAACAAAGAACAGAAGGTTCGAGCTTGCACTGCTGTTACATCTTAATATAACACTGACTTTCATCTTCATTAACTTCCTAGAAATCTAGCGCCAAATCAAGTGAGACCAACAAACATTTCTGGAATGCCAACTATGGTTTAAGGCATTATTTAGGCTGTAAAGGAAGAAACAAAGGTAAATGAGATATAATTCTTGTATTTTAGGAATTTATAATCTAATAGAGAAGATAAAACATGTACACAAACAAATATAACACAGGTGTAATAGGAGATCACCCGAGGATAGAAAAAGCTCTGGCTGAAGAGGCCAAAAATTGATACATCAAGAGGTAGAATTTGAGCTAACCCCTTGAAGAATGAGTAGGATCTCAACTGCTAGATACGTGGGAGGGTATTTTAGGCATGGCAAATATTGTTGGGGAAAAAAAAGATATAGAGGTATGAATGCTCGGGATCTCCTCAGGATACAGAGTAGATTAGTTGGGTGGAAGCACTGAATACGTACAACCAACTACTATGAGATAAACCTAGAAAGACAGACTAGAGCCATGATATAGATGACTTTTCCCCAACCACTCTTTTTCTAAAGGTATGAGAAAAACAAAGCAAGAGAAAGAAAGCCTGAGTGGTGAGAACCTTCATTATTAATTAAGATGTTCTAGTGTGCAAATGCTCTTCTCCTTTCCCTTTCCATTTGTTTCATCTAAATATCCCCAAATCTACCAATTCCAAAATCCAGATAGAGACATTACCATTGTTGAGGTTCCATTTACCCTTTTCCCCCCCTTGTTCTTCTAACACTCCAACCATTCCGTAGATTCATAAACTACTAAAGTTGGATGACCTTATAGACCATCTATTCCAATTCTCTCCTTTTTAGAAATAAGAAAACTGATGACCAGAATCGAGTCAAATCAAGAAGTGTTTATTAAGTGCTTGTTATCTGCCAATATTAAGTATATTAAGTGTGGAGATAACAAAGAAGGAAAAATAATCCCTGTCCTCAAGGATCTCACATTCTATTGGGGGAGAAAACTTGCAAACAACTATTTATGTACAAAATATATACAAGGTATATTGGAGGTAACCTCAGAAGGAAAGTACTAGCATTAAAGGAAACTGGGAAAAGCTTCTTGCATAAGATGGATTTTGGCTGAGATCTGAAGAAAGCCAGGGAAGTTAGGAGATAGAAATAAGGAGGGAGAGTATTCCAAGTACAGCCAGTAAAAATGCAAATCAAGAGACTGGGTGTCCTGGGCAAGGAACAACAAGGAGGCCAGTACTGCTGGATCATAGAGTAAGGTGAAAGAGGAATGGAAAAGTCGAGGTCACAGTTGCAAAGAAGAGACTAGAATCTGGGTCTCCTGAGTTTTGGCTCAGTGGTCTTTCCTCTACAGCTGTCAGTGCTGCCTCTATCACTTCTTTGTCATATATCTTTCCATTATTATTTTTGTAACTGAGATTGACTGAGCATGTGTTCAGGCCACAATTACTAACATGTACTCAGACTAAAGGGCATGAACAGCCAGAGTCTCTTAATTGGTTCTTTGGTCCCAGTTGATGGAGGTGGGTGTATGAAAAAGAGTGATTAAGCCAGAAAGAGCTACTCACAAAGTAGGCTTAAAAGAAAAGGTCAAAACTCTGCCCCAATTTCTCTTCCTCTGTTTCAAAGTCCAGATGGGATTCTACTGGCTTAGCCTTGAACTTCCACTTGGAGGACAAGGGAGAGAAGATTTCTTTCCATCTCCCTCCCCCAGCACTAGCTATAGCATCTATACGAAGGCAATTATCAATCAGCACTTCTACTAGATGGATGTTTACAGTCTTTGTGACTACCTCATAGGTCAATGAAAGTTCCTGGGTACTGACAGCCGGAGGCACTTTCTGCATCTACATCTCCTACAGAGTTACACTGTCAGAAGCATAAGCTATGCACGCCTAGTTGGGCAAAATATTTAGAACCTGAGTTGCTATTCAGACAGTACAAATCTAGAGGAAAATGAACTTTGTTTATCATGCTTTACCTGGAGTCTTTACTTCCCAGGAGAGTCTAATAGAGGTGATGTATAACATGTGTTTCTTTATCCATTTATGGACTCCTTGGAGGTCTTCAAATCCTTAAGTCTTCTGGGGGTCTTTTCAACCTTTGAGAAGAGTATATTAGGAATGGCAAGCTGTTATTTCGTCTTTAAAGTATTTATTAATGTGATCTTATCAATCCCTTGTGCCTTAAGCATGTATGTATGTGTGTGTGCAAGAGAGACAGAGAGACAAAGGCATGGGGGAGGGGGTAATGGAGGAGAGGAAATAAATTCTATACCTGACATCTGCTCCTGTGTATATTGATTAAATTTTCTAGAAAAAAATTCTGTTGGTCCTTTATAGGGAGACTATTGACATAAGGCAAAACTAAGCTTTGTCTAAGGAATTACTTACGCAAAATTGTTCTCCACATGGAATAACTCCATGTGGGGTAAAATGAGCCAAAGAATGTGAGAAGGGCCTGGTCTTCCCTCTCTATGGGGAAAGGCTCTGCCAACACTGAATCTGAGGTTCATTTTAACTGAGAAGCAAGACTTCCTATATTTGAAACTATGCCCAAAGGGTTTGATCCAGCAATACCACTATTAGGTCTGCAACCCAAAGAGATCATTAAAAAGGAAAAAGAGGGCAGCTAGGTGTGGCAGTGAATAGAGCACAAACTTTGGAGTCAGGAGGACCTGAGTTCAAATCTGACCTCAGACATTTGCTACTTATTAGCTGTGTGACCCTGGGCAAGTCACTTAACTGCATTGCCTAGCAAAAACACAAAAACAAACAAACAAAAAAACAGAAAAAAGGGAAAAGGACCTACATGTTCAAAAATATTTATAGCAGCTCTTTATATGGTGGCAAAATATTAGAAATTGAGAGGATGTCCATCAATTGGGGAATGGCTAAAGAAGCTGTGGAATATGAATGTAATGGAATACTGTTGTGCAATAAGAAATGATGAATAGTGAGATTTCAGAAAAACCTGGAAAGATTTATACAAACCAATGCAAAGTGAAATGAGCAGAACCAAGAAAACATTGTACCCAGTATCAGCAGTGTTGTGTGATGATAAACTGTGAATGACTCAGTTCTTCTCAGAAACACAATGATCCAAGACAAGTACAAAGGGCTCATGAAGTAAAATGCTCGGAATGCAGATTGAAGCACACTTTTTTCACTTACTTTATTTTCATGTTTTTTTTCCTTTTGATCTGTTTCTTCTTTCACAACTATGACTTAATATGAAAATATGTTTTACATGATAGCACACGTATAACCTATATCAAATTGCCTACCATTTTAGGAAGAGAGAAGAGAGAGAGAAAAATAATTTGGAACTCAAAGTCTTGTAAATTTGAACACTAAAAATTGTCTTGACATGTAATTGGGGGGAAATATAAAAAAACTATTAAAACTAAAGCAAAAAAAAAAGAAATACAGTCCCCCTACCTGAACCGTAAATGACATCTGCATAGTATGAATGATCATTTGCTCATGCTTTTATTCTTTACAGTTTATTTAGAAAAAATATGAAAACTCTCTTTCATGAAACCATAACAAAGTCCAGAATCTGTCCTCAAGCAGAAATCAATAGTGTTATCTGGTAGTATTGCAAGGTAAAATTATTTAAAAGTTATATATTTGTATTCACTTTTTATAGAAAATATCTAGCTCTTATAGGATCTCATAAAGTCTCTTACAGAAAATAATAATAGCTAGGACTTAAATAAAACATCAAGGTTTACAGAGTGCTTTACAAATATTACATACTTTGGAAGAACTATATCTTTTATTATTAAATAATTACTAAAAGATAAATGAGGGTATTGTGTTGTATTTCTCACAATGACTACATATTTACAGCTTGGGAAATTTCTGCAATAATACAATAGAATTTTACAGATGAAAAGCAAGGTTACCAACTGAATGAACCACGAACTGGAAATCAGGAAGACTAAGAGCTAGGCCCAGTTGTACCTCCAGTTTGCCTATGTGCTCCTAGGCAAGTCATTCAACCTCCTTGGCCCTTCATTTCCTCATGTATAAAATAGGAAGGGAGAAGAAGAAAGAGAGAGAGACAGATAGAGTAGGAGGAGGAAGGAAGAGAGAGAGAGACAGAAAGACACAGAGAGACAAAAGAGCAGGGAGAGAGATAGAGATAGAGGGGAGAGAGAGAGAGAGAGAGAGAGAGGAGACAAGAGGAGACAAAGATAGAGATATAGAGAGAGAAAGAGAGAGGAGAAAGACTACTCTCTTCCCATACTAAAATTCTAAGAATAAAAATATTTTTAATCCAGAAGTTTCCACACTTCAAAACAAAAATGTAATGCATCACTATTTAATAATACGAATATAATGTTGTTGGTCAGTCATTTTAGTCATGTCCAACTCTTTGTGACCCCATTTTGGAGTGTTCTTGGCAAAGATACTGGAGTAATTTCCCATTTCCTTCTCCAGCTTGTTTACAGATGAGGAAACTCAGACAAACAGGGTTAAGTGAGTTGTGCAAGGTCACACAGCTAGGAAGTGTCTGAGGCCAGATTTGAACTCAGAAAGATGAATCTTTCTGACTCCAGGCCCAGCACTCTATCTGATGTGCCACCTAGCTGTGAGTATAACATTAGGAGAAACTTTATCCCAGAAAAGAAAAGGAATTTTCTTTGTATTACTTGGAACATTCCTCACTGCTGCTTGTGAATCATGAGAGGAAACAAAAAACTATTATAAAATGCAGACATCCTTAAAAATACCTCCTATGTAAGAAATACTTGACATGAAGTCAAACGGCAAGAATAAAAACAGTTACAGAGAGAATCAGGGATTGCCATTAAAATGTTATCTGGGATTTTCTGCACTAAGACATTGCTGGTATTGGAGTATCTGAGTTCTCCCTCACACAAGGATCCCCAGAAAGATACTCCCGGTTTGAGACATTTTCTTGGATCAATATTCACTTAAAACCATAGTCCAAGAACCATTACTCGTATATTTATTTTAGTAGGCCAACTAGAGAATATGTTGATTATATTCATTCAAACAAATGTAAATCAAGCATCATGACAAAATGAGATTTCCCTCATAGGTACAGAGAACCATTCTCTCAGGTTACCAGTGTTGTACAGTGTAGGCAGCATTATACAGTGGAAAGAACACTAGCTTTGGAGTCAAAGGACCTAGGTTCAAATCTAGCATCTCATTTACTGCCCGAGTAATTAATGAAACCTTAAATAAGTCACTCTAGTAATCTATGACCTTAAGTCACTAAACTTTTCTGGAACTCAGTTTCCTCATCTGTAACACGAAGGGGTTAGACTTGATGACCTCTAAAGTTCATTAGATTGTAAGCTGCTTGGAGCCAGGAAGTTTTTGCCTTTCTGTGAATTTAAGATTCCTTCCAGCTCTTTGTACAGCAATATCCCCAGGTTTTGCAAATAGTAGGCACTCAGTACATGCTGGTAGAATTGAAGAAGCTGTTCCATATGTTTATTATTATATTTTATTTTATTGTTAATAATTAATAATATAATTAATAATGTTTATTATTATAGATAATGGGGAAAAGCATGGATTTGGAAAGGCAATGATAGACCTATCTGATAAAGTTAATGAGATGTAAGATGTGCCCGACATAAAATGAAGCAGATAGAGGAAGGTCACCCGCAATAATTGAGTCGAATTCTTCCTGGAATATTCTTTGTTTCCTATATGATCAACATCATAATCCTATAATCATCTAATTTTCAATTGCACAAATTTGTAGGAGACAATAAATGAACAGGAGGGAGATAACCTATGCTTTTCTCCAAAATAAATGTATAAAATAAATGAGCCATGAAAATAAAAAAATCAAACTTCTTATTTATGCCTGAAAGAAAATTAAAATTGGGCCTAATGAAAATCAATGCAATAGTAGGCCTAGTAAAGATTGAGTATGCTCTGGCTCTTATTTCTCCTCACTTTTGTATTTATTTTTCATGGAAACTTGGTGCTGAAACTCTAGGTCGACTTGCTACCAGTCAGGATTGGAAGTAGTGTCCTAAAAGTCTTAGTGCTGATTTAAGCTTTAATAATTTTACTAGTATAAACTGTATAAACTTACCCAAAAAAACTGAAAATTTACTTATTTAAATTTCTTATATACAATTTAGTTTTGAGAATTTTAAATAATGAATTTTAACTTTAACAAGACAGGAAACCTTGTCATTGTGAATTGCATGTGTGACAGTTTCTGGATATTTTTTCACCCAGCAAATTATCAAAGGAGGTCCTCTTTCTTGGCCACCTTGGTCACCTGACCTATCTCCACTACACTTTTCTTCCGGGGCCACAACAAAACTGTCGTGCATACATCAAAACCTAATTCTTTGGATGGTCTTAAGGCTATGGTTACAAATGCAATCCCTTTAGTCACTAGGCAGCAGCTGATTAAAATTTTTACCAAAAACCAACTAGAGTGATATATAGCATAAGTCAGTGGTGATATTTAACTTTAATAAGAAATATTTAAATAATATAGATAACCTTTCAAATGTTTTTGGTAAATTTGTACTTCTAAAGTTATGAAAGCTTAAAATGCACAAAGACTTTTGAGACACCCTGTAGGTAGCAACCAAGGATTCAATACAAAAGAGGCAAAATGAAGGACACTTTTTATTATTACTTTTAACAAATGCATATTTTATTGCCAAAAGATTCTATTCTGTCACAAGATTCTACAGACTTGTGATAAGTCAAGTCACATTTGTTATAGCAAAGACTAAAAGTCTTTAATGGACACACTGAAAGTCTTTAATAGACACACAGAAGAAAAGATTTTCAAATGTAGGGGATTGCTTTGCCTAGACCAATATCTTCTTGCTGCAGACAGAGAATTGTACTATATTCCTTTTTAATGTACTGATAGTAGTTAAAAACAGTAAAGATGACAAGGAAGGGAAAAGGAGCCCAAAATGAATATGGGCAGATAAGACTAATACAAATTTTGCCAGTCAAATAAAACTGGACATGGAAGGATGTTAGTGAATTTTGAACACTATTCTTAAGGTTAAGCAACATTTTAATGAATTTAAAAATCTTCACTAATGACATTGCTTCTACTACAGGCCTACTAGTAGTATTCCTTGGTCAAATGGTATAAACAGTTTTTTAACTTTTGAGGCATAGATCTAAATTGCTTTCCAGAATGGCTGTACCAATTCACAACTCCACAAACAGTACATTAATGAGTCTGTGTTCCCATAGATACTCCAACATTGGTCATTTTCCATTTTTATCACCCCTGCAGATATAATGGATGTGAGGTGTAACCTCAGAATTGCTTTAATTTACATTTTTCTCATTATTGGTAATTTGGAGCATGTTTTCATATGGCTTCTGATAACTTATTTTTCTTCCTGGGAAGATTATCTGCTCTTATTCTTTGACTATATCTCTATTTTTTAAAATAAATGTTTATTAATATATTTGGTTTTTATATTGCCTAAATTTCTTCTTTTATCCTTCCATCTCCCTTATCCCAGAAAGCCATTCCATATATTACAAAGTATTTTTAAGAAAAAGAAGAGAAAAAAATCAGCAAAACTAATTAATACATCAGAAAAATATATGCTATATTCCATACCTGTTGACTTCCCATCTCTGAAAATGAGTGGGATAGGGATATTTTCTTATATCTCTTCTTTGGGGCCATACTTATTCTTTCTAATTTGGAACATTCAATTTTGAAATATAGGTGGTTGTTCATTCCATTTATATTGTTGCAATAATTGCGCATATATATATATATGTATGTACATGTATATATGTATGTATGTAGGCATATATATGTTGACACTACTTACTTTGTTCTGCATCAGATTCTATAAATCTTTCCATGCTTCTCTGCAGTCACCATATCTGTTGTTTCTAACAGTGCAGTGATATTCCATTACTTTCAGGTACAACAATTTGTTTAACCATTCTCCAAACAATGGGAATCTAATTTGTTTAAAAAAAAGTGCTACCATAAATACTTTGGTGTGTATGGGGACTTTCTTCTTATGACTGACCTTCTTGAGATATATGCTTAGGAATATAATCTCCTGGTCAAAGTTCATGGACATTTAACTACTTTATTTGCATAATTTCAAGTTGCTTTCCAGAATAATTTTACTATTTCCCAGCTCTACCAACAATGTAGTAGTGTGTCTATCTTTCCCTATATCCTGTCCCCATCATCTCTCTCAATTTGATGAGTATGAGATAAAACCTCAGGGTTATTTTGATTTGCATTTCTCTTAATGTTAGTGATTTGGAGCTTTCTTTCATATGCTTGCTAATAGTTTTTGATTCTTCTCTTGAGAACTGTTTATATCATTTGACTACTTAACTATCTTGGAAAATGGCATTTGGTGTTACATATTTCTGTTAGTTGTCTATATGTCATGAATACCAAACCCTAATCCAAGCAATAGGAAGATGTCTTTTCCCACTAGACCTCTTCCCATCTTATCTTAGATATGTTAATTTTGTGTGTGTATAACATTGTTATAAGTATGAATCAGTTTCTTATATATCTCAGAAATGAGACCTTTATCAGAAAAACTTCCTTAAAATGTTTTCCCAGTTACCCATTTCCTTTCTAATTTTAGCTTTCTCGGTTTTGTTTGAAAAAAAACTGAAACTGTATTTAATCAAAATTATCCATTTTCTCATTTGTGATCCACTTTATCCCTAGCTTGGTCATGACCTCTTCATCTGGGGTTCTCTAAGTAAATCATCATATCTTCTGCAAAAAAGGGATAATTTTGTTTCCCTTTTGCCTATGTTTATTGCTTCAATTTTTTCTTGACTTATTACAATAGCTAACATTTTTTTCAATTATACCAAAAAGTAATGGTGATTGAATGAATAAATAAACAAATAAATAGGTAGATTTGTCTCCACTCTACATCTGCTACTTTGCCTGGTTTTAACTCCTCAGAACAAGATGGCCCTCCCATGTTAAGGTCTTCACCTCTAATCTCATCACCTGGCACGTGGTAAGTGTTTAATAAATTTTTTTGGATTTTGGATATATAAGTAAATGGACAGATAAATAAATGGCTAAATGAAAGAACCAATTAGAAGAGCAAGGAAAAAATTAACTTTTGATTCTACAAATAGGGAAAGAATCTATGACTAAACAAGTTCTGGTGAAGGTCATACAATATTAAAGTATGCTGTTTTAATTTTATAATTTTTTAAAATGTTGGCACAAACAATTCTAATGTAGTAAAAATTAGAAGGAAAACACGTAACTTGGAAAAATCTTTTCTAAGATATTTAAGGAACTAATTCAAATTTATAATAGTCACTCGCCGAAAGATAAAAGTCAAAGAATATGAACAGTTTTCAAAAAAAGAAACTCTAAATCAATAATTAGAGAAATATAATTAAAGCAACTTTGAGGTTCTACTTCATGCCTATCAGACTAGTAAAGATAGCAAAAGAGGAAAGTTAGAACTTCTGAAGGAATTGTGGGAAACCAGGTACACAAATGAAATGCCCTACTGGAGATGTGAATTGCTTCAGCCATTTTGAAAAGAAATTAGGAAATGTGCCCAGAAACTTACCAAACTATGCATACCTTTAACCCTGCCATATCACTTAGTAATTTATGCCCCAAAAAATTAAATAAATAGGTAAAGGATTTGTGTGTTCAAAATGATATATAAGGGCTATTTTGTGGGAGTCGAAAACTGAAAATTAAGGGGTATCTTCTTATTAGAGAATGACTAAACAAACTGTGGCATACAATGTAAAAGGAATATAATTATGTTATAAGAAATAAAGAAATGGACAATTTCAGAGAAAACTGGGAAGACCTTTATGAATTGATGCAAAGCAAAGTGAACCAAATTAGAATAATTTATATAAAAACACTACAGAGAAAAACAGCTTTGAAAGATTTTAGAAATCTATGCAATGTTATATCACTAGTCCAAAAGAATGAAGATGAAACATTCCAGTCACCTCCTAAAAGAGAGAGGATGAATTTAAAATGCAGAAAGTAAAATACATTTTTAGGCATGGTTTATGTGGGAATTTGTTTTGCCAGTCAATGTAGATATGCATTGAGGGATTCGTTGCTTGTTTGTTTTTAATTTTTATTTTGTTTTTTCTTTCTTTTTTCTTTTTTTAGACAAATACTAAAACTTAAATACACTATAAGAAAAAAAGAAACATTATAAACTTAAATACAAAATAAGAAAAGAAAAAAACATGTCATGTGCACAGCAGAACATAGGAGAGGATTCAGAATATATAGCAATAACTTTTCATTTCAAGAAAATCTATATATTAAATACTGTGCATTATGCTGAAAGTTGTCCATCTTTTCTTTGCTTCCTTATAGGTTTTCTTTTGTTCTCTGATGCATGCTTTTTTTGGGGGGGGGGGGCTGAGGCAATTGGGGTTAAGTGACTTACCCAGAGTCACACAGTTAATGAGTTTTATGTGTCTGAGGCCGGATTTAAACTCAGGTCCTCCTGAATCCAGGGCTGGTGCTCTATCTACTGCGCCACCTAGAAGGCCGTTGCTATACACTTTTTACTTTGTTCTTTTTTCCCACTTCCTTCCCCTTACCCCCTACCCCAAAGCTACAATTAAGCATGGATATATTTATATATAAATACTGATATATACATACATATATACCTATATGCACATACATACATATATACACACATGCACACACACACACACACACATATATATATATGAATGTATAGTTTCCCTAAGAGATTCTACTCTTAATCTTTGCTCCCCTTCCTCCCCCCTACCCATCATTCCAAGGCTACAATTGAGCGTGGATATATAGGTATTGATATATACATACACCTATGCCCATATACACATACATACATATATAAACACACACATATATAAACATATACTTTCCCTAAGCGATTCTACTCCTAATCTTTGTTTTTATATTTATGCATCTCTTTTTTCCTATCTCTCCTAATTCCTCTACTTCTACCTGCTACCTTACCCTCCTATTACTTAGCCTACCCCAACTCCAGCAATCCTTCCCTTACCCTCCCATTCCCCTAAATCTAAACACCCTTTGGTAACCCCTTTGATCTATTCCATCTCTCTCCCCTCTAAAGATCCCTCCTCCTTTATCCTCTCCCCCCTCCCTATCCCCTTAGAGTTTTATTTCTTTCTAAATTTAGAAGGCTTTTATACTCTTCTAAATGTATATGTATTTCCCCTCTTAAACCCATTCCCGATGAGAGTAGGTTTCCAGAACTAACAGTCCCCTCCCCCATCCAATTCCTCTGTATTGGTTCTTCCTCTTGCACCTCATATGTATATGATAATTACTCCTTTAGCTGTTCTTGAATGGCTTTACTTTTCTGAAGTCATCTCATACTCAAGTCTACCCCAATATTTCTTATAGGCTGCCTAATTACTAGCAACAATCTTAGACACAGGTTTTACATTTTCCATACATAAAAGGTAAACGTTTTATCCTTATTTAGTCCCTTGTAATTGGTCATCAGTATGTACCTTCTATTTCTCTTGGCTCTTGTATGTCAAATCTTCTATTGAGTTTAAGGTTTAGGGTTTTGTTTTTTTTTTTAACGAAGTCCTGAAAGTCTGACAGTTGATCAAATGTCCTTTTTTCTGTCATTCAGAATTATGCTTAACTTTGCTGGATATGATACTTTTGTCAGGAAGCACAGTTCTTTTGCTCTTCAATATGTAGTGTTCTAAGACCTGTGATTTTTTATTGTAGCCACTGGTAGGTCTTGTGTGATTCTAATTGTGGTACTGTCACATGTAAATTGTTTTTTCTTCTTGTTGCTCATAGTATTTTGTCCTTGAGCTGCGGTTTTGTAATTTGACTATAATATTCCTATGAGTTTTCCTTGAAGGATCTCTTTTAGGTGATGATCGGTGGTTTTTTTCTATTTTTACCTTACCCTCTTGTTCTGATGCTTCAGGACAATTTTCCTTAATTATTTCTTGTATTATTGTATCAAGATCCTCTTTTTTTTTTAATCAGAGCTTTCAGGTAGTACAATTATTCCTATGTTTTCGCTTCCTGATCTGTTCTCTAGATCCGTTGTTTTTCTTATGGGATGTTTCATATTTTCTTGTATTTTTTCATTCTTCATATATTTATATATGTATATTTATGTGTGTGTGTGTGTGTACATACACACACACACATATATACACATACTTTGCTGGCTTCCCTTTGCCCAATTTTGATTTTCAAGGAGTCATTTTCTTCCTTAAGATTCTAGATCTTCTTTTCTAATTGGTTGACTTTCTTTTCATAATCTTCTTATTTTTCTTATATTACTCTTATTGTTCTTTTTAGCTTTTCCTCCATCTCTCTCATTTTATTTTTGAATTCTTTTTTAAGTTTTTCAATGAATTCTTTCTGGGCAGGTGATCATTTGACATTACTCTTTAGGGTAGAAGAGGGTTTCTTTCCTTCAGTATCCTCCTCGGACGCTGAACCCCGGTCTTCTCTATTCCCATAGTATCTCTCTATGGTTGGACTCTTTTTGCTATGCATTTTTTTGGTAATAATTTAGTTTTTATAATCACTTCTAATTCTGGGATATGATGGATGATGACTCTAGCCTCTGATTCTCTTTATTTTTTTTTTCATTTTTTTATTTTTATTTTTTTTCATTTTTTTTTATTTTTAACATGTGTTTTTAAAACTTTAGGTTACAAATTTTCTCCTTCCTCCCTCCCCACCCACTCTCATTGAAAAGGCAAGCATCTCGGTACAGGTTATAGATGTGTAGTCATGCAAAACACTTCCATAGTAGTCTTGTTGTGAAAAACTAAGTATATTTCCCTTCATCCTATCCTACCCCCCATTTAATCTATTCTCTCTTTTGACCCTGTCCCTCCTCAGAAGTGTTTGCTTTTGATTATCCCCTCCCCCAATCTGCCCTCCCCTCTATCAACCCATTTCTCTCTTGTCCCCATCCCCCCTTATCTTCCTGTAGGGTAAGATAGATTTCCAAACCCAATTGTGTATGTTATTCCCTCCTTAAGCCAAATCCTATGAGAATAAGATTTACTCATTCCCTCTCACCTTCCCCCATTTCCCCTCCACTGTAAAAGCCTTTTCTTGTCTGTTTCATGTGAGATATTTTACCTCATTCTACTTCTCCCTTTCTCCTTCTCCCAGTATAATCCTCTCTCATCCCAGTATAATCCTCTCTCATTCCATATATCACCCCTTCATCTTCAACTCACCCTGTGCCCTCTGTCTATCTATCTGTATATACATATAATTTTTTTCCCTCCCACTACCCTAATATTGACAAAAGACTCATAAGTTACAAATATCATCTTTCCCTGCAGGAATGTGTTCCAAATATCATCTTTCCCTGCAGGAATGTAAACAGTTCAACCTTAATAAGTCTCTTATGATTTCTCTTTCCTGTTTACCTCTTCCATGTTTCACTTGAATCTTGTATTTGAAGGTCTAATTTTCTGTTCAGCTCTGGTCTTTTCCACAGGAATGCTTGAAAGTCCCCTATTTCATTGAATAACCATTTTTTACCCTGAAGGATTATACCCAGTTTTGCTGGGTAGGTGATTTTAGATTGTAGTCCTAACTCCTTTGCCCTTCGGAATATCATACTCCATGCCCTCTGGACCCTTAATGTAGAAGCTGATAAATCTTGTGTTATCCTGATTGTGCTTCCACAGTACTTGAATTGTTTCCTTCTGGCTGCTTGCAATATCTTCTCCTTGACCTGGGAATTCTGGAATTTGGCTACTACATTCCTAGGAGTTTTCCTTTGGGGATCTCTTTCAGGAGGTGATCAGTGGATTCTTTCCATTTCTATTTTGCTCTCTGGTTCTAAAATATCAAGGCAGTTTTCCTTGATAATTTCTTGAAAGATGATGTCTAGGCTCTTTTTTTGACCATGGCTTTCAGATAGTCCAATAATTTTTAAGTTCTCTTTCCTGGATCTATTTTCCAGGTCAGTTGTTTTTCCAATGAGATATTTCACATTCTCTGCTATTTTTTTCATTCCTTTGGATTAGTGTTACAGTGCCTTGATTTCTCAAATTGTCCCTAGTTTCCAATTTCTCCATTCTAATTTTTAAGGAAGTATTTTCTTCAGTAAGCTTTTGGACTTCCTTTTCCATTTGGCCAATTTTGCTTTTTAGAGCATTCTTCTCCTCATTGGCTTTTTGGACCTCTTTTGCCATTTGGGTTAGGCTATTTTTTAAGGTATTATTTTCTTCAGTATTTTTGGGGGTCTCCTTTAGCATCACTCAGTTTTTCCTCTCCTTCTCTTACTTGCTTCTCAAAATCCTTTTTGAGCTCTTCCATGGCCTGGGACCAATTCATATTTTTCTTGGAGGCTTTGGATGTAGGAGCTTTGACTTCATTGTCATCTTCTGATTTTATGTTTTGATCTTCTTTGTCATCATAGTAAGTCTGACTCCTTTTGCGCTGCTTGCTCAAGATCTCAGCCAATTACTTGAGTTATATACTCTTAGTTAAGGTAGGAGTCTGTTTCCAGTGTGGAGAATATACTGTCCCAAGCTTCAAGGGTTTTATGCAGCTGTTTTCAGAGATACTTCTAGGAACCTGTAAATTTTCAGTTCTTCCAAGGTTCTATGATCAAGGGCAAGGTGTTTACTCCTTTCCTGGCCTGTGCTTTGCTCTATGAGCATTCTTTCCTGTCTTGGAACTGTGAGGAGGGTTTCCTGTCCACAGCCACTACAAGTTCCACCACGCCAGTGCTCCTCCTCACCCCAGGACCGCCCCTCAGAACTGTGACCCAGACCCAAGCATGGGCAAAGCAAGAGAATCCTGCCCCAGCAGAGAGATCCTTGCAATCCCCAACTTGATTCCCCCTCAGTCTGTGGGTGGCAGCCACTGTCCAGGGGCTGGAACCCCACCATGCTTCTATCTCATGGTAGAAACAGACTTTTCCCACTGTCCTTCCAAGTTGTCTTTGGTGTTCGTGGGTTGAAATGTCTGGAAACCGTCACAGCTGCCTGTGATTCAGTCCTCTGAGGCCTGCGCGCCCATGCCAAACTGTGTTCCTCTCCCCGCCCGGCACGATATACCTTTCTGATCAACCATCCAGGCTGTCTTTGGCTGGAAATTTGTTTCACTCTGTCTTTTTGTGGGTTCTGCTGCTCTAGAATTTGTTTAGAGCCATTTTTATAGGTATTTGGAGGGGTTTGGGGGAGAACTCAAGCAAGTCACTGCTTTTACTCCACCATCTTGGCTCTGCCCCACCCATTCTCTTTAGTTCTCCCCTTTGACCTTGAACTCAAACCAAGACCCCCTTCCTCTTGTAAGTGCCCCCAGCCTGCAGCGTCCTACCCCACTGCTTCTGCACTCACCAGGTGTGTGCTGGTTCCTTCTCACCCCGGCTACTACTTGCAGCACAACTGGGTCTGGTGCTCCTTGTCAGCAGAGGTTCCCTAGGTCTTCCCCAGGTCAGATGCCCAACTCCCCTCACTGCCCTGACTGTCACCTCCTAAAAGAGAGATGATGTATTTAAAATGCAGAAAGTGAAATACATTTTTAGGCATGGTTTATGTGGGAATTTGTTTTGCCAGACGATGTAGATATGTATTGAGGGATTTGTTGTTCATTTGTTTGTTTTCTACCCCCAAAGAAGTGAAAGATAGAAATAAGGTTCTCATACACGCTGAAATATTTATAGCAAAACTTTTTTTAGTAACAAGAAATAGAAATAATGTAAATGACCATCAGCTGGGGATCATTTAAACAAACTGTGGCATATTGTTACTATGTATTGATTGATTACAATGCCACAAAAAAAATCAATATGAAAAATACTCAGAAACACAGAAAGTTACATGAACTGATACAAAGTAAAGTAAAAAAGAATCAAGAAAACTATATACACAATGATTATAAAACAAATGGAGAGAGCCAAAAAAAAAAATTGAACGCTATGTAATTATCATACCCAAGGCAGACCTTGAAGAAGAGACGAGTAAATATATATCCCTTTTTCCTTTGCAGTATTGGGTGACTATGGTGCAATTTCATATACTTGCAAACTCACCTGATGGGTTGGTTAGTTTTACTAGACTATTTTTATAAATCTTTATTTTTTTATTTGTAGTTACAGTAGGGGTGACTTTCTGAGCAGCAAAGAGGGAGGGATATATTCAGAAAATTGATGCTAGAAAGTGCCACTCACCTCTTGGCAGAAAGATAATGAATTAGAAATGCAGAATGAGATATTTTTCAGACATAGCAAGTTTGTTGAATTACTTTACTTGATTATAATTATTTATTGCAAGATAGAGCTTCTATGGGGTATGGAGGAAGTGAGGGAATGTGTGATGATAGAAAAAAGAAAGAAGGAAGTAAGAAAGGAAGGAAGGAAGGAAGGAAGGAAGGAAGGAAGGAAGGAAGGAAGGAAGGAAGGAAGGAAGGAAGGAAGGAAAGGAAGAAATGGAAGGAAAGGAAGAAATGGAAGGAAAGGAAGGAAGGAAAAAAGGAAACATTTTTAAAAAAATTTTAAATACAGAGATAAAAACAAGATAGTTCAGAAAGGGACACAAATGGGTCAATTTTATTAGTACCATGTTAAATTCAACCTTTGGTATAGAAGGGGAATACATAATAGATGACGAATGTATTAGTCTAGATTTGTTTATCTGACAAATCACTACTCATTTTCACCTAGCTGAGAATAATGACCATATAGATCTTCTACTTAGGAGAGCAGCCCGTCAAGAAGCCCAAGTATTTGAAATCAACTCATTCCTCCAAATAAACAAGTGAAGAAGGCAACTGTCTTTCTCAAGCCTGCAGCATGCAAAAGAAAAGCCAGAAATCTTTTTGAAAAGAATGCCACTCCAATTTTGCACTTTATTGTGTCTTGGATGTGTCTATAATCAAGACAGATTATGAAGGACAAGCAAAGAAATTGTTAGAATTAATGTAAAACTCAGAACTGAAGACAAAATTCCAATTGTAGTCTGAACAGGACAGAATATGGAGAGACTATAACCTTTCTTCTCCAAGAAGCTATACCTTTCTTAATGTAGCCCAAGATCACATTTGCTTTTTTGGCTATTATATCTCATTGTCAACTCTTAATAATTTTACAATCATTAAAACCCCCAAATATTTTTCAGATAAATTGCTGTTTAACCATGCTTCCTCATCAGTGTCCCATGCTTCTGACTTTACCCTACTTCCTCCTGCCACAAATAGAACTTATCTCTGCCAGATCCCACTGCTTCAACGTTATTATCCTCAGCAAGGTGACAATGAGTATAAGTCAGATAAACAAATCTAACCTAAGACATTAGCCAACTAGTAAGTATTCTCCTTCAATACCAGAGAATGCCCTAACTCAGGTTCCAAAAAGTCTTTAAAGAAAGCAATGAAACAATTTTTAGATGTTAGGGGAAATATTTTAATAGGATCTTCAGGACCCCCCAAATGTTGCTTTTTTTATCTGTTTGTAGGACTAGCCCTGTCCTTTAAGTGCCCTCAGAATAAACTATTCTCACTAGCGTATAAAGGAGACTTGGCCTCTAATAGCTCTAATTTCAAACATTGTTGTATATAATTTTTTCATAGCTATTACTTTTTCAAGACAATGATGTTAAGGTCCAAGTCTCATGACTTTGCAGCTAGATGTTGCAATGGATATAGAGTACCAGGCTTGGAGTCAGGAAGACCTACTGAGTTCAAATCCCACCTTAGACTTACTGGCTGTGTGATTCTCAACAAGTCACTTAATCCCTTTTTGCCTCAGTTTCTTCATCTGCAAAAAGGGGATAATAACAGCACCTACTTCCCAGAGCTGTTGTGAGGATCAATGAGATAATAATTATAAAAGTGCTTAGCACTATGTCTGGCATATAGTAAGTGCTATGTAAATGTTAGCTATTATTATGACTCTATTGTCCTTGATAGAGAAAATATTTTGTTATAAAGATTTTTGCAAATCTTTTCTGTTTATACTCTGTTTGTAATCATCCTTTATTTTCATCCCTAAATGCCGTCAGGATGACTTTGCTAAGATGAATATCTTGCCAAATTTTTTTAGATTGGTTTTACCTTTCTTCCATTGCTTTATAAGACCATATTTTTCATAATCATTCATAATCTATTTTCATAAAAAACAAAAACTTATAACCTTAATATTAACATTCTACTAGTATTGCCACTAATGTTGCTATATAACAATGAGACATGGAATACAGCTCCCTCCAAATAATTAAAAATGTCTATCACACAGAGGGCAATGGAGAGAAGGCTATGGTACATGTGATCAGACTGCCACACGAAACCAAAGAGAACTATGAAGATGACCAGGAACAAAAGATATCAGGAGGGAATTGTATGACAGGAAGAGAAGATGGGCTGGTCATGTGATAAGAATGAGGGATGACAAGTAAATGACTAAAATGTTTCCCTGGCAACCTTACGAAAGCAAGGAAGAAAGCAAGGAAGGCCTCAGGCCCATTGGGCAGACCTGTTCTAGCAAACTTGAGAGGATAGGAGATTCCAATAGGAAAATTCCAAATCAATTAACTCATAGATACATATGAGTATTTGGGTACTTATATTTATTTCTGAATATTATTGATCTAATTAAGCAATTATGAAAACTTACCTATAAGACACAAAATGTTTTTAAATTCTCTGATCACTATATTGCATCTTTTTAAGAAGGTTCATCATTCAGAAAAGGATTTTTTTAAAAAATCATTTTTAGTTTCTATGAAAAGAATTGGTTTAAACATCATAAGCATTTTACTTGACTTATTTATTTTATAATGTTATAATAAGGTAACAAGATTATTTGCATTTAAATTACCTTTCTAGGATCATCATGATATCAGATTATTTTAGTTTTATTTTCTAATATTACTAATTTTACAGATAAAAATTTTTACCTAATAAGTTAAAAGTACATGGCCATTTTCTTTACTTGTATAACAAACATTTATATCTCTATATCTTGACTGTGTCATTTACAGAAAATGCAAGCAAATGAGTGGCATTGATTCTCAGAAAAAATATAACTTTGTTCTGGGAAAAGTCAAGAACATAGAAACAAAACATTTATTTTTATGTTTCCATAGTTATTAAGCATGAATATAGTCAGCCAGTTCTTTCTCTAACATTCTTATTTGACCCGCCATTGCTGGTCTTATTGTAGTTACTGAAGATGATGGCATACCCTGAAGTACAGAGTTTCTACCCCATAAAATGGTTGAGTGCCAGAAATGTTCAGTAGGTAACCATTATTTCTCAATATTCTTGATGTCCTTTTATTTTTCATATTATTAAACAGAACCAAATGTTTAATGCTCCCCAGTATTTGCTTATCTGTTGCTTCTCTTGAAAGAAGCCTATTTATATTGCTAATAGCCTGGTTTTTCAAGTATGCTGTCTCATCTTTTTTCTGCTTTTCCATTAAGTAAGCTATTAGCAGCAAGTCACTGTTCTGGGACTGGGATGCCTTAGATTAATAAGAATTGTGCATGAATGCCTTTCAATCATGCCCTCACTATTTGCACATAACTGCTCTGGCAGATATTTCCAAAAGAAATTCTGTACAGTAATTTTGCACACAGCACGTGGCTCATGCATACATCTTAATGACTTCCACATATCATTAATATAGTTGTTTTAATCTCTTCAGAGATGTCCTTCACATGAAAGGACCAGGAGAAAAAAAAAGTTTTTAAGAACTAGAATGAAGGGATTCATCAGGTTGCTGAAAAAGTACTGACCCCACCTTCCCCTATCACTAGGCAAAGGTTACATACTGCATGTTATTGATTCCTTGCTAATTTTGCTGTCCTGTCATGTACTAGAGATACAGATTCTAGAAATAATAATAATGCTTTACTTACTAGAAAATCCTTTTTCCCTCTTAATACATGATTTTTCTTTGTGCATTCCTCAAGACATCTTCAGTTGGTATTTGACTTTTCTTTGGATCTCTCCTAACAACTGATTTCAATGGCAGACTAAAGAAACTATCCTGAGTTTGAAGCCCAGTGGTAAAAATGGTGTTCTACTATGGTGCATATACTTATACTGTAGGAAAAGTGTAAATACCCATAACCACTAATACCCCCAAGTCCTAGAAGACCAATGAATGATATGTCCTCAGGGGGATGCTGGATTGAAAGACTTCATTGAGAGAAAGTGTTGGCACTGAAAGGAAAGTAGAATTACATGGCCTCATTTTTCAATCAGTATATCCTTTTCTTCTTTCTTAGAATTAAAGTATTGGGGCAGCTAGGTGGCGCAGTGGATACAGCACCGGCCCTAAAGTCAGGAGGACCTGAGCTCAAATCCAACCTCAGACCAAACACTTGACACTTACTAGCTGTGTGACCTTGGGCAAAGTCACTTAACCCCATTTGTCTTAAAAAAAAAAAGAACTAAAGTATATATGACAAAGAGTATGCTTACATTTAACAATGTGTACATGGTCAACACGTGCCAGTAAGATCTGTTTCATTCTTGCTTTGCTATGTAGGCCTTGAAACAACTTATTTTTTAAACTAAACTTTTATATGCTGTACTATTATGGTCAAAGGAAACAGGGCTATGTATCTCAAAGCAAGATAAACCCCTCATCTAGGTACAATGTCAGCAAGTACTATTGTTTGAGTTTGAAACTAACAGAATCTTCACATTGCAGTCAAGATTAACTAGATAACTAGGTAGCAAAGTGATTAAAGACTTGGAGTTAGGTATAACAATACTGATGATAATGATGATGATGGTGGTGGTGGTGATAACTAGCATTTGCATAATGCTTTAAGGTTTGCAAAGAAAGCACTTTACAAATATCTCATTTTATGCTCACAACAACCTTGCTAGTAGATGCTATTATTATCTTCTATTTACAAATGAGGAAACTGAGGCAGGCAGAGATTAAGTGATTTGCCAAGAGTTATAAGGCTAGTAAGTAGCTGAGGCAGGTTTTGAATTTAGGTAGTTAGGTAGCACAATGGATAGAATGCTGAACTTAAAGTCAGAAGGGCCTGAGTTCAAATCTGTCCTTATGCACTTACTGTTTGACCCTGGGCAAGTCACTTAATCTCTGTTTGCCTGAACAATGGGAATAATAATAGTACCCAGGGCTGTTGTGAGGATAAAATGAGATAATATTTGTAAAGCATTGTGTCAACCTTTAAGCGCTGTGTAAATGCTAGCTATTGCTATTATTGTTATTAACTGTCAATAGCAAACCTTCCCAGAAGTAATTCACAATACATTGTGATTTAGAGATAATTTATTAATGAGATTAAGGTGAAGCCAATCTAAAATGCAATTAATGGAAAATAAATTGTAAAGCTGGCTTGCTAACAATGTGAAAGTATCTCTCTCGTCTGTGTATAGTTGTACCGCATGGTTTGGTTTTTTGTTTTTTTTCTCCCATTACAAGCTGAACACCTTGAGGACAGAGAGCATGCTTTTGCCTTTCTTTAAAGTCTCAAAACTGAGGACAATGCCTGGCACATATTAAGTGTTTAATAAATACTAGTTAAATGATTGGCTGACTGACTGTAGAATCATCAAATTGTAAAATTTTAATTGTTAAGGGACTTTGTTTCAAAGGCAAATACAAATGGGTTGCAGACTGCATGCTTACAGGGAACATCCAAATCAACATGATCCATCTGTGTATTTTAGTATTAATGGATTTTATTTAGAGCTATTCAGTCCAATCTTAGGGTAAGTGATATAATTACATATATGAACCTAATGTAACTGATAGAGCTTATAAAAAGGAGAGAAAAAATTTTATCAGTTTTCTCTAGTATGGTCCAAGAAAAAAGATGATCTGATTTTAGATAACTAGTCCTAGTTTCTTAGCCAGAAATATGCCCACACTGAATAACAGAAATTTAACAATCCATAGCTTGAAATGTACTTCAGAAACATCTAACTCCTTTTCCTTGAATTCTATGTCCACCAAGTGATTTTCTGATACATAATTTATTTAGTCTCCTGATTGCACCAGGAAGGTCCCCTACTTAGATAACTTTGCTGGTCTCCATTTCATTTATATTACTGATGATTGGCTTTTAGGAATATACTGGATAGGTACATTTGGGAGCTGTAAGTCAGTTTCACAGGACATAATGAGTTTTGGACAACCTGTTTATTCATAGATGTTCTAAACCCACAAAGCTGAGAATTAAGAAATTTGACCACAGGTGAACTTACTAAGGTATAGAAAACCCATAATTCTCTCACTTGAACAACATGGCAATTGTAATTGTTGTTATTAGTGGTGGTGGTAGTAGTAGCATTGGTAGTAGCAGTAATAGTAGCTGCAGTTGCAGCAGCAGCAGCATGAATTAGTTAAGATCCAAGAATGGCCTCAAAAGACCCTCTGTGGACAACATCC
Organism: Vombatus ursinus; assembly: GCF_900497805.2. Classification (NCBI taxonomy): domain Eukaryota; kingdom Metazoa; phylum Chordata; class Mammalia; order Diprotodontia; family Vombatidae; genus Vombatus; species Vombatus ursinus. The sequence continues at coordinate 603,489 of NW_020951478.1, forward strand.
ACATGAATTCATCCTACAAAGAAGCATCAAACAAAAGACAGAGTGGTACAAATTTATATAGAGAAACAGAGGTGCTTGTGGTAGTAATTCAGGACCACATTATTACCACCAGAAATTACAGAACAGTTATCTTTAAGGAACCTGGATTTACTGATGAACACAGATTATGCAAGGAAAAAGGAGAAACCGTGTAACATCTCTGCAAGCTGCAAAAATTTAGCACCTAAACAACGAATTAGAAATTGAGGGAATGCCCATCATTCTGTAATGGCTGAATAAGTTGTGGTATGGTTGTGATAGAATTCTATTGTGCTGTAAGAAATTATGAAGGGGGTGGTTTCTGAAAAACCTGGTAAGACTTAAATGAGTTGATAAAAAGTGAAGTGATAAGAACCAGGAGAACTTTGTACACAGTAACAGCACTATTATAATGATAATCAACTGTGAAAGACTTAGCTACTCTGATCAATACAATGATCAGAAAGTACCCATATCAGGGCAGCTAGGTGATGCAGTGGATAGAGCACCAGCCCTGGATTCAGGAGGACCTGAGTTCAAATCCGACCTCAGACACATAACATTTACTAGCTGTGTGACCCTGGGCACGTCACTTAACCCCATTGCCTAGTCAGAAAAAAAAAAGTACCCACATGTACAAAAATATTTACAGCAGCTCTTTCTGTGGTAGCAAAGAACTGGAAATTGAGGGAATGCCCATCAACTGGGGAATGACTGAATAAGTTGTGGTATATGAATGGAATGGAGTACTATTGCGTAGTAAGAAATGATAAGCAAGCAGACTTCAGAAAAACCTGGAAAGACTTGTATGGACTGATGCTGAGTGAAGTGAGCAGAACCAGGAGAACGTTGTACACAGTAACAGCCACATTGTGTGTTGACTGACTTTTATTAGACTTAGTTCTTCTCAGCATTGCAAGGATCTAAGACATCTCCAAAAGTCTCGTGACAGAAAATGCTATCTATATCCAGAAAAAGAACTATGGAGTTTGAATGCAGATCAAAGCATACTATTTGCTCTTTTTTTATTCTGTTTTGCTTTGTTTCCTCTTTCTTATGGTTCCTCCTATTGGTTCCAATTCTTCTTTACAACATGACTAATGTGAAAATATGTTCAATAAGAATGTATATGTAGAGCCTATATCAGATTGCATGCCATCTTGGGGAGGGAGGTGGGGAGGGAGAGGGAGAAAATTTAAAACTCAAAAGTCTATCGAAGTGATTGTTGAAAACTAAAAGTAAATTAATTAATTTAGAAAAAATACAGTGATCCATGAAAATTCTAAAAATGCCACCTATCTTCAGAGAACTGATGAATTCTGGGTCCAAATTGAAGTATATTTTTTCACTTTTTTGCCTTTTTTTGTAACACTGCTAAAGTAGAAATATGTTTTGCACGACTTACTATGTGTAATGGGTATCCTATTTCTTCCCTTCTCAATGAATGGGAGAGGCATGAAAGGAAGGAATTCGGCACTGAAAATAAAAGGAAAATTAAAAAATTTCCTCCTCCCTTCTCCATGAGAACAGCTGTATCATTAATATCTGTACTGAGAAAATATATCAAACTGCTATTATTAAAAAAATTAGTACCTACTGAATACTAAGCAAGACAACCTGGTGGTTAGAATTATGCATCAGAAGCTTGTTATCTTGATAGATATTAAATCCTCATACTACAAATTTAGACTTCAAAATTTTCTTGAAAATCCAACCAAGAATTTATACTGGAACCAGAGCATTATCCCAGATCAAACTATTATACACTGTCACATAGATATAACATTGATAACATAAAGTTAAAAACAATATTTTAATAAAGGTCACCATACCAAATACTACTAAATAATTAAATAGAATCAAAACAAAAAGCTTTCAAAATACACAGAACAGAAGAAAAGACAAAATCATATTGGAACAGGATTGTATAATGTCCATCATCCTATCTGATACTGAAGTTGTACTGAAGATATTTTCCACAAGCTTACATCCTAACACTTTTAATCAACTACCAAAATAGTTATTTTATCCATTTCTGCATTAGTCCATAGATTAAGTAGCAAGATAATGATGTCTTAGTATCATTTCTATTTAACACTATTAAAGATGAAAATGATTTTTCTATAATTGTAATAATACTTCTTGTGAAACAAGCAAGAACATGAAGTTACAATTCACCAAAATAATGTAGTTGCTTGATTATAGAGCATAGATTTTTAAATTAACACTTTGATACTAAAATGTATCTATGATTTCATTGGTTTGGGTACTCTCTTCACTAGTACAGACCACAACCTACCTGTCTTACTATATTCAACATTTACAATTCTTGTCCATGGTCTTTCAAAAATCTTTTAACGTACTAGGAGCCTTCCTCTGAGTCTTTTAATATTCATGGATATGAGAGCAGTATCAGCCCGTTCATCTGTTATCTCTTGCTACACGGCTGGCCCACCACCATTTCCAGTCATGCATGTCCAATCCAAAACTGATTATCTTATCCCTGCCCTAAACCAATTATTGTTCCTCATATTTTCCTAATTCTGTTAAAGGTAACATCATCATTTTAGTCATCCATGTGCACAACCTTGGAGTCAATCTTGATACTTTCCCCTTCCTCATTCCTCTCCTGGCCCTGTTTCTGACTTCTGGACTTCAAAAACCAAATGTAGCCAAGATTGGAAGGAAGCAGAAAATTGGGGGAAAAAATTTTATAGACAGTTTTGCACATAAATATCTAATACCTCAAATACATAAAGAACTTTGTCAAATCTCCAAGAATATGAGTCACTCCCCAATTGATAAACGGTCAAAGGATAAGAACAGGCAGCTTTCCAGTGAAGAAATCAAAAAATTTACTCATATGAAAAAAATGCTCTAAATCATTATTGATTAGAGAAATACCAATTAAATCAACCTTGAGATATATCATTTTATGCCTATCAGATTGGCTAAAATGATTGAAGGGGAAAGCAACAAATGTTGGAGGGGATGTGGAAAAATTGAGACACTAATTCACTGTTGGTAGAACTGTGAACTAATCCAGCCATTTTGGAGAGCAATCTGGAATTATGCCCAAAGAATTATTAAACTGTCTATACCCTTTGACCCAGCAATAACACTAGTAGGTATATTTCCAAAGATGATAAGGGGAAAAGGAAAAGAATCTATATGTTCCAAAATGTTCAAAGCTGATCTTTGTGGTGGCAAAGAACTGGAAATTGCAAGGATGCCCATCAATTGGGGAATGGCTGAACAAGTTATGGTACATGATTGTGATAGAATACTATTATGCTATAAGAAATGATGAGCTTTAGCTGCATGACCCTGGGCAAGTCACTTAACCCCAATTGCCTAAAAAAAAAAAAGAAATGATGAGCTTGATAATCTTAGAAAAATGTGAATAGGCTTGAATTGAAATAATGAAGAAAATAAGTAGAACCAAAAAAATGCTGGAAACAGTAACAGCAATATTGTTTTAAGAACAACTTTGAGTGAATAAGTCATTTTGAGTATTATAAATACCCAAATTAACTACAAAGGACCTATGAAGGAAGAAGATGCTATCTACATCCAGAGAAATAATTGATAAATAGAAGTATGTACAGAATGGTTTTACATATAGATACATATTTGTGTCTAATGGTAGCCATGGGGGGTGGGGAGGAAAAAAGAAGTTACATGATAACTTTATTATATATTAAAAGGAATAGCAAATTGAACATAATAGATTTGTAGTTTCACATGCAATCATCTTTTTTTTTTATTCTATTATGTTAAGGAAATGCTTGTGTTATTTTATAAATTAAGAAGAAAAAGAAAAAAAAACATGCTTCCGTTGCGGTATCATCATGGAACTTGCCCTCAGCACCTAGGGCCTCTTCATCCTGGGATATCTAAAATCTGCTGGCCTTTTCAACCTAGAGTAACCCTCTGTAAGATCCATTCCTTTTTCCCTTTGGTGAGTTCCTGCTGGAATCTCCATTTTGTAGAAGAGCCCAGGTCAGCCTTCTTTCCCCTACTGGCCCTTTTCTTGGCTTCTAGACTTCAAAACCATATCCTCATAATGGAATTTTCATCCTCTTCCTTCCCCCTTTTCATCTTCCTTTTGTGGGTTATCTTGCCCTACTAGAATGCAAGCTCCTTAAGGGCAGGGACTATCTTTTTTGCTTGTATTTGTAGATGTGCATAGCACATAGTAAGCATTTAATAAATGCTTCTTTCCTCCCTCCTTCTCATCTTTCCTTCTGTCTTCACTTCATATATCCAAGTTATCAAGTCTTTCTGAGTCTACAATCACAACATTTCATGTTCACCCTCTTCTCTCCACTTACCTGGCCACTACACTAGTTTAGGCCCTCATCACTTTTCACCTGGACCACTGTAATAGCCTCCTAATTGGCCTTCCTGCTGCCAATATCTCTCTTCTCCACACCATCATTCACACAGGTGACAAAATAATCTTCCTAAGGCAAATGTCTGACCATTTTACTTTCCTGTTCAAAGTATTCAGTGGCTTCCTATTTATTGTTATTCAGTCGAGTCGGAATCTTTTACCCCATTTGGGGTTTTCTTGGCAAAGATACTACAGTGGTTTGCCATTTCCTTCTCCAGGTCATTTTATTGATGAGGAAACTGAGGCAGAGTTAAGTGATTTGCCCAGGGTCACACAGCTAGTAAGTGTCTGAGGCCAGATTTGAACTCAAGAAGATGAGTCTTCCCAACTCCAGGTTTAGCACTATATCCACTGCACTACCTAGCTTATTCCTATTGCTTCTTTTGTTTTGTTTTGTTTTTAGCTTTTTTGGCAAGGCAATTAGGGTTAAGTGACTTGCCCAGGGTCACACAGCTAGTAAGTGTCAAGTGTCTGAGGCCAGATTTGAACTCTGGTCCTCCTGACTCCAAGGCCAGAGCTCTATCCACTGCACCACTTAGTTTCCCCTTCCTGTTGCTTCTTAATAAAATGCAAACTCCTCAGTCTGAAATTTAAGGCGTTCCATAACCCAGATTCAATCTATCTTTTCAAACTTATTTGATATTATTTCCCTTCATGCACTCTACTTTCAGTCAAAATGGCCTACTAGCTAAATTTAGCTTTCTCTCATTTTTGTGCATTCTCATAGTCTGTGTCCCACATAGCTGGAATATAGTCCCTCTTCACCTTTGCCTCTTAGAATCAACTCCTTTGAAGCTCAGATCAGATGCCAAAACCTATGTAAAGTTTTTGTTAATCCTCCCACTTTAGTACTCTCTCCTTTCTCAAATAATGCTACATTTCCTAGGTACCTGTTATAGCCCCCAGGAGAACATAAATTCCTTAAGTCTAATTTGTTGTCTTTGTCACTTTCTCTGGAGGTGAAAGTATCTTCCTTCACAGGTCCAAGTCTTTCCATGTTTTTCTAAAATTAACCAGTTTATCATTTCTTATACCACAGTTGGATTTCATTATAATCATATGCCACAAATTGTCTAGTCATTCCCCAACTGAAGAGCATCTATCATTTAAGCCAATCTGATAGGTGCAAGATGCATTTCTCTTATCAATAATGATTTAGAGAATATCTTCATGTGACTATATATGGTTTTGATTTCTTCATCAAAAAAACTGTTTACGTCCTTTGACCATTTATCAATTGGAGAATGACTTATATTCTTATAATGACAAAGTTCTTTACATATTTGAGAAATGAGACCTTTATCTGAGAAACTGTGAGAGAAATAATTATTACTAACCAATGATTTGGGGAGATCCAGAGTTCATCCTTTTTTCTAAAGTCCTGATTTCAAAAGTTCTGTCTCTTGAAGGACATTACTGATATTGAGATTGGGATAACTTTTTTAACAATCTTGTTCAGACCTTACTCAGGTGGGGAAGCCATTATGCTCTACTCAGGTTTGGGTGGGGATAAATTCTTTGAAAAGGTTGTCCAAGGATGGGGGTAACTTAGAAGTAAATGGCATAATTAAAATTTATTTGAATAGGTTCTGCCCCTAATTGTAATATTCATTCTCTCACTAATTATTAACCGATCAGAACTGTCACCCTCAGAAATATCCCTTTTCAAATGGGCATATAATCCATGAGCCTGGCACCATGATGGTTTTTGATCTAACAGAGAGACAGCCAAATGACCATACTTATATTAAAATACTGGCATTATTAATAAAATGATTGAATTACACAGATATCATGTTTCTCAAACTTTTAAAACACTACTGATGTTGAAAATTTTTACTCATTTTTCTGCTTTCCTTCTAATCTTGGCTGCATTAGTTTTATTTGTACAAGAACTTTTTAATTTAATATAACTGAAATTATCCATTTTACATCTCACAACTCTGTCTCTTATTTCTGTATGAATTATTCTCCTATCCATTAGTCTTGTAGGTAATACGTTCCATGTTCTTCTAATTTACTTGTGATATCTCCCTTTATATCTAGGTCATGTAACTATTTTGACCTTATCTTGGTAAACAGTTGGTCAATGCCCAATTTCAGCCAGATTGCTTTCTAGCTTTCCCAACAATTTTTATCAAATGAATTCAGATCCCCAAAATTTGTATTTTTACACTTGTCAAACACAAGGTTGCTATAATCCTTTACTATTGTATTGTATGACTATTCTGTTCCATTGACTTACCTTTCTATTCCTTAGCCAGTACCAGATAGTTTTGATATTTACTGCCTTATAATATAGTTTGAGGTCTACTACTGCTGAACCTCCTTCCTTTACATTTTTTTTTATTAGTTTCTTTGACATTCTTGACCTTTTGCTCTTCCAAATAAATTTTTAAGTAAAATAAATTTTTAAGTAACTTAATTGGGATGGCATTGAATAAATATAGATTAGTTAGGTAAAATTGTCATTTTTATCATAGTGGCTTTGCCTACTCATTATAATTAATATTTTACTGAGAATATTTGTTGGCATAAATTGGTAAAAATGCACAGAACAAATACCTATAGAAAATGTACTGTGTTCATGTCTCCCTGGTGCTATAAAAAATGCATTGTTGCATAGCATTTGTTGGAAAAGTGGCTGCATGGACATTTCTGAATTTATGCCCCCTTATTAATAAAAATAAACCTTTCTTCTCAACAGCATATATATAAAATCTGAGTATTTCATCCCTGTCTTGGGGTGTGTGTGTGTGTGTGTGTGTGTGTGTGTGTGTGTGTGTGTGTGTG
>NW_020951478.1:610705-618363 GCF_900497805.2 Vombatus ursinus
TGTGTGTGTGTGTGTGTGTGTGTGTGTGTGTGTGTGTGTGTGTGTGTTTGGCAGCAGTGTACTGGGTCAGGGCTTTGCTATGGGCTATCAGTGTTCTGCTCCTCTCCGTGCTCATGGACCATAATGTCAACCACATTCAGTGTGTTCAAAAACACTCTTCTGCAACCAGGATGACTGGCTTTTATAGCATCATTGCTGGTTAATGACTGACTGGCATAGGTTTAATTAAAATGATTACCTCTTAAAACATAAAAAGGCAAATGTTAAAAAGTTTTAAGTTGTACAGCAGGAAAATAGAGTTAATTTTTTTTTCTACTCAACACTAAGTTTTCATAAAACAAGTGTACGACAGTGTTTATCTTGACAGCTGTCTTAAAAATTTTAAATCCCCACCCCACCCAATCCAGAAAAAAAAAACACACACATCTGTATTGGGATAATCCAGTACTAAAATACAAATGATTTTTCAGGTCAGTCTTTTTGAGGCTACTGTTCATTGACATTCCTTTCTGTAATTTACGTACTCCTCTCTTCTGCTCTGTCATTGCAAAAAGAGATTGACCTTAATCATTTGATTAAAAAACAAAGCAGATCACATCAAGTGTTTTTTTTTTCATACAAGCTATCACAGAACATAGGCCTCTAGCTCTAAATAATAAAGTTCCAGATTTATAAAATTTCTTCATCAGACTTCTGAACATAGGCATTCCAAATCCTGAATAGTCTTCCATGGTAGCTGCAGAATCAAAGAAATCTGGCCTCAATTCCACTCATTCTCTTTAGTTTCTTGAAGGGGGCAGATCAATAGCCACAGTGTCTTCAAATTTCTCATTCATATCTTCCAACTGACCCCAAGATGACATCATCATATATTCAAAGATGAGCTCAGCATCATCCTCCATAAGACCCTGGACTGCATTCCTTACTCCACTTCTCCCTTTTATGTAGTTCATTCCTGTTCTGTCCTTTTAAGTCTTCTAACTTTGTTGGCCTAACCAGGAGATCTGCATGTGAGCATTGTGTAAAAACTTTGATTCGGACCCATATTCTGACTTATATTCTTGAATTTGTTCTCCTATCTGTCATATTTTCTCTCAGTACAGTGGATGTGAGCTGAGGGGTGGGCAGGGTTCCAGGAGTCTGAATGGTTGTATTGTTCCTGTCTAGCCATGTGCCATCCAAACTTTCTTCTTCGACTCTCTTATTTTCTTAAAAATTTTTATTAATTTATTTTGATTTATCAATAATCACTTCCATATGCTTTGGAGTTTACAATTTTTCTCCCCCTTCCTCTCCACTACCCTCCCCAAGACGGCGCACAATCTGATATAGGCTATACATTTACATTCCTATTAAACATATTTTCACATTAGTGATGTTGAAAGTAAAAATTAAAACCATCAGAAAGAGGAAATAAAACTCAACAGAAGAGAAAAAAATAGCAATTCAACTTCCATAGTTCTCTCTTTGGATATGGATAGCATTTTCCATCATGAGGCCTTTGGAGATGTCTTAGATCCTTGTGTTGCTGGGAAGGGTTAAGCTTATCAATATTAGTCATTGCACAACATGGCTGTTATTGTGTACAGCGTTCTCTTGGTTCTGCTCACTTCACTCAGCATCAGACCCTACAAGTCTTCCCAGGTGTTTTCGACCCTCTTATTGTGAAATGGTGGCTGTCCTTTCTTATTCCTTCCTGATAAAGCTTTGCTACTGCTGCTTCCACTATTCACTGACATTGCCATCTTCCCCTCTTGTGACTAGTGAGTTTCTACAGGAGATGAGTGGAAGCCATACATCTTCGCTCCTTCCCATCATCTGCTCTGTCAGGAATTTCTCTAGGTATGAATTACAATTATTTTAAATGGTCTAAAACATTATTGAATAATATTGGTGACCAAAGAGTAGTTTCCCTGTTTATCTCTTTTAAGTAAATCTATTCTAGCCTTAACTTTGTCTGAGGTCATGATTGCCATCCCCTGCTTTTTTTTTTTTTACATCAGTTGAAGCATAATAAATTCTACTCCAGTCCTTTATTTTAACTCTATGCGTATCTCTCATTTTTTGTTTCTTGTAAGCAACATATTGTAAAATTCAGATTTTTAATCCATTCTGCTATCAGTTTTCATTTTATGTGTAAATTCATCTCCTTCACATTCAAAATTACAATTACTAGTGTATTTCCCTCCATCCTAATTTTCCTCACTACCCTTCTCACTCTGTTTATCCTATCCCTATTATTATTTCTAACCAAAACCTTGCCCTCTTATTCCTTAATTATCCACCTCTATAAGAGTCCCTCCTTTATGCTCACCCCCTAGCCTCCACCTTAATCTTCCTACCCCTCTAAGAGTCCTTCTCTTATCCTCTCCCCCACCTCCCAGTTCTTAATTTATACATTCTTCTAAAAGTCTCTCCCTTATCCTATCCCTTTACCCTTTTATTTCTTTATAAATTTAGAACTTTTACACCCTTCTAGATGTATATGCTATTCCCCTTTTAACTCACTTCTTATGAGAGTAAGGTTTCAGCAATACCAGCCCTTCACCCTCACTTGCTTCTTCCTATCAGTGCTTCCTTTCACACCTCATTTAGATAAAATACTTCCTTTCTACCTCTCCATACTCAATTTTATTTTTTAGAATCACCCCATCTTACCAAGCTCAGCCCAAGCCTTTTTTTAAACTACCCAAATAATGATGATAATCATAAGAGTACTAATAACATTTTCACACATAAGAAATATACAGTTAGACATTATTGAGTCCCTTATAATTGCTCTTTAATGTTTACCTTTTATTTACCCTGGATCTCATATCGAATTTTCCTTTAGGTTCTCTCACAAATACCTGAAAGTCTTTTAGTTCGTTAAATGTCTTTTTTGTTGTTATTGTCCAGGATTATACTTAACTTTGCTGGGTAAGTTATTTTTGGTTGCAATTCCAGCTCTTTTACTCCTTGAAATATAGTGTTCCAAGACCTGCGGTCTTTTAATGCAGAAGCTGCTAGGTCATGTGTCATCCTGATTGTAGCTCCACGGTATTTAAATTGGTTTTTTTTTTGTTGTTGTTTATAATATTTTCTCCTTAACTTGGGAGCTTTGAAACTTGGCTGCGATATTCCTGTAAGTTCTCCTCTTACAGTCTCTTTCAGGTGATGATCTGGGTTTTTTCCTAATTTTTTTTTACCTTCCTGTTCTAAAACATCAGGGCAATTTTCCTTAATTTCCTGTAATATTGTATCAAGATTCTTTTTTTGATCTTAACTTTCAGGTAGTCCAAAAATTCTTATACTATCTCTCCTGGATCTGTTCTCCAGATCAATTGTTTTTCTATGGAGATGTTTCATATTCTCTTCTGTTTTTTCATTCTTTCAATTTTATTTCTTCTTGTCTTATAACATCATTAGTTTTCCCTTACTCAATTCTAATTTTCAAGGAGTCACTTTCTTCCTTAAGTTTTTGGATCTCTTTTTTCAGTTGGTTGACTTTCTTCTCATAATTTTCCAGATTTTCTTGGATTGTTCTTATTTTCCCCTAATTTTTCCTCAATCTTCCTTATTTGATTTTTTGAAGTACTTTTTTAAGTTCTTACAAGAACTCTTTTGGGGCTTGTGACCATTTGATGTTTCTCTTTGAAAAAGGAATATGTTTTTTAACTTCACTATCTTCTTCTGAATATGAACCCAAATCTTCTCTATCCCCATAGTAGTTGTCTATGGTTAGGTTCCTTCTCCTTTGCTTACTCATTTTTTATTTTATTTTATTTTAGCAGCCTATTATTATAATCAGGTTCTAGTGCTGAGGCATAGGGAATGGTACACCAGGCCTCAAGTACTTCTTGCTGTCATTTTCTAAGCTCTGTCCCACGACCCAACCTCTGGCATTACTCTCTACCCTTAGGCCATGGCTAGGACCTCCTGTCACACTTTTCCACAAAGCTCTTGCTCCCTATGGTCCCTCTGGCAGCTGCAAACTTTTGCTCTCCCCTCTGCCCTGGAACCAAAACCAGGGACTCTGCTCTCCTGCAAGTGCCCACAGCCAGCAGGGTTCCTGCTCTCTGCCACTGCACTTGCTGGTCATGTGATCATTCCTTCTTGCGCACAGCCACAGCCTGGACTGTGTCTGGACAACACAGCTGGGTCTAGCAGCTTGAGACAGTAGAAAGTCCTTCAATCTTTCCCTGTTCAGCTGTCCAACGCCCACACTGCCCATGAGGTGAAAGTTCCTGAGGCCAACACTGTAGCCTGATGCAGCTGCTCCCAAAGCTTGTTGTTTGTTGATTCAGTAGAGTTTGCCTGGAAGTGTTTTTTCACTTCACTCAGGCCAAACCTCCACTCCTAGAGGTGGGGGGGGGGGGTCTTTCCTGATGTCTCTCAAATTGTCTCAGGAGGAAAACTTATTTAACTCGACTTTTATTTATTTCTGCCGCTCTACATTCACTTTGAGGTGATGTTCTAATTTGTTTGTGGAGGAAATTTGGAGAGCTTGGAATTTTCTGACCTACTCCACCATCTTCCCAGAATCCTCTATTACAATTTCTTGTGTGAAAATCATTTTTGGTGATATGTAATAACCAATTTAGATACTCCCATGCATTTTTCCATTGACCTTCCATTATTTATAATTTAGATTCTTTAGAGATTATGGTAACCCACAATTCTTGTTCAGATAGATCTAGGAGAATATTAGTGTCAAAAAGATGGGCTTTGATGTTTTTGTCATGAACCAATTCAAAGTCAAAAGTCCACCTAACATTGGGGAGGGGGACTCCCTTATTTTCTCCTAATACTGCCACAAGTAGAGCACTGGGATTTAGCTCCAGTTATGCCTCACTCTTGCCATATGACTGACCATTTTGTTTTTCACTCAGATTTTCATTTGATGGCATCTTTGACTGCAGTTTTTATTCAAAGTTCCTAGATGATTTTATGGTCTGGTCTGGTCATACTACCAGGTATGTCTCCATTACCCTAATTTCAACAGGAGATAGGTGCTCTATCTTCTGTTGAAATTAGGACAGTCCACTAGCTAAATTTTTGTCATTGTTGTGGTGTAGAAAATTCTAAGCAAGGAACTTCCTTTCACTAATATAGGTCTAACAGAGTTACTTGGGATCCTGAGAAGTTAAATGACTCATGTGGCCCGTTTATCAGAGATAGGACTTGAACCCAGCTCCAAAGCCAGCTCTCTATCCACTGTGCTAAGAACTCATAATATGAAGGGTCTAGAAGTTGCCAAAGGGGAGATAGACAGAGAGATGTGGTAAGTTTTGAGAAGAATAATGCATTTTGCCCAACTGGAATCAATATATTATATTAAAATTTTGTTTTTGCCTTTTTCTAAGTAGAGGGTCTGAATCATTTTTATGTCATAGTGATGTGGATACAAACAGTGCCCTAAGGGTTAAAAAGAATATTAAAGGTTGCTTTTCCAGTACTTTGTGAAGCCACCCACCAAGGGGTTGGAGCTTATTCTGGAGCTTATCCAGTAACTTCAGCGTGTCCTCAAGTCCTTTTCCCCTTTATCTTGAAATGCCACAAAACTTCTCTTTATCTTCTAAGACCAAAAGAATTGTTTTTTTTCTTCTCATCCTGTGTCATAAAATTCTTCCTTAATCTTCAAGTAACATAAAACCCTAAAACTACATCATCATTCTGAAACCTCTCTATAAGCATGACTCCCCCAAATATCGAGGCCTTTCATTAGCTTCTTGCTAATGGGGCCCATGATGCTTTTTCATATAAAATCAAAAGCTCCCATTAGTTAAGAAAAAGTCATCCAAGTGAATTTTTTCACACCACAACGGCTATCCCAAATCTGACCTCAACAATAGATCCCTTTGGCAGTCTGGTGAAGCCTATGGACCCTTTCTCATAATAATTTTTTAAATAATTTTTTTAATTTAAAAATGTTTTTATTTAAGGACATGCTACACTTCAGTTAAAAGTTAGTAAAAATAAAGATGTATATTTTATTCCAAATTCAGGTATCCCGATGAAATCTATCCTTAGTCCAAAATAAAGAGGGATTTCTTATGGTGAATGAGGTCCTCTAGATGCTCCTGTTTGTGGATACATTGAGTTGGTTGCATTAAGTTTCTAAACTCCGCCAAGTATCCCGGAAATGATTCATTACCACTCAAAAGAGTTTGGCCTAACCATCCACAAATTAAATTTAAGGGAGTTTTAGGAAAAATTGGGGAAATTATGAGTACCATGTTTTATAGTTTAGTAGATGGATAGTAGTAGAGAAAAAAAGGGAAGCAGAATGGCCCAAAACCACTAATGCTAACCACAGCTAAGAGAGGAAGACGCCTTAAATTGCAGAAGTGGAAACAGGCATTGGAGTAGTTTGTTTAATTTAATGTACCTGAATTCTGCATGGAAATAGAATACCGATAAGGCCTGATACAGGATACTCCAAAGTGATGAAATTTCTCTACTTATGCCAAAAGAGAAAGAATCAGAACAATCTTTCCCACTTTAAACATGGGGGTGGGGGAAGAGTGGGTATGCATTCTTTTCAAAATCAGAGCAGTGGCAGTAAGCAGGATTATTAAGCTACCAATAAAAAGAGGCCTGAATAGAATGTTTTCCTTTTGATTAATAAAAAGGAGAGGTTCGATAGGTGAGAGATGTGGAGTACACAGGCAAGAGTGAAGAAGCCAACAGTAAGAAAAAAAACGAGGGTCAAAAAGCGAATGACTGACGAAAATTCCCTCCAATCCGCATCCCCCGATAAGATTTCAAGAGCACATCCGGGTAACCCCGCCCCCTACGGGTCAACGAGCCGGAGGCCACATTGCCGCACATGCGCAGTCTCTCCAGCCTGCCTTCAGCCCGCAGACCCTCAGAAAGGCTGGCTGCTTTCTCCCGCCAGGCTTTCAAACGCCCGCCTCTGTAATACTCACACCCTGCTGCCTGGGGCCGCGCAGGCGCAGGGAGAAAGGTTGCTTTGAGCCGCACTTTGGCGCTCTCGGGCGCTGCTGGGGCTGACGCCGGAGAGCGGGTCGTCCGGCCCCGACCAGCGGCCGCGCCACGGAGGCGCAGGAGGGCATCGAGCCGGCGGGGGCAGCGGACGCCGCCGCTCCCCCGGAGCCGCAGCTCACCCTACTGGTCATGCAGCCCTGCGGCGGGCAGGAGGAGGCGGCGGGCGCCATCCTGCGGCCGATCCCCGCTCCGGCGGCCTCGGCGACCCCGACCCCTACCCCTACCCCTACCCCTACCCCGAGGAGCGGCAGCGCCGCCGGGAACCTCACGCCCCTGTGTGAAGCGGCGGGAGATGGCGAGGATGAGGCCGCCGAGGACGAGGCGGACCTGCTGGACACGTCCGACCCGCCGGGGGGCGGCGAGAGCACGGCCAGCCCAGAGGAACTGGAGGACGAGGAGACCCACTCGGGCGGCGAAGGCGGCCGGGTGTCCGCGGGGGGCACGGGCGGGGGCGGCGGGGGCAGCGTGAGCAAGACGTGCACCTACGAGGGCTGCAGCGAGACCACGAGCCAGGTGGCCAAGCAGCGCAAGCCGTGGATGTGCAAGAAGCACCGCAACAAGATGTACAAGGACAAGTACAAGAAGAAGAAGAGCGATCAGGCCTTGAGCTTGGCCGGCGCGGCGGCCGCGGCCGGCGGAGGCCCGGGCGGCGGCGGCGGCGGCGGCGG
>NW_020951478.1:618763-681621 GCF_900497805.2 Vombatus ursinus
CCAATTGTAAAAGGGAGCGGCGGCGCGGGCGGCGGCGGCGGCGGCGGCGGCGGGGGCGGGGGCGGCGCGGGCAGCGTCAAGCTCGAGGTACCGCTCCCCAGCCCGAGCCCGAGCCCGGGGCGGCGGGGCGCCGGGGCGTGGAGACGCACCGACCCGAGCCGTCTGTTTGCAAACTCAGGGCTTCTCTTAGCGCAGTGCCCGGCATATAGCAAGCCCTTAATAAATGCTTATGACTGACCAGCAGTGCATTGGATAGAGTGCTGGGCCGGGAGTCAGGAAGACCTGAGTTCAAGTTTGGCCTCAGACACTGGCTGTTGTGACCCATGGGCAAGTCGATTAACCGCTGTCTGCCTCAATTTCCCCAATTGTAAAAGGGAGATAATAATAATACTTCCCTCTAAGAGTTATTGGGAGGATCAAATGAGATAGTAATTGTAAAGCGCTCAGCACAGTCCCTGGCACGTCGTAAGCTGTTAGCTATCATTATTATTCGGGTGTCCCAAAAGTGTTAATGCAGATTAAAGTTATAAAAGCTTAAACTGCAGCTTAAAACTATTAAAGCTGAGGGGTTGCACTAAGACTTTTGGGACGTAACGACAAAAATAGCTAGAACTTGCGCAATGAAGTGCTGTAAGGTGTACATAACGTGATCTCATTTTGGTACAGTGGTGCAGTGAATAGATTGCTGGGTCCCAGTTTAAATCTTCCCACCTAATAGCTGTGGGAACTGCTGGATTGAATCCCAGCAAGTCACTTAATCTTATGAGTGACTGATTCAGCAAGTCGCTGCCAGCCTCAGTTTTCTCTTCTGTAAAATGGCAATAATAGCACCTCCCTGCCTATTGTGCTGATCAAATGAGATAGTAATTGTAAAGGGCTTAGCATAGCCCCTGGTACATAGTAAGCAGTATATAAATGTTAGCTATTAATATTAAAACTCTTTGCAAATCTTAAAGCACTATATAAATGTTAAGTATTATAGCCATCAGAGAGTGCGACAAGGGCAACGTTCACCTGGAGAAAGGGGTATGAGCTAGAATATATTGGGCAGATTATGATGAGTCTAATTAATTGTTGAAGGGATGAGCTGGCAGCCTGTAGAAAATCAAGTGCAATTGACATGTTGGAAGCTATTGTCTTCCTTTTTCTCAATAATTTGTGTTATTCCTCCCAGAGAAAAAGCATTTCAGGCACAAATATCTCAAGATATTTGGATTGTTTGAATTGGGTTGCTGTGACAGCTACTGGTTTACCAGAAAGGCTTTTTTCTTGAAGGCAACAGGTTTATCTATTCTGTGGAAAGAATAATTTACTGTGAGCTCCTAGAGAGCAGGGACTGTCTTTTACTTTTTTTGGTATCCCCAGTGCTTAGCACAGTGACTGGCACGTAGTAGGTGTTTAATAAGTGCTTGTTGACTTAGGACATCTATATAGCACTTCCCAGGCAAGGGAAGGACTCTGAGGTAGGAAATGCAGGAACTATGATCTTTACAGGTGAGGAAACTGAGACTCAGAGATGAGTCTGTAGCAATTAAATGTAGTGGACTGAGAGTTCTTAGAAACTGGAAGGTAAATGATGACCAGTCCAGAATGTTTGAGATTTCTACAGGTTAAACTAGTTCATTTTTAAGCTCCCTTCCAAATTGATTTAGGAGATTTTTACCTCTCCTTTGGGAGAGGTAGTCAAGTGGAATGAAGAGTTCTGAACTTGTAATCAGGAGACCTCAGCTTAATGCCTGCCTCAGACAACTTAGTACCTATGTAACCATGAATAAGTCATTGAAAATCTTCAGAACCTCATTTCCCTATGGGGATAATATGGAAATATTTGGTTCACATTTATTTTTTACATATGCTGGCTTTGTATAGTCTCTAATGACTTTGAAGACATGGTTCTTGTTGAGGAAAAAACATTTATGTCTGTAAAAATATATCTAACCACACAGAATAGCATATGATAAGATTTCAAGTTAATGGTAGAGACATTTAGTTCCAAAGAGAGATGGGAGTCATCATGGAAAAGGGGACATTTGGACTTAGGATTTGAAGGATAGATAGGATGCAGATTGGTAGCAAGGAGGTGGGCATATAGACAAAGTCAGGAGAAGGACATAAGCAAAGATAAAGTGATAGTGAAAAGTTTGTATAGAGTATAATGTCTAGATCTAGTCCCACCCTCTAATTTTGATCATGAGGACACAGGTCCAATCTTTCCTTCTACAATAGGAGGGGAGAAGTGTCTTCATGTTCAAAATTAGAGGATAAGACTAGGTCTAGATGTTATACTCTGATAAGATTGGTGTCACATTGTTTAGGGGTACCATGTAATATAATGTTTAGATTTGACAGCAGGTGCCAGGAAATAGGCCAGACTATAAATGAAAAAGATTAATTTAAAAAAATTTATTGTATCATTAACTCTAGGAAAGCACAGATGGCTCAACATCCGTTGGAAAACAAAGAAGTGGTTCTATTGGAGATCGTCCTGCAAGACCTACTCTCTTAGAGCAAGTGTTAAATCAAAAACGGCTGGTAAATATGATTTCTTTTGTAAAACTAAAACAAATCTAAAACATGATCTTTTTCTTTTTTGTTTAAACCTTTGAGAGGTAACTAAAGCTTCATAAACTGACAGACACTTAAAATTTGTTTTATTTATACACATGGAACCTTGATATAAGACTGTCCTTAAGGACCATGTCATAGAGTCATCATGTAGGGAAGATAACCTTTAGTGAAGTCCTATTTGTTCATTAAATCTTTTGCTTATTTGAGCAAAATGGAATTCAGTGTAAACCTATCATCATGAATTCCACTTTGGTGTTAGTTTCAATGATGTTGGTCTAATATTGAGTGCTTCCATTATAAATTTTTACCTAGTTTCAGGTGATAACCAGTATCTCCTCTTCCAAATTTTCCTTTTTCTTTCTGCCTTTTTTTGATCCAGGCACTACCCTTTTCCCAGTCTCCCAGATTTGTAACTTCAGTATTAACCTCAACTCCTCGTTCTCCCTTTCCTTACATGTCCATTCAGTTGTCACATCTTGATATTTCTACCTCTACAACATCTGTAATGGACCACTTCTTTTGGCACATTAGTTGAGGCCCTTATCACCTCTCACCTGTATAATTGCAATGGCCTCCAATTGGTCTTCTGCCTCAGGTTTCTCACTTTAGTCCATCTTCTAATACTGCTGACAAAATGATTTTCTTTAAATTCATATCTGACCATATTGCTTTCCTAATTCCTCAGTTTCACCATTGCCTGTAGGAACAACTCTTATGTTTCACTTTTAAAGTCCTTCACAATTTGGCCCCAGTCTCTTTCTAGCCATTGCATATTACTTTCCCTCTTGCACTCCCCAATCCACCAAAGTGGATGTGACATTCTCCCTTGTTTGTGCCTTTGCACTTGCTGTCCCTTAACCATAAAATTCACTCCCTCTTCATCAGTCCTCATAGAATCTCTACCTTGCCTCAAGACACAATTCAGATTCTACCTCCTACATAAAGCTTAGCCTGATCCTCCCAAGTACTAGTGTCGTCCTTTCCAAACTACTTTGATGATATAAGTACTTTGTATTTATTCTCTTCAAATTTTTCTGTGTTTGTTTATTGTCTCCCTTGTTAGAATGTAAAGTCTTTGAGAGAAGAGATTATTTCTTTGAATTTTGATCTCTGTTGCCTGACACACAGTAGGAACTTAATCAGTGCTTGTTGATTGATAGGTCTGGATTTGCCTAAATAATAGTGGGTTTTTCAGAAATGTTCATTTTTATTATAGAGAAACTACTATATTGAAACTTTGTTTTAAATTGGTTATTTGCACATTAAAAATTAAATTTTGTGTGCAAATTCTCTTTTTTAAATTAGTCTTCCCAAATAAAAATTATTAATGTCCTGTTTATTCTGAACAATTGACAATTCTATTTTTGATCCTTAAAGTGGGAAATAGCATAGAGAGTTGTGCATTAGAATTTATTTGGAGTAAGTTTCTAACTTTTTTCTAATCTAATAGAGATTATCTAATAATAATCTGAATCCCTGTATTACCAGAATGTGCTATTAGAAATGCAGTATCTCAACATATGCAATGGAACAAGTATAGTTTGCCATAGTGAATGTGTAATTCACTATAAGAAACCCTGGGGTGAAACTTAGGAAAGAAGTATTTAGAAAAAAATAACAATTATTGCTCTTTATTAATAAAAATTTAATGTTTACATTAAATGTTAAGTGAATAATCATTTTATGATCTATTTGAAAATAAGGTTTAGCAGTAGGAATTGAATCCCAGGACTAAGTTCAAAAGTACCTCTAAGATGTAAATCTAGCACCAGAGTATTTTTATTTTTAGTTCCTGAATTTTATTTATCAGGGTTATAATGGAACTATCTGGAATGAAGGCATTATCTAATGTTAGAATTGGATGAGACATTAGAGAGAATCTGCTCTAGTGACAACCATGTTTTACAGGTGATGAAACTGAGATTAAGGCTATCCTATCTGTTTTACTAGGACTTACCCAAAGTTATAGAAGCCAGCAGAGGGAAACCAGGGCCTAGGTCTTGGTCTGAGACTGGTATTCTTTCCAGTGGACCATACTGCTTAACCAGCTATTGAAACTGTAGAAATTATTCGCTTCTGTTCCTTCAGTTTTTAGTAGTTCTCATTTTCTTTTTTTTCCCCTGCTACTCTGGACCAGCTCTACCCTTAGTGCTTTATTCTACAAGTTTAAGACCTTTCCACATCTACCTAGAATACTCACCTCTTAGGATGTGAACAAAATATTAAACCTTTCTCAGGTCAGAAACCATTGTGAAAAGCTTTTTTATTATTCTGTGGTTTGGTATCGTAATGCATGCTCATGGATTCTGTTTTAATGTAAATGGTGACCTTGTTAACATATGTACTAATAATTTGAGTTTAGCATCAGATATTAAATAGAATAAAAAGTTTCATTTATTTGTAGGTCTGTTTTATGTTGTGGTTCCTAACATGAAACGATTGACCTGGATGATGATAGATTATTAATATTTAAAATGAGTGCATAAATAATCAGTGCATTGTACTATTTTTTCTTCTTTTAAGGCATTATTAAGAAGTCCAGAAGTTGTGCAGTTTCTGCAGAAACAGCAACAGCTACTAAATCAACAAGTTTTGGAGCAAAGACAACAACAACAGTTTCCTGGAGCATGAGTGTGAAGGGACTAATTGAGGTTATCCACAGGTTTAGTATCTCACTGTACTGGCTGAAGATATTTTTATATTGAAGAGAAATAGGTTACAGCAGTCAAGTAGAACACTTGCATATGACTGTCATAAAACCTTTTCCTCGAAATACATATATTTGTTTTTTTTGTGATGGGTTTTGAAGAAATCTGGTTTTACATTATATTTCCAAAACTCCACTTAACTTTGTTGTTTCAAAAACATTTTTCAACTTTAATTTTAAAAATACCCCAAATCTCCCAACAAGTTATCAGGCAAAAGATCATAAATATGATCATTCTTAGGTTTATTATTAATGAAGGAAATGAGATAGTTACTTTCTGTGGAAGTTGTGAAAGTAATAGATATTAATTTTGAATTGTCTAGCCAATGAGTGTGACAGGATATAGCTTGGACATTCAGGAGGCCTGAGCTGAGGAATAATCTTCTTTATGTTTTTCTACACACTTAAACCTGGAGTTAACAAGGAAGCAAATATAGAGCGTGTGTGTATACACATGTAGGAAAAAGGGTGGTAATAATCAGCTGCCCTGTGGAACTGAAGTGTGCCCCCATCTTCTAAATGTCCAGCTGAAACCAAAAGAGGACTTCGTGAAAGAAATTAGAATGAAGAAAATACAGAAGAAACTGCTTGATTACATTTCCTAACACCACATTGTTTGCATGTCAGATGTGATCTGTGGAAGCAGGTATTTTGAAGTGCAGAATCTATGGCTGGTGGAGATTGTATGTGGTTTATCTTGTTCACCAATTCCCTGATAAAAATGGCATTGATTTTATTACTTATTACTCATTTTTTTCCAATGGAGAATTTTGAGAATAAGCGGGAAAACTCCCTCTATGTTATGAATTATTTAAAAAATTGAGCCATTTCAACGTTGTTGATATTGAATAGGTGCCCAACGAATAAAGTGAGATACTTTTATCCTTTCTTCCTAAGATAACAAAACTCAAAATCATATCTAATCA
Organism: Vombatus ursinus; assembly: GCF_900497805.2. Lineage (NCBI taxonomy): Eukaryota > Metazoa > Chordata > Mammalia > Diprotodontia > Vombatidae > Vombatus > Vombatus ursinus. The sequence goes on from NW_020951478.1 coordinate 624,965, forward strand.
TAGCATCCAGAAGAATGTCAGAGTAAATATTACCCCTCCACGGTGCACATTCTGATGCGAAATGTGTACCAAGATGAGTTGTATAGAAACATGTTTGTTTTTTGTAAGATGGTTTTTAAGTCATGGCCTCTACAGACAAAGCTCTCTGATAATCATTCAAAGAGCATTCTTCATCTTACATGTATAGGCTTTATAACTGTATATTGGTGCAAAAAATAATAAAATAAAAATTTGTGTACTTTTGAGTTGTAATTGATATATTTAACTGCTTTAATCTGTAGAAGGGGTTATGTTAAATCAGTCATTTATTGTCATGCTGGTGTATGACCCTTGTTTATGCCTTTGATCTGTTTGGTCAGGAAACCCAAATCTGTGTTGAAGTTTAAGAATTGAAGATAATTTCTTATTCAGCTAGAAAGGGGAAATGGACTGTACATTTGAGACCTGAATTAAAAAAAAAAGGCTTAAAAGATTTAGATATTAAGATATAATTCATGTTGCCACAAAGAATCAGGTGATAAGTTATATACTGGAATATATGTCCTTGGATAGAACAAAGGAATAAGGGGAAGATTGAAGGTAATGGTAAGGAAGGAAAGTAAGGCATAGGAAGAGAAGAAGAGATTATGATCAGATAAAGGTATTTTGGAATTCCACTTGGAATCCACTTTGAAAGTGGAACACTTGAGTAATAGCAGAATCAAGGGAAATAATCCTTTTGTAAGCTGAGGTGGAGTTAAGGGGTAGGTCATGACAGTTGAGTAGATTGAAGAACTGGGGTTAGTGTATCTGAGGGAACAGTAACATGTATTTTGAAATTCTCTATTAGGAGGGCAGGAGTTGAGGTGGAAAGGAAGAACATGAACTACACACTGAATCATTGAGAATGATCTCGTCACTCAACTGAAGCTGTTATCTCCAAATTTATCGATAATCTCATTTTTTTTCTCAGTTCTCATTCTTCTTGATCTCTATTCATCCTTCACCTCTATTACCCTCTACTGCATACTTTCTCTTCTCTAGGCTTTAGTGACTCTGCTTTATCCTGGTTCTTCTACCTACCTGACTTGCCCATTTCACTATCCTTTGCTGAGTATTCACTCACTGATGTTGGGTGTCCCCCAAAGGGCTGTGCTTGGTTCTCTTCTCTGTATTGTCTCACTTGGTGATTTCATCAGCTTCTGTGGGTTCAGTTATCTCTATGAGAATGGATCTCATCTATTTTTCCCTCCCTACCCTCTCTTTTGACCTCCAGTCTCACATCACCAAATGCCTATTGGACATTATGAACTGCATGTCTCATAGACATCTTAAACTCAACATGTCTAAAAGACATCTTTCTTCCAAAACCCTTTCCTCTTTCTAATTTCCCTATTACTATCAAGGCTAGTCACTCAGGATCACAACCTTTATGTCATCTTCAACTCCTTCACCCTCATTCCACCTATTCAGTCTTCTATCAGTCTTATTGTTTCCTACTCTGCAACATCTCATAGATGCTTCCTCTTTTCACATAGCCATCACTTTTGTGCAGAGTCTCATCCCTCATACATAGATTGCTGGAATAGCTTGCTGTTTGGTCTCCCTGTCTCAAGACTCTCCTCACTTCCATCCATCTTCCACTCAGCTACAAAGTGATCTTCCTTAAGCGCAGGTCTGACCATGCCACCTCTTCCCTAATTGGTAATTTCCATAAGGAAAAAAAGGAGGAAGGATAGATATACCCGATTCCCACATACTCTGTGACAGCTGTGACGCTGTCCTTTCCGCTGGCATATAACACTCATCTCCGGACTGTACATTTTCACTGGTTGTTCCATTGTGCCCGGGATTCTCTGGCTTCCTTCATGACTTGGCTCATATCCTACCTACTACAGGAGGCCTTTCTCTGTCAGGGTTCTCCAGCTCCCTACAGCTGCTAGTGCCTGTCCTCTAAGATTACCTCCCATTTACCTTGTATATATTGTCTTGTCTTTGTGTAAATACTTGTTTACATCTTATCTCCTCCATTAGAATGGGAACTCCCTGGGGGAAGGAACCCAAGATTTAGCACAGCACCAGACTCATAACCAATGCTTAATAAATGCTTATTTTGTTATATTGCCAGATTGCTCTGCAAAAATGATTCTTCAAATTTATAATTTCATCAGCAATCAGTAAGTGTGCCAGCAGTGAGGATTTTTGCTTTTGATTTTTTTTTTACCAATTTTATGAGTATGAGATTATACCTCAAAATTGTTTTATTTTTCATCTCTTTATTATTGTTATTGAGAATTTTTTCAAGTAGTTATTGACAACTTGTGTTTCTTTTGAAAAAAGTTTATTCATATTCTTTGACCCTTTATTCATTATGGACTGCAAATTACCATTATGCCTTTTTAACAAGTTTCTTGCCGGACGTGGTGACATGCCTGCAATCCCAATTACTGGGAAGACTGAGGTTAGCAGATTTCTTGATCTTGGGAGTTCTGAGCTGCAGAATTGGGCTATGCTAATTGTGTATCTGCATTAAGTTTGGCATTAACAGAGTGAATCTGCAGTGGGGACTTGGGGAGGAGTGGTACCGCTAGGTTGCTTAAGGAGGGGCAAACCAGCCTAGGTCGCAAACAAAGCAGGTCAAAGCTCCCAAGTCCCCATGTCCATCAGAGTGGGATAGGCTCTAGTACTTCCAGGCTGGTAGAGATAAGGAGAATCAGTCTTCTTTTTTTTTTTTAAATAAGATTTCTTATATATGTTTTAGATGTCAAACTTTTATATATATTTGCTCTGAACGTTTTCCCAATCTTTTATTATTCTTATTATTTTAATTATATGTTTTTGTTGTACAGAAATGTTTTGTTTTCATGTAATCAAGCACATCTATCTTCTCCCTAGTAATTACTTTTGTTGAATTGAAAAAAAAAATCTTCCCTCTACAATTGAAGTACTTTATTATGTTTTCTTTCATCATTTTTATAGTTCTATGCAGAAGTGTATGATCTAAAATATGGGTCTTTTCTTGACAGATTACCAACTAATGTTCCAAGTATGTTTGTTAAATAATTCTGTTCTAGGTTTATATTTTCTATGTTTATCAATCTTTCGTATGTATTTAAAATGGTTGACACTTGTATATTTATTCTTTTCCACTCATGCTCAAAAAGACTATCTACAATAGGTACCGCCACTTCTCACTCTTCTTAACCCCTTACAATCTGTCTTCACACCTTATCATTCCATCACAGCTACTTTCCTCAAAGTTATTCATGATCCTTTTGTTGACATATCCAGTGACCTTTTCTCTATCCTCAGTCTTCTTGACACTCTCTAGGTTTTTACGATATCACTCTCCTGGTACTCTCCTTTGCTGGGTCCTCATCCAGATCACATCCTCTAACCAGAGGTGTCCCTCAGGATTCGGTATTGAGTCCTCTTTTCTTCTCCCTCTATACTACTTCACTTGGTGATCTCATCAGCTCCCATGAATTTCATTGCCATCTCTGTGCTTATGATTTTCACATCTTCCTATCCTGTCCCAAATTCTCTGGCGACCTCCAATCTGACACCTCCCAACTACCTTTCAGACATTCTGAACTAGATATCCAGTAGACATCTTAAACTCATTATGTCCAAAACAGAATGAATTATCTTTCCTCTAAACTCTCCCTGCCTCCTATCTTCCCTATTACTGTAGAGGGACACACCAGCCTCCCAGTCCCACAGACTTGCAACTAGGAGTCATCCTGGATTCTTTACTCTTTCTCTCACCCCTTATATCCAAGCTATTACCTAGGCCTATCAATTTTACCTTTGTAATCTCTCTTAAGTATTCTCCCTTCTCTCCACTGCCACTGCCAGCACTCTAGTACAGTCCCTGATCACCCTGGATTACTGTAGTAGCGTGCCCATGGGTCTGCCTGCCTCCAGTATCTCCCCGCTCCAATCCAGTCTCCATTCAGCCAATAATGTGATTTTCTTAAAGCACGGGTCCAATTTTTGTCACTCCACACCATCACCCTCCCTACTCAAAAAACTCATGTGGCTTTTTATTGCTTCCAGAATCAAGTACAAAATACTCTAGCATTCATTATCCTTCGTTACCTAGGCCTCTCCTACCTTTCCAGTCTTTTTATACCTTACTCTTAGATCCAATGACACTGGCGTCCTAGCTGTTCCACTAACAAGATACTCTTTATCTTGGCTCCAGGCATTTTCCCTGGCTATCCCTCTATGCCTGGAATGCTCTCCATCCTCTGCTTGGACTACTGACCTCTGTACTTCCTTTAAGTCCTAACTAAAATCCCACCTTCTTCAGGAAGCCTCCTCCAACCTTTCTTAATTCCAGTGCTTTCCTTCTATTATTTATTTCCTATTTATCCTGAATATAGCTTGTTTTATATATATATTTGTTTACATGTTGTCTCCCCCATTAGATTGTGAGCTCCTCCAGGGCAGAGACTGTGTTTTGCCTCTTTTTGTATCCCTATTGCTTAGCACAGTGCCTGACACATAGCAACATAATAAATGTTCATTGATTGATCTGTTTCTCTTCTCTTAGTAATACATAGCTTTGGTGATTGATACGTTGTAATATGTTTTACAATCTGGGGATGTAAGACCACCCTCATCAGCACTTCTCCTCAGTGATATTCTTGCCTACTTGTTTTCCATATAAATTTCATTGTGAATTTATCTAGTTCTATAGGGAAATCCCTTAGTACTTCAGTTATTTCACAAAATATGTAAATGAATTTGGAAGGCACTGACATTTTTATTCTAACATCCAATCCATTGTAAACGTTGAATGTACCTCCAATTAATTAAGTCTTCCTTTATTTTGGTCACAATTTTAGTTTTTCTTATGAGGCTTTTGTGTATTTCTAGATAGGTTAGTTCTTAAGTATTTGAAAGTTTCTGCTAATGTAAAGGGTTATTGTTTCTTGATCTTTATCACTAGTAAATAAGAATGCAGACTGATTACTCTGTCTTTTTATTGCCCTTTAGACTGTTTGTAGTTTTAATTTGTCTAAGATGGTTGTATTTAATTATTTATAGAATATAAAGCATCAAGTGAAAGTGGTATCAAAAAGATGAATTTTTTTTTGGAGGGGGGCTAGGCAATGGAGTTAAGTGACTTGCCCAGGGTCACACAGCTAGTTAAGTGTCAAGTGTCTGAGGCTGGATTTGAACTCAGGCCCTCCTGACTCCAGGGTCACTGCTCTATCCACTCTACCACCTAGCTGCCCCCAAAAGATGAAGTTTTTTAAATTTTTTTTTTTTTTGCTTTTCTGGGAGAAAAGTAAAGATTTTTATTATGCCTCCTCCCCACCATAAAAAAAAGTGATCAGTATAGAAAAAAAATTTTTTCTATTATTTCACTGAGAATTTCTTTCCATGATTTCTCTCATTAAAACACTATAACAGAGAAAGTATATAATTAGCCCATTTTCTTCTTACTCAAAAGTGAACATTTACTGCCCCATCTATACCTATATTAGTCAATAAACATTTTATTAATTTCCTGTTATGTACCAGGCACTGGTGCTAAGTGCTGGAGATAGAAAGAAAGGTAAACCAAGACAGTCTCCGCTCTCAAGAAGCTCATGGTCTAATGAGGGAAACAACGAGAAAAGAACTACGTGCAAACAAGGTGGTAAATACAGGAAAATCAACAGAGGAACCACTAAGTAAGGGAGATTGGGACAAATTCCTGTAGAAGGTGGGATTTTAGCTGGGATTTGAAGGAAGCCGGAAAGTAGAGATGAAGTGAGTGATCATTCCAGGCATGGAGAACAGACAGTGAAAATGCCTGGAATCAGGAGATGGAGTGACAACAAGCAGGCCAGTGTCACAGGATCACAGAGTATAGATCAGGGTGCAAAGTATAAGAAAACTGGAGAGGCGGCTAGATGGAATAGGTTGTAAAGAATTTTGAATGCCAGACAGAATTTTGTATTTGATTCTAGAGGTGATAGGGAGCCTCTGGAGTTTATTGGGAATTCAGGGGTTGGGGTAGGGAGGGGTAACATGGTCAGACCTGCGCTTTAGAAATATCACTTTAACAACACCATGACATGGGGCAGCTAGGTGGCACAGTGAGTAGAGCAGTGACCCTGGAGTTAGGAGGACCTGAGTTCAAATCCAGCCTCAGACACTTGACACTTAACTAGCTGTGTGACCCTGGCCAAGTCACTTAAGCCTATTGCCTAGCCAAAAATAAAAAAAAAGCAACAGCAATGCGGTCATATTTTACATTTTTTTAACTATTCTGTGAACTCCAAGAACTTTTGAAGTCTTTTATGAGGTTCAGCTAATGCCTACATCTCCTTGAGCTGTTCACCAAAAGTGGTAGTTATCTAGTATATAGCACTTTTTAGTAATGCTGTAAATCTTAATATTTTATAAGAAATGTTCACAAGGCTTCCTGAAAACCTGAGTGGTTTGCTGGACCCATGAAGCACTTTGAAATATTTAATGTTGTTGACTGTCTCATTTAGGCTTTTTAAGAAGATTGCTCTATCTAAAAGTCATTCCCCAGTGAGTTGGGGAAGTTGTCAGATATAAGCTAACAATTCTCAAAAGAAGAATTGCAATTGATGCAAATCACTAAAAATAGAAATGAAAATCAAAACAACTCCGGTTTCACCTCGCATAGCATATTGGCGAAGATGATAAACTACAGAAGTAGGCAGTGTTGGAGGAGCTGTTAAAGACAGGCACTCTAGTATACTGTTGGTAAAATGGAATTCTCATAATCATTCTGGAAAGCAGTTTAGAATTACACTAAAAAATGAATAAGATGTTTATGTCTTTTGGCCCAGAGATCCCACTACTAAGATACCTCCCAAGGAACTCAATGCAGGGAAGGTCCCACGAATATCAAAATAATCACAGCAACACTTTTTGTGGTAGCAAAGAATTCGAAATGAATTAAGTATCCAACAGTTGGGGAATGACTAAAAAACTGGCACATGAATAGAATGGAATATGATTATGTTGTGAAAATTGACATTTATGAAGACTTCTGAAAAACGTGGCAAGACATAGATCAACTGATACACAAAGAAGGAAGCAGAACCAGGAGAATAATAAATGCACTGAGTACAACCGTGCAGACGCTCAGCAATCTTTTAATCTCAGATTCTAGGCTATTCTCTAAGACTGTAAACTACAGAGCTCACCTGTGCTGATAGTTTCCTCATCCATTCCCTATAACAATGAAATCATAGGTCCAGTCCCAATCCCTACTCTAATTCTCTTTTATTAATTTCCTTGGTTTCTAGTTGTCTTTAGCTGCTTCTTGAGAACAAAAGACTGTGTTGTTTTTCATCTTGTGTCTATACAGCCTATGAAACACCTTTCCCCATCTCCCTTTTTAGTATTAGGTTCAGACCTGTGATTTGAATGGGGTAGGAAGCACCTGATGAAGAACATCTTTACTCCTTTTGCATACTAGCACCTTTACTCAACTGTTGGTCTCAAAGAGTTGCCTGAGACACCAAGAGGTTAAATCACTTGTCCAGGGTCATACAGCACTGGCTGTATGTATCCAAGGTGGGCCCTTACCCCAGGTCTTTTTGACTCTAAAACCAGCTTTCCAGTATCTGTGAAGCTGCTTTTATGTTGTAGTAACAGGTGCCTTTTGAAGAATACATAGGTTAATCCCTATTTGCAAAAGCTGCCCATTTGCAAGTGGGCCCAAATAGCTATAAATGAGCAGATGAGACCTATCAAGTACAAAAAAGGCTCAATTAAAATATTTTAAGTTCAAAATTGAGTAAAATTATAATTTTAATGAAAGTGTTATATCATTTTTTTTTTAGTCCTTGAGCAGGTCAAGTCTATTAATTAGCAGATGAGCAATTTCTGAATATGGACCTAAATTTATATTTAGCATTGTACTTTTCTATATACCTAAAATATATTTTTCTAAACATTCAGACACATACTCTATTCCTTGTAATTCAACAGAACAAAAATTGAATCATCTTTTCTCTTGGGAGGTATAATTAAGAAGCATAGAAAGCACTCAGGCTTTTTTTTTTTTTTAATAGGGCATGTGGAATAATCAGCTCACTTTCACCAGTTATTTGTAGCTTGAGTTTACAAGAAACACAGGCATGTGGTAGGGGTAACAAAAAAGGAAAACCCTGAGGAAAACAGATCCAGTAGACAAGTTGTGACCAGTAGGTTTTTCTGTTCTGTTTATTATCCTAAAATTAATACCTTGTATTGTTGCCCAGCTTCCCGCTTCAGGATGACAGTTGCTGTTGATTAGATTTCACGCTAGTTGCCTTTGAAAATCAACTGAGGAGGCTATGTTTTCACATGCCTCCCTTACAAGCTACGTGTGTCTTTTAATAATACTAGCAGCTCAGCATTAGTATTGTTTATGGAGCACCTGAAAAAATTATTGCCTTAGAATGATAATTAACATTTGAGTTGTACCTGCCTAGATCCAGAAGCCATGGAAACCTCTGAGAACAGTGTGTAGAACTTTTTAAAATAGTTCAAAAATTAAGTCTTATTTGTATTGCCTTTTCAGGAACATCCTGTTTTTGTAACTCACTATAAATCAACTTGATTGTAAACTCCTAAAGGACTGGAGCCAGGTCTTCTGCTTTTGTATCACTCATCAGCTAGCATAACATTTTGCACTGGCTGGGTGCTAAACAAGTAGAATCATGGAATTTTAAAGCTAAAAGGGACCTAAATATTAATGTAGTGTTTGTCACATAAATAAAATCATACTATGATTAATAAAAGGATTGTTCTGTAAAACTTAGACTCAGTCAAAAGGCCTCACCCAAGAATCTAGTCCACACATGGCCTCAAGGCCTAAGGTTCCCCACCCCTGTGACATAAAGTATCACTTCTAATTCATTTAAGTCAGTGTCTCTCTTTTTACATTATATTTACTTAGCACTCACTTATTTATAGAACCCTTTTACTGCTCGATGTAGGGATTAAACTAAGTTTTGCCTCCAACTAGAAACAAAAATGATTTCATTATTTTATGATGGTAAAGGCACAATCTACATGAAGTTGTCCCAAACATCCCAATTTCCCAATATGGAGTGATAACTAAATCCCAAAGTAAAGTTCAGTTCCCTGCTACAAAGAAAGACCTCCTGCCTGAATACCAACCCAACTAAGTCTTGATGCGTTTTAGTCTTCAGTCTTCATTTATGGTTTTAAACATTAGGAAAGAGTAGAAGCAGTTTTCTTATTAGGACTTAATTAGCAACCTCATTTATAAACAAAGTGGCATCAAGGTAATTGTTTTACCTACCTGCTGCTGGAACACACAAAAAAAGATGAGGGGGCAGGTATTTTGAGGTTTTAAAAATGTTTAGCCCAACTTCTGCAAATTCAAAGTCACTGTCTCACTAGTTGCCCTTTTTCCTCCAATCATAATTTCATGCTGCTCGACTGCAGTTCCAAACAGTTACTGCACCCCGCCCCGCCCATATTGTTAATATTTGTCTGGGATGAGGAATTGTATCTTCTTTGGCTATGGACAACAGATTTTGTTATTTTTGAGAAACGGTGTTTAGCTTTCAGCTAGGACAACAATATAATCCAGAGCAGAACAGCCTAGCTCTCACACAACTACTCCAGCAAGGATTAAAGAGAGAGAGAGAGACAGAGAGAAAGAGAGAGCATCAGAATATGTAATGATCAAGAAATTTTAAGTAAGCACATTTTTCTAGCCCAAGTTCATACCAACACATAGCTAGAATGGCTGCTACGCAATGCAGCATATAGAGCATTGGACCTGAAATTAGAAAGATGAGTGCAAATAAGAAAGATGAGGGCAAATCACTTACCCACTGCTTGCCTCAGTTTCTTCATCTGTAAAATGGAAAAATAGGTTCCTCAGGAGACAAGTAAAATGATCTGGTACTCCCATTTCTTTGAGGACTTGCCACATTTGTTGTGATCCACACAGTCAAAAACTTTAGTGTAGTCAATGAAGCAGAAGTAGATGTTTTTTCTGGAACTCCCTTGCTTTCACCACAATCCAGCAAATGTTGGTAATTTGGGCCTCTTCAAAAACCAACCTGTTCTGGTAATTCTTGGTTTACATATTACTGAAACCTAGTGCAGAATCTTAAGCATAACCTTGCTGATGTGTAAAATGAGTGCAATTGTATGGTAATTTGAACATTCCTTGGCATTGCCCCCATAAACTGATCTTTTCCAACCCAGTGGCCACTGTTGAGTTTTCCAAATTTGCTGGCATATTGAGTACATCACTTTGACAGCATCATCTTTTAGGAGTTTATATTCTGCTGGAGGGATATAACATGTACACAGTATATGGGGTAGCTGAAAGTGTTGAAGGCTTCTCCACATATACACAGACATAATAAAGTTAAGATTTTCAAACTGGATTAGAGGTGCAGGCATACATGACCATTTTTGTTTTTCTCACGCCCATTCATTTGCATAGGAGACCCAGAAAATCTTGAGGGCTAAGGAAAAACTGACCCACATAGACCAGTGAGGATTCTTTAGCAGAATCCACAGTCTGTGAGATGGATTAAACAATAATTACATGGAGTTTTTAACCTTAAGTCATATTGTTGATGGAGACAATAGAATGTAATTCATTCCTAGTTACACGGAGTTAAAAAAAAAATGAAACAAAACTAAATGCCTGAGTGTTAATTAACTGGCTATTTGTTAGTGACAGGAACTGGACCTGTGAATTTATTATATAGGGACCTCCCTGGATAAGAAACTCCTTCTACCAGTGCTGATGGATGCTTTCTCTGCAGAGATTAACCCATCTCCAAGAGATTGCCTAGGTCATTAAAGGAGTAAAGTGACTTGTCCAGGGTAGACTAGACTTGACCCCACTCTTCTTGGTTCCGAGGTTACTTGTGTTCCAAAAGTTTGGCAACTGGGAGCTAAGAATCTGGGAACTCATAGATTCTTCTTATGGAAAGAATTTCTCCCACATGACCAACTGGGAGTGTGAAGAACCTTCCTTCCTTATAAAACAGCCAAATCCTAGACATGGGTTTGAAGCTAAAAGAGAGATGGTGGAGTCTACTCCTACTGTTATGGGGAAGAAGTTGCATCTTAGTACCTCAGTGGAGGACTCCAGCTGGAGCAAACTTTGACCTTGGTTTAGTTTCTCAGGGAGCCCCACATTCGAGAGAGCTACAAGTAAATATAATACAGTTTAAGCAGAAAGAAAGCACTAAGTAGTTGGTGCAAGAAAAGATTCCCACAGTAGGGGTGCAGAGGTGGGTTGAGGTAAGGGATAATGGAAATGAACACTAATGGATGCTAAGGATTTTAAGATGAAAACAGGAGTGGGGATTCTAGGCTTTCAGAACATTCTATGTAAAGACTGAAATGAATTATAGAATACCTTAATTCTGAAGTGGGATTTGAATTTTAGTCTTTCCATAGCTGGTTTTCATTCCACTGTATTCCTTTTTCCTTTTCTTTTCTTTCTTTTATTGAGAGCATCAAAAATACAGTAAAACCACTTCTAGACTTCTTTTATTTAACTCCTGACTCTTGAAAATATTGGGGTTCTGAGGGGACCCTGATTTTTTTCTCTTCCTAGAAAAAGGCAAATACTTCATCATATAGGCCCTTCCAACTGTTCAAATCAATTTAATTTTCTGTTTCTTCTTATTCCTAGGTTTGTATTTCAGGATTTCTACTGCACTCTGGTCTTTCTATCAGGAATATTGGGAAGTCTTCTATTTCATTAAGTCAACTTTTTCCCCCTGTAAAGTTATATTTTATTTATCTTTTGCCTTTCAGAAGAGTTAATCTTAGCTCTACTCTGCTTAAAGTGGTAACTGCAAAGTCTTGAATGATCCTAACAGTGTCTCCTTGGTACTTGTGGTGGAAGCAATATTGTAACTCTCCTACTCACATGTAAATTAGGCTGGTTTTCCTTTAACAGTTACTGAAGCTTTACTTGAAGTGTCAATGACTCAGAGACTAAAGGCTCAGTTAGGCACAGGCCAGAATAGTACTTGAATTCTTTCTTTCTTGATATTTGCAGTATCTTTTTCACCCCTGAACTTGAAAGCTCTGGATTTTGACTATAATATTCCTGGGAATTTATATTTTAAGGTTTATTTTAGGAGGTAATTAGTGGATTCTTTTTATTTTCACTTTGTCTTCTGGTTCTAATACAGCTGGGCAATTTTCATTCATGATTTCTTCAAACAATTTTGATTTTTAGGTAATCCAGTAATTCTTAGATTATTTCTCCTTGACGGGGAGCATAGTGCTGTGAATTTGGAGTTAGGAAGACCTGGGTTGAAATATTGCCTCAGCTGTGAAACTTTTGTCATGTTAGCTATGTGACCGCTCTGTACCTGTTTCTTCATCTATAAAATGAGATTAAACTAGAGGACATCTAATGTCCTTTTACTTCTAAATCTATGATCCTTTAACCTGTTTTCTAGTTAGTTGTTTTTGATAGGTGATACCTTTGCATTTATTTTTGTTTTTTTTTTTCAGTCTTGTGATTTTGTTCTAGTATTTCTTGTCTTATGGAATCATTGATTTCTATTTGATCCATTCTAATCCTCTGGGGAGTCTGTTACATAGAAAAGGTTTTGCACATTCTGTACTAATGTATTTATTTATTCTTTTCTTTAAAATTGCCATAAGGAAGAAAACAAACATTTACTAAGCACTTTGGAAATAATAGCTCATTTAATTTTCACAACAACCCTGGGAGGTTTAAGACTGGAAAAGGAATATGACAGGGCTGTATATTGTCACCTTATTTATTTAACTTTATGCAGAGTACATCATGCAGAATGCCAGGCTGGATGAATCAAAAACTAGAATTAAAGTTGGTGGGATAAATAGCAATAATATTGGATATGCAGAAAACACCCCTGTGATGGCAGAAAGTGAAGAGGAATTAAAAAGCCTCTTGCTGAGGGCAAAAGAAGAGACTGTAAAAGAGAAGACTGCCTTGAAGTTTAAAATCAAAAAGACTAGAACAACTGGCAACTGGTCCCATCACTTCCTGGCAAATAGAGGGAGAAGAAATGGAAGCAGTGTCAGATTTTATGTTCTTCGACTCAAAGATCACTGCAGATGACGACTGCAACCTTGAAAATAAAAGTCGCTTGCCCATTGGAAGGAAAGCTATGGCAAATCTGGACAGCATAATAAAAAGCAGAGACACCACCTTGCTAACAGAGGTCTGTATAGTCAATGCTATGATTTTTCCAGTAGCAATGTATAGCTCTGAGAGTTGAACCATAAAGAAAGCCTAGGGGGCAGCTAGGTGGCACAGTGAATAGAGCACTGGCTGTAGAGTCAGGAGGACCTGAGTTCAAATTCAGACTCAGACACGTAATACTTCCTAGCTATGTGACTCTAGGCAAGTCACTTAACCCCAATTGCCTCACCAAAAACAAAACAAAAACAACCAGCTGAGTGCAGCAGAATCAACGCTTTTGAATTGTGGTGCTGGAGAAGACTTTCAAGAATTGCTTGGACAGCAACGAAATCAAATCAGTCAATACTTGAAATTAATCCAGGCTATTCACTGAAAGGTCAAGTACTAAAGCTTAAATACTTTTGCCACATATTGAGAAAATGGGACTCATTGTAAAATCCCCTGATGTTGGGAAAGATTGAAGGCAAAAGGAAAAAGGGCCACAGAGGATGAGATGGATAGATAATGTCATAGAAACAATGACCAAGAACTTGGACAGAGTTTGAGAGATAGTGAAGGACAGAAGGGGCTGGCGTACTATGGCCCATGTAGTCAGAAAGAATCGGACCCAACTGACAGAACAACAAAACCCACATAAATAAAAGCTCGAGTTGTCAATAATTTTTTTTCAGCTTTGAACATATTGAGTTTAATATGTCTATGGGATATGCAATTTGATATTTCTTTCTTTCTTTTTTAAAATTAATTTATTTTGATTTAGCAACAATCACTACCATAAGCTTTTGAGTTTTAATTTTTTCTCCCCTTCCCTCTCCACCTCCCCCCACAAGACGACGAGCAATCTGATACAGGCTATAATGTACATTCCTATTAAACATATTTTCACATTAGTAATGTTATAAGGAAGAATTACAATCAATAGGAGGAACCACCAGAGAGGAAACAAAACCCAACAGAAGAAAAAAAATAGCAAATAGTATGCTTTGATCTGCATTCAAACTCCACAGTTATTTCTTTGGATGTGGATAGTATTTTCATACATCATGAGGCTTTTAGAGATGTCTTAGATCCTTGTATTGCTGAAAAGCGTTAAATCTATCAATATTAGTCATCACACAATGTGGCTGTTAACTGTATACAACATTCTCCTGGTTCTGCTCATTTCACTTAGCATCAGATCATACAAGTCTTTCCAGGCTTTTCTGAAGTCTGCCTGTTCATCATTTCTTATAACACAATAGTGTTCTATTACATTCATATACCACAGCTTGTTTAGCCATTCCCCAATTGATGGGCATCCTCTTAATTTCCAATTCTTTGCCACCCCAAAAAGAGCTGCTATAAATATTTTTGTACATGTGGGTCCTTTTCCCATTTGTATGATCTCTTTGAGAAGTGCTATTGACGGGTCTGCACATTTTTATAGCCCTTTGGGCATAGTTCCAAATTGCTCTCCAAAATGGTTGGGTCATTTCACAATTCCACCAACAATGCATTAGTGTTCCAATTTTCCCACATCTTCTCCAACATTTATCATTTTCCTGTTTTGTCATGTTGGCCAATCTGATAGGTGTGATGTGGTACCCTCAGAGTTGTTTTGATTTGCATTTCTCTAATCAATAGTGATTTAGACCATTTTTTCATATGACTATAGATGGCTTTAATTTCTTCATCTGAGAACTGCCTGTTCATATCCTTTGACCATTTATCAATTGGGGAATGACTTGCATTCTTATAAATTTTATTTAATTCTCTATATATTTTAGCAATGAGGCCTTTATCAGAGACACTGGTTGTAAAAATTCTTTCCCAACTTTCTACTTTCCTTCTAATCTTAGTTGCTTTGGCTTTGTTTGTGCAAAAACTTTTCAATTTAATGTAATCAAAGTTATCCATTTTGCTTTTCTTAATGTTTTCTATCTCCAGTTTGGTCATGAATTCTTCTGTTCTCCATAAATCTGATAGGTAAACTATTCCTTGCTCTCCCAGTTTGCTTACAGTATCAGCCTTTATATCTAAATCATGAACCCATTTTGACTTTATTTTGGTATATGGTGTGAGATTTTGGTTTATGCCTAGTTTCTGCCATACTCTTTTCCAGTTTTCCCAGCAGTTCTTGTCAAAGAGTCAGTTCTTATCCCAGAAGCTGGGGTCTTTGGGTTTATCAAATAATATAATACTATAGTCATTGACTGCTGTATCTTGCATACTTAACCTATTCCACTGATCCACCACTCTATTTCTTAGCCAGTACCAAGCAGTTTTGATGATTGCTGCTTTATAATACAATTTAAGATCTGGAATGGTTAGGCCACCTTCCCCTGCATTTCATTTTCTTAGTTCCCTTGATATTCTAGACCTTTTGTTATTCCAAATGAATCTTGTTACTATTTTTTCTAATTCTATAAAATAATTTTTGGTAGTTTGATTGGTATGGCACTGAATAAGTAAATTAGCTTAGGTACAATTGTCATTTTTACATTAACTCAGCCTACTCATGAGCAACTGATGTTTTTCCAATTATTTAGATTTGACTTTATTTGACTATATTAAGTTTTGTAATTGTGTTCATAGAGTTCCTGGGTTTGTTTCAGGAGGTAGACTCCTAAATATTTTATAATGTCTACAATAACTTTAAATGGAATTTCTCTATCTCTTGCTATTGGGCTTTGTTGGTAATATATAGAAATGCCAGTGATTTATGTGGGTTTATTTTATAGGCTGTGACTTTGCTAAAGTTGTTTATTATTTCAAGTAGTTTTTTACTTGATTCTCTAGGATTGTCTAGTATATCATCATATCATCTGCAAAGAGTGACAGGTTTGTTTCTTCTTTGCCTATTCTAATACCTTCAATTTCTTTTTCTTCTCTTATTGCTAAAGCTAACGTTTCCAGTACAATATTGAACAACAGTGGGGTGATAATGGACATCCTTATTTCACCCCCAATCTTGCTGGAAATGTTTCTAGCTTGTCCCCATTACATATCATGCTTGCTGAAGGTTTTAGGTAGATACTATTTATTATTTTAAGGAAGACTCCATTTATTCCTATGCTCTCTAGTGTTTTTAATAGGAAAGGTGTTTTGTCAAAAGCTTTTAATAGGAAATAGTGTTTTGTCAAAAGCTTTTTCTGCATCTATTGATATGATCATGTGGTTTCTGTTAGTTTTTGTTGTTGATATAACCAATTATGCTGATAGTTTTCGTAATATTGGACCAGTCCTGCATTTCTGGTATAAATCCTACCTGGTCATAGTGTATTATTCTTGTGATAAATTGCTGTAATCTATTTGCTAATTAATCTCAATAATTTTTAAGAGTTTAAATCAGTCCTGAGACCAAATAGTTTAAGACCTACTAATCTAGATGTTGCTATTTGTGAATGACATTGTTTTGATTGCATCAAACCCCGTAATTCTACAGGGTCTTCTCATGGTGAAATTTGTAACTACTTAAAAGAACCAAATGCCCAGATTATAATATGCAGTTATATGGTCAGATCATTGAATTAGCGTATTAATATACAGACCTTGAATAAATACATCAGGTAGACAATAAGCTGGGAATGGAAAGAAGAGAATGGGCTAGAATGCACTTGCAAACTTTTAGAGAGCTTGCAGCAATCCCAAGCTGCCTTCTGACATGGAAACCCATCATTTTAACATCAACATTCTCCCAGTGGTGCTATATGGCTGGAAATAATGGACACCATAACCTCCAAAGAACAATACTGATGTAAATCAAAGGGTAAAGGAGACCTATAGTTGGTGTAGGTAGCCTGTAGCATGTTATTAATGATGAACTATTCACAAGTAGTGCTATAAAAGATAATATGCAGTGTATATACATATATATATGTCAGTCATAGAGTAAGAGTTAAGGATGTTGTCCTAGTATCTATCTGCTATTAAAAGATCTAGAGGAAGTCCTTCAGCACGTTGGGCATATCCCTCACGGACGATTTATAGGAGAACATGTACACGAGCGCATTGCTCTCTCAACTGCTTGAGGGAGTAACTATATCCATGAAATGACAGATCCATTGAAATACTGAAGTCTAAGCATTATCACATTGAACTTTATACTAAACTTTGAATGTCAATAACAAAATGAACAATCTACAAATATTTATTATTATGCCTAAGGCACTGTGCTAAACTCTCTTGGGAATACTAAAAATAGTAAGACAAGGATCTTGTCCTTAGAAAGCAATTGAAAAGAGGCTGAAATTTCTTCTAAAAATCTTCCAAAATGTTTACCCCTTATTTTCACACTAGAAAAAAAGTATGAATATGAAAGAACAAAAATTGCCACTTCATCCACATACATTACTTTTCCTCAATACTTTTTCATATAAACTTTCATGATTATTAACATAGAGCAGTAAACTGCTATATAAAACATTTAAGATATCTGATTGACACTTGGAGGCAGAACCACATAAAAAAGAGCAAGATGAAATTAAAGTCACAGGACCTGGGTTTGAATCTTAACTCTGCTACTTCCTGTACGGTCTTGGATGAGTAAATCGAGGTCCTCAGTTTCCTTAGCTGTAAAATTACTAGTTGGACCAGATGACCTCTAAGGTCTACTTCAGTTCTAAATCCATGATCCTATCCCTATACAACTGTAATACCATTTTACATTTGCTACCACACTGAACCAAGGTTATACAAGCTTGTCTAAATTTCCTCTTGGTAGTTACTGTAAATGTATTACCCTCCTCCAAATTTTGTTCTTACAATTCTAAAACTTAATTCTGATGATTTGAGACTCTTAAAAGTAAAATGTGTATAATTAAAGAAATACCCAATACCACTGTGTAGTACTACACACATACACACAGATTAGCTTATTGTGGTGGTGGTGTTTGTCCTTCATTTTGAAAAGGACAAATGACATTACATGGTGATGTCTTGACTTGCATGTGAGTTGGGATTTATGTGAGGCAGAGCTGCACAAAGTTATCAGCCCACTCTCCTCCTGAGTCACTTAAGTCTGGTAGTAAGACAGAAGTTAGAACGACTAGCGATGGCTTAAGATGCAGTAGATGATCTTGGCATCTTCAATGTTTGACCAGTCTAAGTGCTCCACAGTGCTGGCTTCAGCCACCTTCATGGCCATTGGAACAAATTCTCATTTGCCCATTTGACAGGGAAAAGCCTTCACATACTTGGGGCAGACATCCCCCTAACTCATCAACAGGTCTGAGGCCTACTGGTTACTACCTTCAAACTGGTTTAGCTCATCTGCTGAGATAGTGTGCGGGGGTGTAGCCACTGTGCATGCTACAGCTTGTTGAAGCTATCAGTAAAAGTTGGATTAATCAGGTGAACACCAAAGGTGAATTAGCACTGAAAAGGGCTGGGCAAGCCCTCACACCAAAGGTGCTAGTCCTCCTGAACACCCCACACCATTGAACTTTAAGGCAGATGAGCTAAATTTGAGCCTTGGCTCAGCCACTTATAAGCAGTGTTCCCTTAAGCTTAATCTCTATGAACCTCAGTTTCCACATCTGTAAAATAGAGATATTACTTGACCTAGCTACCTCATAGAGGTCTTATGTAGGTAATGCTTCGCAACTGTGAAGTGTTACATAAATGAAAGCTATTATAATTCTGACCTCATTTCTATAAAATGATGGTTTCATCTTCAGTTGACATTGAATATTTTATCCAATTGCTTGGCAGAGAGTGCTTTCAGTAAGAATGGGAACAAAAGAAATCAGAAAACATAGAGGTACAATATTCTTTATTCATAAACTATCAGATCGACAGATCACATATGCACTTAGAAGGCCAGCTACACTTAGCTGCTACAGCCAAATGTTCTAGTATACCTAAATGGAAACAGCTTTTCAGGTTTTGGCATTAATTTTAATTTACACAACATTGGACAGGATCACCTCCTCTTGTCATCAAATTTAACTGTTTGAATATTGTTAGCAAAGATGAGTTTGGCGTGATGGTTATTTTCTAGTTCAACCAGTAAATGTAGAGTAAATTCTAAGGATGCAGTCCCAGTGACAGGAATGCCAGCAACACTGGCCTGACTGAAAGGTTCAACGAGGACCATTGCATATTTTCATCTTTTTTTTTTTTTTTTTTGGCTATGGGAACAACCAGTTTCCTTAAAGGCACTAAAAATACAAGGAATTCTACATTCTTGGTTAACAGATTTTCTGTGATTTACAATAAGCATAGAAGCTAAAAGCAACTGTGTTTAAAAGTGGCATTTTAATAGTTATAAAGCACTGGCAACTATTAAAATATCACCTACCTCAAACAAATACTTCATCCCAATTTCTTAACAGGAAAATAACTAACTTGCACCACAGGATAAACATTCTGAGTGCTGAGAACAGGTCAAAATAACATTATTCTTTCTTGGTACATGTTGTTCTTCCATAGCAACCTGAAGCTTACTCTGAATTACTGATTCATAGAAATGCTTAAAATGGTAATCAACAAAAACCGACCTTTGGGAGTGGCCCTCTAAGAGTGATTATTACACTTGGGCGGCAGCCCGACTTGAATTTTATTTGGGGTCAAATATCAATACTGGTTTATAATTACTGGGTTGCAAAAAACAATGAAATCTTCTGTATTTCTCATCCATCCTGATTGATGGCCAAAAGTGACTAGATGGAATTTCAACCCCTTTAGATACCAATTTGGTAATCTCATTTCTTTGCTGCAGAAGTTATAGGATCTCGAGCTGGAAGAAGGGACCTTTTAGCTCATCTATTCCAACTCTTTCCCTGCCTCCATTTTATAGATGAGAAAACTGAGATCAGATCCCAAGAAGTAAAATCACACAAAAATACAGCAGCAGAACCGAGATTTGAAACTAGAGCCTTTGGCTCCAAATATAGTGATCTTTCCACTACAGCTTTCCATTCTGCCTCGTTCAGGTCCAGTCCCACAGATATCTTTGGGATATTATTTGTGAAAGTTTCTAAAAATGACATGTCATTTTTATGTCATTGAAGGAACACTGAAGCTCAGACACAGAAGTGCTCAGTTCAAGTCTCGACCCTGTACCTTACTAGCTACAAGACTTTGGTGAAATCGTTTAACCACTCTGAACCTCAGTTTCTTGATTTGTTGTTGTTATTGTTGTTCAGTCATTTCAGTCATGTCTGACTCTCTGTGACCCCATTTGGGGTTTTCTTGGCAAAGATACAGGAGCGGTTTGCCATTTCCTTCTCCAGCTCATTTTACAGATGAGGAAACTGCAGCAAACAGGGTTAAGTGACTTGCCCAGGGTCACGTAGCTAGTAAGCTGTCTAAAGCCATATTGAACTCAGTTCTTCCTGACTCTAGACTTGATGCTCCATCCACTGCACCCTCTAGCTGAGGTGGGGGAAATAATTCATACTCCCTGTCTCACTGAATCATAGTGAGAAAAGTGCTTTGTAAGCTGGAAAGTGCTATATTAGTGTACACTATGTACTAGATAACCACATGAAAGCCAAAAATATTTAAAAATAGACAATTATGAGCAGCCAGTTTAAGTTAATTGCTCTGCTTCTTATAACAAGTTTAATGACTTATCTGTGTAAGGGCATTTATATGAGTGGTATAGCTGTACTTATTTCGTAGAATTCCAAAATACTGGAAACAGAATTCCCCAAAAACGTAAAAATGAAGGAAGGGGGAATGAATAAGTTGTTTTTTTTTAATAAAATGATTATTTTAGAGTTTTAAAATAGGAAGATTACTTTTCAAACTTTTTTCGTTAGTTGACTCAACAGTAAATAGGAGCCTAATTTCAATGTAAAAAGAAGATTTAATTGATGCAGTAAGTTTCAAATAACATTATCCATATTAAATGATAATGTTTGTTGTATAGATAACTGGAGATTATATATATGCATATAAATACATATATACTATATATGACACTTATTTTTAATATAATTTACTATAGGGGCTGGTATCTCTGAACTTTAAAAAATATATTTATGTTTTTCAACATAACTGGTTTCCTTTGTACCCTATATATTTTATTTTATGCATGTTAAAACATGATTCTGAGAAAGAGTCCTTAGGCTTTACGAGGCTGCCATTGGGGTCCATGACACACAAAAAGGGTTAAGGACCCTTGATTTAATAGCACTTAACTCACCTACGCATTACTGTTGGAAACAGTTCAGATAAAACAGCCTGCTGACTAAAATATCTTCCTTCCTATACCTATCAATCTTTCCTTACAGGCATATCCTGCCTGCCTAACATCTGTAATTAGTTCCTTGAAAATATGATGTCCAAGCAATGTGAAGTTGAAAGAGTACTGGGGTCAGGAAATACTTGGGTTCAGATCCTGATTCTGCCACATACTAGTTTTGTGGCCTTGAACTAATTGCTTAATCTCCCTGAGCCTCAGTTTCCTCGCCAATAAAATGAAAACAATAAGTCTGCCCTTCCTAAGTACCTCACAGGGCCGAAGGAAGGATCAAATGATAGTATGTACCGCACTGTGTAAATCTGAAGCAACATAGGATGTTATCTGTTATCAGTGTTATTATTACATAAAGGAACATTTGGAGGGGTAGGAGATGGGGCAGGGGAGGGTGGCTCCACAGGCATAATAACATAAATGGGTAACCAGCTGAACAATATGGCAGGACTTGGTGGTCTCTGGTTAAAATACATTACCAATAGAGGCAGCATGATATGGTGAGAAGATTATTAAACTTAAAGTCAGAAGATGTGAGTTCAAATCCTGGTTCTCTTACTTGCTGGCTATGTGACCGTGGGCAACTTCACTTTTCTGGCTTCACCATATCTGTAGAATGAGGAAATTAAACTAGAAGATTTCTAAGGTTCTTTCTAGTTCTGAAATAATATAATTTTTAAGCATTTGTGAAAAATATTTCCAAGATGATGCAGTGCTTAGTGGGTGTTTTTTTTCATAACGTTCATTGAAGTTTTAAACATTCCTTATTTTCATACTTAGAAAGTGAGAGCATTCTGCAGTGTACAGTTTTTAAAAGATTTTCCATTGTTCAGCACTCCCTCCTGTAAGAATCCAAGGGAACTCGGAAGTGATTAACATTTTGTTTATGAAGTTTTTAGGCATCATGGCAAGAGACGGAGGCCGCAGCTAGCCTGGGGTTAAGCAGCGGGTGAGTCAGTCCGGAGGGCCACCCTGCTTCCCCATTAGATCAGGTCAAAAGGACCGGCCTCCTGGAAGCTGTACCATGGCAATGGAACTCCAGACCTTCTTTTGGGACCTACCTATTGCTCTCTCTCTCCTCCCATGACAACTGTTATTCACTCCCAATGGCAAGATAAACAAAGAGGACTCAAACATATACAAACACAGGAAGGAGGGATTTCCCAGGTGAGAGATGGCTTCTGGAGCCAAACTCCCACCTGATCTATTAACATGTGCATGGCCCTCAGCAAATCACTTATTTCTAAGCCTTCGTTCCTCACCTGTAAAATGGACACGCTTTTGCTAACTACCACACAGTGTTATTGTGAAAAAAGTACCTTATAAATGTTAAAGTGCTATATAAATGAGTTATTATTACTATTACCCAAGCCATGTCATGTTCTTAGCAACTGACTTTTCTGTCCATTTCCTCCATTAGGAGTTTCTTCTTGGAGAAGAAACTTTACCACGATGGCCTACATTAAAACATAACTCTAAACTTCACAGTTTCTGTCTCTTTTCCCATCATAACTTAAATTCTTTTTAAAATGTACCATTAATATCAGCTGAGTAGCCTAGTTATGGATAGTTCTATTTCAGAAACAAAAGATGTCTACATGACTTATCTTGTAAAATTCATTTTATAGGCTTGATTTGTTCTTGCCAATAGCACTGATAGTGGAATCATTTTAAAATATGTGGACTTGGGTTTTTTGTTTTGTTTGAAAATGTTATTTGCCTGGGTGCTGCTAGTACCATATATTTTCTGTATAAACAGTTAAAAATATTCCACTGACCCAGAATACTCCCAATGTCTTGCAATAATATGACAGACAGCAACTGCTTTTCTCATTCTAGCAATATCCTACAAAAGCTATTGACACAATATCCCTCATTTTTCCTCTGACAAAAGCTGCTTCTTAACATAGCACAGACACAATAAATCTGACTTTCTAATTTCATTGTATTGGCATCCTTCTAACTTGAAAGCACAAAACAGATTGTGAAAAAAAAATATGGCTAGTACATAATTTGTATTTACATATATATTTAGAAACCTCAGTTAACTGCAAATATGAAATGATATAAGTCACTGCCTGTAATAGCATCTATTCTATTAGAAGGGTAGCTTTAGAGATCACTGTTAAGACACTGAAGAAATTGGGTTATGTGGTGAACCCATCTGTGTCAGAACTTTGTCCAGCCACTGCAATGGTCCATGAAGATGAATCTCAATCCAGCAAGGGGTGCTGGTGACATCCTGACGGTGGTATTCAGCTCCCCAGCCCTGAAAACCAGAAGTACAGGGAAAGGTGATTATTTCTGATTTGGCCATTAGCTGGCATTTATAGAGCGCTCTTTTCTCTATATCATTTTGCCTCGTGGTCTCTATTCTAAACTCTGATGCTGGCAGATTGCCACCAAACACCCCCACTCCTCCCAACATGGAGATCATGGTGCAATGGAAAAAGCAATGGATTTTTAAGTCAGAGGATCTGAATTCAGATCCTGGCTTTGCCACCTGAGTGATCTTGGGTAACTGGGTTTCAATTTCCTCAGCTGTAAAAAAATCCTTGTAGGTCCCTTCCTGCTTTAGGCCTATTGTCTTATGAACTGTAAACTTCTGGAGCAAAGGAACATATTTTATACTTATTTGTATCCCTTTTCAAACCTAACAAAGCAGTATATAGTTGCAATCAACTAATAAACATTTATTAAGTCCAGGCATTGTGCTATATAGTATTAAACAAAGAGTTGTTAAATAAATAAAATAAAAAATATTTGAGGAAGTAGGTTTAGATCACTGGTATTAAACTCAAACAGAAATAGGTCCCTGTTGGCCACATACTGAAGTAGAAAACCACAAATTGATACTATTTATGTTATATTTTTATTTTGTTAAATATTTCCCAATTACATTTTATTCTGGCTCAGGCTGATACAGGCAGTTTGACAGTGGTTTAGATGACCCCCTAAGCTTGAAATGTATGATTAATGTAATGATGGGGACAGACTGGCCAATGGGGAGGCAGTCCTTGGAACCTGCATATTCCCTGCCTAGGTCCAGTCCAAGAAATCACATGAAAATTTCGACTGGACCAGGCAGGGCAGGATGTCCCCAAAGCTTTACTTCAGTTTTAGCTTTACTAGCTCAGGCTTTGGGGACATCCTCTGTTATGCTAAGACAACTGACCCTCCATTGGCCACCTCTGTTACGCTAAGATAACGAAATCTTGGAGTTACAAGGTCAGAGTTGTAGCCAACTCAGACCTTCAAAGGTTTATTTTCCTACTTATAGATTACCCAGGTCCTTTATTTCTCTTTCATCTTGATGGGGTGCTAATGATGGACCCCTAAAAGGCCCTGGACTTTCCCACGTGGCCCAGGTCCTTGGCGTTCACCTGGAGTACCCGACCCTTCTCCAGTTCCTAGCGTCGTGTCTCTGACCCTGCCCCAATCTCCAGTTCTCCACCTCTAACCTAGCCCAGCCTTCATTCTCTGCACCTGGCCCCACCCTAGACCACTACTCCTCGATTACATCTAGACCTCTCCCACGTGGCCCAGGTCCCTGGCATTCACCTGGGGGCACCCACGCCTTCCAGGTCCTTCTACGTTACCTCCCAGTCATTGCTGCCTACTGTCTACTCCCTTTCAGATCTACCCAGTCTTATTGTATAAAAGGTCTTTCTTGCCTCCTTTAAGGTGCTGAGATTCCTTAGGAATCTGGCCTGGTTGTCAATACAAGCATCACAAATGCGTGGATTCTTAGACTTGGGTCTAATTCATTTGGAGCAGGACCCACGTTGTTTGCCTTGAATTTTGGGTTTCCCAACACCTCTAGACCTCAACAATCTGACTGCTTTTTGGCCATTCTCTGTTTATCAATAACTATAGTGCAGACAAATGATGAAACCTCAAGCAAGTCAATTTTGTTACTTGAAATCAGTATAAAACAGTTAAAGAAAAATTCCTTGGGGTGGTGATTTAAAACATTGATTTGAGATAAAAGTCTGAGCATTTCTAGTAGATTTCAATTAACTATGTTGTCCCCAACCCCCACTATTAGGGATGATGAAGTATTTGCCATACTTAGCCATCTGGTTTTGTTATTATTGTTTTGCTGCTTTAATCACTGGTGCCTGATAGTTTGTGTTTATAAAACATATTGCTTTTCCAATCATGAGTAGTTCATTATCTGAGTTATATAATTACATTAATCTAAAAGTTGAATATCAGAGAAACACATTGACTAACCCTATGAAAATCAGACTATTAAGTGTGTATAATAGTATAATTAACTACAGTGTACTAATATTAGTTATTAATTCTAAGGACAATGAACTATAAAAAATAATTTTAACAGTACAAGTGAATGTTTATGAAACAGTCATGTGCTGCCCTCTGCTGGCCCTATGGAAGCTAAGAACTGCTAGCATGTTTCCATGTTGTTATGAACTTTTAAGCACTTTAAAACTATTTGTGTGCACAAGGACTATAAAGTAAGTTCCTTTATTTTTGCCACTAACAAAACAATGCTTATTAAGAAGTAATTTACTGGTATAAACTAAAGTCTTGCTTCTTATTCTCAAATTTCTCTTGAAATTATCAATGAAGAAGGGTTTTTAAAGGCATTAAAATGACAAAACAAAACTTGTGTATGAAAATAGGAAAAGAATATTTCAAAGAATGGCAACTCCTTTAACTAGCTCCCAACTTTACCCCAACAGTATTAGAGAGCGTGGGGAAAAAAAAAACCATGAGAGAGAGAGAACAGAGGAGGGGTCAAAGAATTACATAATCTCCAAGTTCAAAATTCTATCAGGAGTCATCTAATCCAACAAGTGATGATCTAGTCTTTGTGTGAGAGGGAACCCAACACCTCTCAAAGCACCCCACTCTCCTTTTGGACACCCCTGATTTTGTTTTTTGTGGTTTTTTTTTTAAGGCAATTGGGGTTAAGTGACTTGCCCAGGGTCACACAGCTAGTGTCAAGTGTTGGTCTGAGGCTGGATTTGAACTCAGGTCCTCCCGACTTCAGGGCCGGTGCTCTATCCACTGCGCCACCTAGCTGCCCCTTGGACACCCCTGATTTTGAAAGGAAGCATTTCCTTGTATCAAACCTTACTTAGTTTCCCTCCAACTTTACCCATTACTCCTAACTTTGCCTTCTTAGGCTAAGCAGAACAAGTCTTCACAATACAACCCTTTAAATACTTGAACACAGCTTAACGTCACCACTTCCCTTTCCTTTGCAGGTTAAACATCCCCAGTTTCTTGTACTAATTCTCATATGACATGGCCTCTAGGCCTTCACCATCCAGATCAACTTCTAGATACCCTTTAACTTATCAATGGCTTTGCTGAAGTGTGACACCCACAACTAAGCACGATATTCCACATGTGGTTTAAACATAGTATGACTATCACCCCCCATGTTTTAGACACTAATATTACTAGCTAATATTTATGTAGTGCTTCAGTGTTTACAAACATTATCTCACTTCATCCTCACACCAACTCTGGGAGGTAAGATGCTATCATCATCATTTTTCTCTTGTTGAGTCATTTTCCAGTCGTGTCTGACTCTTTGTGACCCCCTTTGGGGTTTCTTTGGCAAAGACACTGGAGTGGTTTGCCATTTCCTTCTCCAGCTCATTTGACAGATGAGGAAACTGAGGCAAACAAGGTTAAGTGACTTGCCACACTTGAACTCAGGTCTTCCTTTCTCCAGACCTAGTGCTCTATCCGCTGTACCACCTTACTGCTCCATCATCATTTTACAGATGAGAAAAATGATGCACACAGAGGTTCAATGACCTGTCCAAATCATATAGTTTGCAAGTATTTGAGGATGAATTTTAACTCAGGCCTCTCTCACTCCAAGTCCAGCCCTCTAGATTCAACGCTTCTCTTAGTGCAGCATAAGATTGCATTAACTTTTTTTTTTTTTTGTGAGGCAATTGGGGTTAAGTGACTTGCCCAGAGTCACACAGCGAGGAAGTATTATGTGCCTGAGGCCGGATTTGAACTCAGGTCCTCCTGAATCCAGGGCCGGTGCTCTGTCCACTGTACCACCCAGCTGCCCCAACTTTTTTTTTTTATTGCCACATCACTGCTGACCTATATTGCTCCTTCAGTATACTATACCCCCAAATATTTTTCATTAAGATTAGGTCTACCTACATTTTCCCCATCTCATACTTGTGAATCTTATTTTCTGAACCCCATGTGAGTCTTTACATTTATCTCTATTGAATTTCATCTTATTTAGATTTGGTTCATTGTTCTAGCCTTTTATGATCTTTTTTTATCATACCCAACTTTATGACATTTGTTAGGCTCACAAATTTTGCCTCTATCTCAATATATTCAATCACACAAGGTAGATCACAAATGTACTCCCTCTGAGCAAATATTAATAATTAATTACTATTCCTTGAGTCTATTTGTTCAACCAGGTTCCAAATTTACTTAACTGTTCTATCATCTAGTATACATCTCTCCATCTTGTCAACAAAGACAACATAAGAGATTTCATCAAATGCTTTGTTAAATAAAATCCAGGTAAATTCTACCTGCAGCATTCCCCTTATCTAACAGTCTGGCAACCTTGTCAAAAAAGGAAATGAAAATTAGCTTGCTATGGCCTATTCTTGATAAAGTCATTCTGGCACTTAGTGATTATCACTTCCATTTTTAGATATTCACAAACCATCTATTTAATAATACATTCTCAAATTTTGCCAGGGCCTGAAGTTAAGCTCACTGGATCTACTCTTTTCATTTATGAAAATGAGTAAACATTTACCCTTCTCCAGTCCTGTGCTACCTCTCCTCATTCTTTATGATCTTTCAAAGATGAGTAACAATCAAATGCCCCAGTTTTCTCACTATAGTGAGATGTAATTTATCTAGGCCTAGGGTGACCTAAACTCATCAAGAAGAGACAGTTGCTCTCTTACTATCTCCCTCTTTATCTTGAACTTCAGCTCCCCAGTAATCATTTTTGTGCTGCCCTTTCCAATCCAAAAATCACTTTTTTCGATGTTCCTTCCCCCAGTCCAAAAAAAAAAAAGGAAAAAAAAGCAACCAACCAAAAACAAACAAACAAACCCAGAAGCAAAAGAAGAGCTAAGTTCTGTCTTCTCTGCATCACTTATTATCACTGCCACCTTTGGCAGTTATCCTATTTCTTCATTGGGCCTCCTTTTCCCCCTAATTTAGTTGAAAAGTTCTTTTTTGTTTGCCTTAGAATTTGTCATCAGCTTCAGATCATTTGATTATCATTAATACTCTTCTGACAGAATAATGTCACCCTCTTGTATTCATCCTTCCTTACCTTCCTTTGCATCCATGCTCTATAAACCTAAGTTGGTTGATGGACTTTTCTTTGTAGCTACAATGGTCTTTTTAAAGCTTTATCTTCCTCTTTGTATTGTTTTCTGGTTGCAACTTCAGAATTTTATTTTGAGAGTTTTGTATCTCCCCTGGGCTAACTTTCCCTATAGAATTTTAGTTTAATCCTTTCCTCCCAACCCGTTGAAATCTACTCTCCACAAATCTAGGATGCACGATAGACTATGCCTGCATTTTTTCTTCTTCTGCATCAGGCATCTGATTGTAAAATTATCCCATCAATCAAAGAAGCTGTCTTTTTTTTTTGTCTCCTAAGTCTAAAAGAAAGCAACCCTTACCTTAACAAAACTCATTCGAATAGTGCACATCTTGGTCAGCTCATAGACTACTTCAAAGCCATGGTTAACTGACTGTGCGAGCAGCTGGGCAAAGAGTTGATTGTTGAAAATCTTCAGGCTGCAGCCACTGGGGATCTTGCAGACCGTGGCTGGGTGAAAGCCATGCTGATAGTTGCAGTTGCGGCTCTGTACAAAAATGCTGCTATCACTTACACATTCAGCATAAACTTCTCCTCCAACATAATACAGGTGAACACCTGCAAAGCCAGTGACAAGAAAAAAATTTTTGCAGAATAATTCTGAAAATATGTTTTTATTGATAATTTTAGACTTTCCTTTGGTCTGTCACATTTAATTTACACAGCACATTACCATCACCACTTTATCCATATAACTTCCAAAAGCCCAGAGCTTAATATATAGTTGTAATTTCACCTATTTCTAAATGCTTATTTCAAAAAGAAAACTGAATGTGACATGTATTTGGTATAGGAAAAAAAGCCTGCTCTAGAGAACTTTAAATTAAAATTTTAACTTAGTTTCATATTTTCCAGTAATCTTAAAATCAATTATAGTTTGTAAATTCTAAAATTAATATTATTAAAAGGCTATGCAATATTAAGGGCTACAAAATGATCTTTATACTCATTGACAATATAGATGTAGTACAAAATTTCCAGTTTCAAAAAAGAAATTTTTACATAGCTATGTATGTGTGTTTATCTATATGTCTTTCTAACTATATATAGTTACTTACATAAATCTAAAGTGTAATATTTTTTTTATCAAGTTGCTTTACACCTTGAGATTAATATGCAAGGAATCATCTTGGGGTTATCAGTGTTCCACTGAAATTTGCTTTCTAAAATTAGACGACGAGAATTTGAAAATTCTCCTTACAGAAAAATTTTTTTAAAAATCCACTCCAACTCTCTAAATCAGCATTAATTTAAGTATATTTAGAGCAAGAAACTGATATTAAATATAAGGAATTTTTACTGTAAGAAATAATTTAAAAATAGAATGTTAGAAAATTCATTAATTTCCTTGCCTAGAGTATTTTTTGTTTTGTTTTTGTTTAGTCAATGGGATTAAGCGACTTGCCCAGGGTCACACAGCTAGTAAGTATTATGTGTCTGAGGCCGAATTTGAACTCAGGTCCTCCTGACTCCAAGGATGGTGCTCTATCCACTGTGCCACTTAGCTGCCCTTGACTAGAGAGTTTCAAGAATAGAAGTGATTGCTGTGGTTTAGAGCAGTAGTAGCAATTTGAGATAATTATTAGATGCACTCTACTGTTCTTTGCCACCCATAGTTTTTTTTTTCTTTTTTTCTGTTTCTGTCTCCTTTCTCTATTTTAGAATCCAACACCCTCATTCCATAGATGAGGAAAATGGTGTCTGGAAATGTTTTGACCAAGATCACAAAGTTAGCTTGTATGTAAGGGTGGGAAAAAACCTCAGATTTCCTGACTCCCTATCCAGTGGTCTTCCTCTACATCATGTGCTTTTCTCACTCACTTCCTTTCTTTTTCATCTTCTCTTTTCATTCTCCATCGCTTATACCTGTTACCTGTCATTGGGACCCAAAGGCATTTAGTCTCACTCAAGGCACTTAAGATCAGAAAGGTTTCTCCTCTCTATGGTAGGTGATCACAAAGCTAGTTATCCTTGAAGACAGTTTCTTGTCAATGTTTCTGGGAAATAAGTAACAATTTATTGTGAGGAGGGTAGCAAAAAGTGCTGGCTTCATTTTAATGCCAATGTGTACATCAGGGAAGACTGCTGTGTGATCTTTATAAAAGATGGATTCAGGGCTTGTGAATGTTTTGTACTTAACTACAAAACTCAATTAGATGACTTCTGGTTATAAAGTTCTTTTTGATCTAATACGTCTAACAAACAAATGTGTTTATCTCGGTCTGGTCTTTATTTGGGTTATGATTCACACTCCTATTAATATCTTACTTATATCCATAGCCCACAATGTTTGTGGTGACAGAAGCTGTGGAAACATTTTGGTCTTCTAGGTATAGTTTTTCTTCTTCCTTTCCCACTATCTAGAGGACATTGAGAAGATAAGGGATTCAGCACCAAGAAATAAGTACTTGGCAGCCTTAGTTCAATAGGTAAGAGAGTATTTAGGTATTCCTGCTGAGGAACAGCATGACAGGATGCAAAATTACAGTCTTTGGCAAGGGGCAACTCATCTACAGAGGATCTAAACGGTCAAAGGATTTTATCTGAATCCAATTTATATCCCCAAATAATGACTTTAAACTACATATGCAAAATTCATGACCTTTATAAATCATAAGTTCAGCCTATCCATGTAGAATTGGCACTGAAATTGGAACATTATTTTTTATTAAATGATCTACCATTTGCTTTATATGTGACAATTATTTTTAGGAAATAGTTTCTTTGGAATGACAGTCCCATTCCATTTACGAGCTTACAACTCTCTCACTTGCATGTTTCTTCTATTAATGAAACCAAGGTTTGTTTTTTTTTCCATTTCTGAATCTTTCACCTCACTAAAATACAACAGAAAATATAAATCTGGGAACCTAAAACTCATTATCTGTGAGTTTGTGAGTTTTCTATTTCTTCTGATACTTTCTCTTTAAAAGGAACGAAAAAAAAATGCAGATATGCAATTGTGTTGCTTCCTACATTTTGCCAGAATGGGATTATCTTCTGGCTTACTAATATTTTCTTTAAATGCTTAAAATATCACTATTATCATTAAAATGAGTAATTTTTATAATTTATAATACATTCAAAAAAGGAAAAATAATGCCTTAGTTTTAAAATTCTCATGATTGTGTAATAGCACAAAGTAAATATTTTGATTACTGTAGATGAACTGCCACTAATAAACTTAGATCCCAAAGAAACATGATTTCTGGGGGTCCATGAGTCCCAAATAACATGATTCTTAATATCCTACACTGTGTGCTGCATAGGCTTCTATAGGGTGGGCTTCCAGATCTGGCAAGCATCCTTTTCATTATGAGAAGCTTGACGTCCTTGACTGAGGCAAAGGTGTGAAAAATGGGAGGCGGGAATTATTCACTCTTCTTCATGTCCATGAAACAAAAACAAAAAAGCCCTTAGCCTTGCTGGCTGCTTAGCGTAATGGTGTATACAGAAGTCAGACTATAGAAGGTTGTAAAGATATTGAACAGTGACAAAATGGAAGCAGTGAGCAAACATCATTCATTCCATCTATTTAGCTGAGAAATAAAAAAATGAAATTATGGCTGAAGAAGGAAACAAGGTAAAAAAAATTTTTTAATGATAGAGAATCTTATACACGTTCAAAGACAAAGGCAATTTTAAAACTGTTGCCACCTCAGGAAAATCTAGTTACCTAATATTGTCCACCACCAGGAGGCAATGGTTCATTAGTTTAAAGCACAGAGCAAATATAGTCAAGGGCACCTCTTCGTAAAGTATCATTCTCTAACCAGAATTTGACCAATTTCCCCACAAATGCAATAATAATTACTTATCAATGACAGCTGCAAAAACACTTTTGCAATAGCCACATGTTTCAAAAGCAAAAACGATATCACAGATATTCTCATTTATCCTCATAACACATCTGGGCTAATGCAAAGTGAAGCTGCTGAAGCCTTACTCACAATTCAGAACCACTTTAGAACCATGCTAATAGCCCATCTAGAGAAAGAGACAAAGAGTATTCCATACTATTACATTAGCTATAAAGATCATGCCAAAATTCACTCTTAATCACACAACTTTGTGCACAGGCAAACAGCAAATAGGTCTTTTATCTGATGAGTATTTTCATACCATTTTAGAAAGGCAAAATCTAAAAGATGGGTTTAAGTGACTTGGAATATAAAATCTGTTAACTGAGAATACAGTGCTCTAATTTTTAGACAACTTCTAAAATTGCCTCTAGAATCAAGTGGAGACTTCTTAAGCTTAAGGAGTACTAGTTAGTCTATGGCTAATCATGGTTACAACTGTTTAAAGCACCTTGCTCGTGAGGCTAAGGCCACATGTTCAATCCCCCAAACAGCAGTTAACTGTGCTCCTTTGCATGCTTATGGGCTACAACTTTTTAAGTCTAGCCAACTATCTTGAAAATGTGTGCTCTTGATCACAAGGTTAAGTAAAAGAATGTGGATAAATCAGCACAAATCCACCACCACCAATGGAAAAACAATTCCAAGTGATACTCTACTGATAGGGAAATTGTTGTTTGTCCTTCATTCTTGAAGAGAACCATGACATCGGGAAGATGATGCCATGACTTGCAAGTGAATTGGATTTAAGGGAGAGAGGGCTGTGCAAAGTCACCAGCCCTACCTTCTCCTCCAGAGTCACCTGGGTCCAGTGGCAAGGTATAGATCAGGAGGACTGGAGATGGCCCAGGATGCAGTAGGGGAAAATCTTGGCCTTTTAAAGCTAAAAAATGGCAGAGGGAGCAGTAGGCTAGAGTGGGCTGGAAAGAGAAAAATAAAAATGTAAACCCCAACACTCGGGTTCAAAACATTAGCAACTCAAGTACGAGGCAGAAGGCACAGCCATAGCATCAACTTAGGTAACCAGGAGGTACAGTGGAGGGACTGTTGGAATCAACAGGACCTGAGTTCAAAGCCTGTCTCAGACACCCAATAACTGTGTGTGATCCTGGGTAAGTCACTTAACCTCTGCCTGCCCCAGTAAAATGGAGATCTGTAACATGAAGATAACAATAGCACCTACTTCACAAGACTGTTGTGAGGATTGACTTAGATAATTGCTTTGTAGACCTTAAAACACTATTTAAATCTAGGTATCATTATTACCTCTCTACAGGAAGGATTCGTCAATGATAACTCAATTAGCCTCTCAGTCTTCAACCTAAAAAGCCACCGAGTCTTTATCTTAATGGATTTAATGAACTTAACCTGCTCCTAACCAATGGTTTATAGGAGTACCTAGAAAAAAAGGAATTTAAATAGCATATTAGGAAGAACACAGATTAGTTACCAACTGAGATTAGGAGGGGAAGGAGGGGGATCTTCAAGAGATTTTAAAGAAAGATCAGAAAACTCTCTTGTTAGGTTGGTTTGAATGCAGAAATTTGAGGCAGCTAGGTGTCGAAATGGATAGAGCACTGGCCCTAGAGTCAGGAGGACCTGAGTTCAAATATGACCTCAGACACATAACACTCACTAGCTTTGTGACCCTGGGCAAGTCACTTAACCCCAATTGCCTCACCAAAAAAACAAACAAACAAAATATCCATTTGCCTTGTGAAGTTAATATAATCTAAGTTTAGGGGCAGCTAGGTAATGCAGTGGATAAAGCTCTGGCCTTGGAATCTGGAGGACCTGAGTTCAAATATGGCCTCAGACACTTGACACTTTATAATAGCTGTGTGACCCTGGGCAAGTCACTTAAACCCAATTGCCTCCTCAAAAAAAATAATGAATTTGGAAATTTGGCATGAACCTGTAATTTCATGAGGTACTTGCTTTTCCAATGCAAATCCAACCATTGTGAAACTCAGGGTTTTAGAGAATTGCCTGAGGCCCTGAGAGATTAAGTCCCTAGCCCGAGACCCCAGAGCCAGTACCAATCAGAGGGAGGACTTCTTGACTCTAAGGCTAGCTGTTCTCTATCCACAAAGTATGAGCTTCTCCCTTGTGCTGATTTGCATGTTGTCTTCACCCGTCCCCCTCCCCCCAAGACTGTGAGCAACTTGAAAGCAAGCATTGGAGGTTTGTTTTTTTTTTTCTTTCTCTGTGTCTCTAGTGCAGAGTGCCTGGCCCAGAGCAGGTGCTTAATAAATGCTACTGACTGACTGACTTCAAGACTACTAGTTTTCTAATTTGTTTGAGATCTTGAATCCTATGGAGGATGTGTATCACCCTCACTAGTTTGCCCTAGCTAGTTCCTGTTGTATGGAAGTAACAGCTGAAGACAAATTTCTAAACAAAAGTTTTGCTTTGTTTTCTCTTTGCAGCCTTAGCAGAGACCTAAGTCTGCCATTTTCACAGAGAA
This sequence comes from Vombatus ursinus, assembly GCF_900497805.2. Lineage (NCBI taxonomy): Eukaryota > Metazoa > Chordata > Mammalia > Diprotodontia > Vombatidae > Vombatus > Vombatus ursinus. Next base: position 660,008 of record NW_020951478.1, read on the forward strand.
GGGTATGCAAAGTTTTACCACTTCACCCCTAAACTTTCACAAAGAAAAAATACTCTCCTTGCTAGAGAATGAGCTTAGTCCTGATGGCCAATCAGCCTATTAACTGGGACACTCAAAGAAGTACCATATCACAATAAAAGTCCCCAGCCCAGTTATGATGCCATTAATTTACTAAAGAAAACATAAATAAAGTATTTGGTTAATAACTAGCTTATATGCAATGTTTTCTAAGTTAGTAACTGGAAAAAAAAAAACTGCTCTTAAGTGGCCATAATCCAGAGAAGCCTTTCCTTCAGAAGTCATCTCAGAAATCACTTTTAATAAGTTTGAATAACGACCTAGTACTTATATAGAACATTTATTACAATGACTCAGCATGTTCTCACAGCTAACATCTCATGTAACCACAACATCTCAATAAGATAAATTAAGGGAAAGTATTATTTTACCTGTTTCATAGAGAGAACACAGTGACAGAAATTGTGAGTTGTCCAAGGTCAAACGGTTCATAAATTGTGGAGACAAGCCCAGAACGTCATTCACTTGGCTTATAAGCCCCGTGAGCTCTCCATTATGTTATTCTGATAATATATGGGTGGTATCTCTATCTATTCCCAAGTTCCCAAGTATATTCTTACAAGAACATAGACACTCGTTCTTACCCTTTCCTATATGTCTCCGAGTATTTTCTATTGTTGAGTTTCTGTTTACATTAGAAAGAAGTCCAAGGCAGAACCTGTTCCGGTTATTTGAAGGATCTGTAAATCCATCTATGAGTACACTTCTAGAAGAAGCCTGAAAAGTCTCCCCCACTCGGTTGTTGAGTTCATAGTAGGCAACAGAACACCAGTGCTGAGGCTCTTCATAACAAACAGGTCGAAAGTCTAAAGGAAAAGAAATCAGGTTATGTATCACTGTCATAATAAGTCTTTACTTGGGTTTCATATTCCAGGATCCAGTGAGTCAACCCTTTCGGTAGCAAGTAGGCTGCTGCTGTTTAATTTTTCTCTCAAACCCATCATTTTTCTGGAGTTTTCAGTGGTAAATGATGACTTGCAGCTAGTTAGCTCATTTGATTAGTGCTCTATTCTAAAAAGCCCATGTTTTAATCCCCTCTATGAGCCAAAGAGCTTTGTTCTGTCCCACAGACTGCACTCCCAGCTCTGGCTAGGAGTCTTACAAACACTTTAACTACGGAGTAGTTAAAAAGGGAGGGGAAGACCAGACCAAACAGTATGTTAGGGTACCAGGGCAAGTCACTCCCCTCTGTAGAAGGTATATTACTTAAAACAAATACCCTACTATAGATTTGTAGTATCATGTTTGTCTACGAAGGGCAATGAATGAATGCTCAACAAGAAGTAATGATAGGCAGCATTCCACTTCCCAAACAAGAGCCTAGAACAAATGAATGAATTTTGATAAAGTTATCTACCCAGGAATGAATGAACATACAACAAAAACTGTTCTCACTAGCATAGGTTTTCATTCTCCTTTCTGCCTCATGTACAGTATTTAATCATCTAAGGCCATTAGTGACTTCAAAGGAAAGCGATTTCTTTAAGAATCATAGAATTTAGGCTGACCTTCAAAGTCAACTAGCCTTAGGTTTACAAAGGAAACCAAAGGTTAAAAAATATATATGTAAATTTTTTTTCCATTCCCATTCACAGACTCCATGAAATCTATCCATGAACTCCTCAGAGGGCTGTGAACACAAGGTGAAGAACTCTTGCTAAATTTTAGGCACTAAGTTGTTGTCACAAGGCAGGATATGGACAAATGGTTGGAAATTACATGGAGAATGATTTTTTTATTTAATTTCAGGAAAACTTCCTAACAATCAGAGCTGCCCCAAAGTGGAACCAATTGCCCCAGGAGCCCACCATTACCTGAGGTTTTCAAACAGTGGCTAGATGACCACTTGTGAAGAGAATTCATATTTCAGAGTAAAAGACATCTGCAGTGCCTTCTAACTCTGAGTCCATGAGTTATCAGAAAATCATAGAATTACAAAATGCTGGAAGGAATCTTAGCAATCATCTAGTCCAAGGGCCTTATTTTACAGATGTGGAAACTGAGAGCTAGCAAAAGGGAAAGTCACTTGCACTGGATCACATTACTAACAAATGACAGTGCCAAGGCTCAAAACCAGGTCTTCCCACTCCAAGCCTAAAAATGCTCTTTTCACTATCTCACTGAGCTTTCACACCACGAGAATGTTTAAAATCATCAAGTTTCATGGGAATCCTACAATTTAAGAGCTCAAACAAACTTCAGAAGTACAGAAAAAAGAAGATTTCCACGAACTTTTCCAGGAATACATTTGCTACCTAAAGAGAAGTGATACTTGAATAAATAAATCTGTGGAGATTTTTAAAGGATACATTTTTGAACCTGAATAATTATTAGTAAAAACGAGAATATATTCTCCTCACAGTAGCACACTGATATCCACTGTGTAAATATTAAAAATGACAGATTTATAAGCACAAAAGTTAAAATGAATAATTAACTTATTCCAAGAGTCAAGGTGACAAGAAAACCAGTCCTTGCTCTGGTTCAGAGAGGCTATCAAAGAGAAGTTAAGATGTTACAGAAGACCACAATAGAAATCACAAGTTAAATAACAATTCTTCACTTTTAGAGAGAAACAAGGGAGAGGATGGTAAGAATTACTACCCAAAAGTATCAGTGTTTAGTGCTTCATCCACAAATTTACCTCCATTAGGCAATGATAGCACTAAATGGCTGTCAGCTGTGGCATCTAGAGGTCGTCCATTGTGGCTCCCTGGTGTTTCTGTGGCATGATAAGGTGGGGGTGGTGTATCAACTAAAGAAAAAAAGCAATAAAAAAAGAAAATCGTCACATCAACCAATTCCTTAAGGACAGACTAATTCCCCCCTCCTTTGCAGCTAAACCCTATAACCCCCACAGGCAGTATCACTGCAGGAGGGAAAAGAAGAGATACTAAAGACGGTGCTCAGAACTGCCAACAAGGAAGAGAGAAGAGACTTGCTACTCTTGGATTCCTGGTAAAGGACTGGTTAGCTTTCCCTTGGCTTCAGGAATGGTCAAAGGATGACGACTACTTCATGACTGTTTTTCAAATCTAAGTTTGATAGCAGGAAAATACAGTTTTCCTCAATGACAAAACAGGGTAAAAATCTGCCTGACTGTGTAGGAAGAAAGCTACACTTCAGTATAAACTTCTATTTTATATTTTTGGGACAGCCAACTGTCAGAAACAGAATGTCTACCAGGCTGTTCTGCTGCTCATATGCCCCAGGGTATACCCTTGGAAACACAGAGGTTCAGCTAGAATAATAGTCAATGGCAAAGTAGAAGGGCAAGGGAATATGAAAAGGGGGGAGGTGATAAAAGGGACGGCAGATTGGGGGAAGGGGTAGTCAGAAGCAAAACACTTTTGAGGAGGGACAGGGTAAAAGGAGAGAGAATAGAATAAACGGGTGGGAGAAATAGGACGGAGGGAAATACAGCTGGCAATCGTAACTGTGAAAAAAATTTGCAGCAAGTCATTTCTCAAACATATAGAGAGCTGAGTCAAATTTATAAAAAATAAGAGCCATTCCCCAGTTGGTAAATGATCAAAAGATACAATCAGTTTTCAGATGAAGTAATAAAAGCTATCTATAGCCATGTGAAAAAATATTCTAACTCACTACTGATTGGAGAAATGCAAATTAAAAAAGTTCTAAGGTACTACTTCATATCTATTAGATTGCCTAACAGGGAAGAAAAGGTAAATGACAAATGTTGGAGTGGATGTGGGGAAAAGGAGACATTAATGTATTGTTGGTGGAGTTGTGAACTGATTCAGCCATTCTGTAGAGCAATTTGAACTATGCCCAAAGGGCTATAAAACCAGGCATACCTTTTGACCTCGAAATACCACTACTAGGTCTGTATCCCAAAAGAACTAAAAAACAAACAGGAAAAGTACCTGTATGTACAAAAATATTTATAGCAGCTCTTTTGTGGGGGTAAAGAATTAGACATTGAGGGAATGCCCATCAATTGGGGAATGGCTGAACAAGTTGTGGTATGTGATTATGATGGAATACTATTGTACTATAAGAAATGACGTGCAGGGTGCTCTCAGAAAAAACTTGGAAAGACTTGCATGGGCTGATACAAAGTGAAATGTACTGTGTACAAAGTAACAGCAATATTGTAAGATGATCACTGTGAACGACAAGCTGTTCTCAGCAATACAATAATGCAAGAAAACTCTGAAGGACTTATGATGAAAATGCTATTTATCCATCCCCAGAGAAAGAACTAATGGTGTCTGAATACAGATTGAAGCATACTTTTGTTACTCTTTAATTTTCCTGGGTCTTTTTTGTCTATGTTTTCTTTCACAACATGATTCTTATGGATATGTTTTGCATGACTACATGTGTATCACCTACATAAAACTGTTTGGGGAGGGAGGAAGGGAGAGAATCTGGAACTCAAAGTTTTAAAAATGAATGTTAAAAATTATTTTTACATGTAACTAAGGAAAAATAAAATATTAAATAAATAAAAAAATTAATTGGAAAAAAACCAGAATAATAGTTAATGGTCTGTCTAGGGTCATACTTATGGTAGAATCAGAGGTGGTCTTGAAGTCAGATCTTTTGACTGTTTCTTTATACTACTTTTCCTCTCTTCCCAAAATCGAATTGTGTCTTGTGGATAGAAGAGCCATGAGTAAGATGGAAGGGTGAGTTCTCTTTACAGAAATACATGTAAAGGCTACTATCCCCAAAGATTCTGTAGGGAGTGACATAAAGGTACATATGGAAAGAGAGAAAAGAAATCCCTCCTAATGTCTCCATATTTGGCACACAGATAAAAGTCCTTTGAGAATGGCACCTAGTGGCATTAGTACATAGCAGGCTTGTTGTCAAAACCTGCTGAATTGAGTTGAATTGAAGCATTCCTTGGGTTAGGGGAAAAGTGCCCAAGCCAAAGGTGGAACAAGAAAGGAGCAAGGAAAGACTCTGTTGGTAGTCACTGCTGCATCCCCAGTGCTCAGTCAACAAGCATTTGTTATGCATTTTGTGGCACATACTATGCTAAGTGCTGAGGTTATAGATATAAGCAAAAAGAAAGCCAGTCCCAGCCCTCAAGGAAAAGATTACATTCTAATGTTATTGGTCATTCTTTGTACCCCATTTTTGGGGTTTTCTCTCTTTTTAAAAAAATATTATTTTATTTTTTTCCAATTACATGTAAAGATAATTTTGAGGGTTTTCTTGGCAGAGGTACTCTTGAGTGGTTTGCCATTTCCTTCTCCAGCTCATTTTACAGATGAGGAAATTGAGGCAAACAGGGTTAAGTGACTTGCCTAGGGTCACACAGCTAGTAAGTGTCTGAGGTCACATTTCAACTCAGGTCTTCCTTTCTCCAGGCCCAGTGCTCTATCCATTGCACCACCTAGCTGCTCAATGACACTCTAATAGGGTAAGACAATACATAACAGCAAGGTAGGAAGTGTGGATGGTCTGGGCCCTTCCTCAAACTGGAGGTTCTAGAAGGAATTCACCAATGGGAGAATGGGATATAATTAATACTCCATAAAGGCTTGTTTTTTTTTTTTTATTTTTGAAACCACTCAGGCTAGAAGTTCAGTGACTATCCACAGGCCTAATGCCAATATAAATTGGCATGGAAGCTTTGACCGGCTCTGTGTTTCTGACCTGGACCAGTTTGTCCTATCTTGTTTAGCCTAGTGGCCCTCTCCTCCTGCTGCTTATCATACTGGTGCCAGATGTAGTACAGAAACCTGATTGGCTTTAGTTGTCCTAAAGCTCAGCACTCCCAAGTAATCCACCAGCAGGGGTCTGCTGGAGACAGCTTGACCTGCCTCAGAACAGCCAATTGTTAAATTTTCAATGTGAGCATTTATACCGTAGAAACTGGCAAAAGTTGCTAATCTGGATTTGATTTACTATTTTATTGATTATTTAGGTTGAAGAAAGTGATAATGAAAATGTCAATGCAGATTAAACTATAAAAAGTGTGTCATAAGCATGTTTTTTTTTTCAGTGAGATAGTAAAACATTTACCAGCATACTGCTGTCCAACCGCATCTACCCCAACAACAAAGATTATAGACATGGGCTCAATAAATGCATGCTGACTGACTGACTGGCTATTGATTCTAATGTGAGACAGGGATGAATGTACTAACCGTGAGGTTACGAAATACATATTCTAGACTTGCAGCTCTATGACTCTGGACAAGTCACTACCCTTCCTGGTCTCAGTTTCCCCATCTGTAAAATAACGGGGTTATAGACTAGATGATCTTTAAGGTCCCTCCTGGCTTTAAAAATTATATAATTCTAAATCTATTTGGCTCCATATCATCCAAAGAAAAGGAGTTTGTTTTGAGGTGAGAAAACAATATTTACTTTTTCAAGAAACTACAGAGGGATGATCTCCCAATAAGCTTAAAAGAAGGTAGTTATACCATGATTTACCGCTGGAAAGAAAATAAAGAAGTCAAGCCCATTCATTTAACCAAAGCCAAAGCCAACATATAAAGTGCTTTAAGTAGTTTTTACATGAGTAATCCAATATAAATAATAATAGTTAGCATGTATATAGAGAGCTTTACAAATATCTCCTTTTATCCTCACAACAACCATGGGAGGTAGGTGCTATTATTATTCCCATTTTACAGATGAGGAAAAGGCAGGCGGAGGTTAAATGATTGGCCTAGGGTCACATAGTTATTAAATGTCAGAGGCTCAGGTTGAACTCAGGTCTTCTTGATTCCAGGCCTAGCACTTGGAGCACTGAGGTGCTACCTATCTGATTATAAAATCACTTCCAGAACACAGGAGTTGAAAGGGATCATAGGACTATGGGACTTAAAGTTGTAAGTAACCACAGAGATCATTTCAAATGCAGCTGGTTCAACTTCTTGTCCTATGCAGGAATCTCCTTTACAAAATCCCTAACATGCCTGGTCACCCAGCTTCTACTGATGGGGACCATATTACCTAACAAAACAGCCCATAACATCTTTAATAACCCTAATTGTTTGAAAGTTCTTCCTTCCATAAGGAAAAACTCTCTTCCCTATAACTTCTACTCTGGAACTGCCAAACAGAAATCGTATACATTATAAAAGAACTTGGGGGGGGGGGGGGGGGGGGGGGGGGGGAGGCACGGGAAGCCAAGGTAGAGGAGAAAAGGCAGGGACTCACCTGAGCTCTCCCAAATTCCTCCCCTAAACAACTTTAAATAATGCCTCAAAATGAAATCTGGAGTGGCAGAGCCTACAAAAGAATAAGGTAAAACAATTTTCCAGCATCAGACAGCCTGCAAAGTTGGCAGAATAGGTCTGTCAACCAGGGTGAGATTAGAGCACAGTCCAGTGTTGGCTGCCCCAGTGCAGGCCTCTCCTCAGCAAACCAATAGCAGGCTTGGTGGGCAACTGAATCAGTGGTTGCAGCAGTGGCTTCCAGAGCTCTCAACCCACAAATAGTAAGAGAGTCAGAATATTGATCAGAAGGAGATTACAGGAGTTCCTTTGCTCACACTGGGTGCAAGACTCCATTGCATTGCCCATACTCAGATCCAGGTTGTAGTGCTGGGTGAGGAGGAGCACTAGAATGCCAATGCTTGCAGGTGCAAGGGAGTGGGGAGCGTGGTCACAATTCAAGGGAAGAAAAGAGTGCCCGTGGTCACAGACTAGAGCACAGTCCAGAAGCATGGTAAACACACTTTTCTTTAGGTCATAACACCTTAGAAAAACTGAAAACATACAGACTCCTTGAACTAGCTCTGAAAACAGCTGCACAAAAAACCAGAAGTTTAGGACAGTGCCCCCTCCCATCCTGAGAGCAGAGCCCAACTTTAAAATAAAATTCAAAGTCAAGAAATAAGCTGGGAAAAATGAGCAAACCAAAAATAAAAACACCTGATGATAGAAAGTTACTATAGTGACAGGGAAGATCAAAACATAAACTCAGAAGAAGACAACAAAGTTAAAATTGCTATCTCCAAAGCCTCAAAGAAAAATGTGAATTGTTCTTACACCCAAAAAGAATTCCTGGAAGAGGTCAAAAAGGATTTTAAAAATCAAATAAGAGAGGTAGAGGAAAAATGGAGAAAAGAAATGAGAGCAAAAGAGAGTCAATAAGCTGAGTAAAGGAAGCTCAAAAATACTGAAGAAAATAACACCTTGAAAAACATAATAGGCCAAATAGTAAAAAAGGCACAGAAATCCACTGAAGAGAACTTCTTCATAAAAAGCAGAATTGACTAAAGGAGAAAAGATATACAAAAATTCACTGAAGAGCAGGACTCCTTGAAAAGCAGCACTAGTCAAATGGAAAAAGAATGTACAAAAATTCACTGAAGAAAATAACTCCTTAAAAAGTTAGATTGCCTAAATATAAAAGGAGGTACAAAAGCTCACTGAAAAAAGTAATGCCTTAAAAATTAGGATTAGGCAAATGGAAGCTAATGACTCCATAAGGCATCAAGAAATAATAAAACAAAATCAAATGAATGAAAAAATAGAAGAAAAATGTGAAATATCTTACTGGTAAAACAACTGACCTGGAAAACAGATCCAGGAGAGGAATTTAAAAATTATTGGACCACCTGAAAACCGTGATAAAAAGAAAGAACTTAGACATTATCTCTCAAGGAATTATCAAGGAAAACTGCCTTTACATTCTAGAACTAGAGGGTAAAATAGAAATTCAAAGAATCCACTCATCACCTCCTGAAAAAGATCCCAAAATGAAAACTTTCAGGAATATTATAGCCAAATGCCAGAGCTCCCAGTTCAAGGAGAAAATATTACAAGCAGCCAGAAAGAAATAGTTCATGTTTCATGGAGTCACAGTCAAGATAACACAAGATTTAACAGCTTCTACCTTAAAGGACTGGATGGCTTGGAATATGATATTCCAGAGGGGAAAGGAGCTAGGAGTACAACTAAGAATTATCTACCCATCAAAACTGAGTATAATCCTTCAGGGAGAAAAATTGATATTCAATGAAACAGAGGACTTATAAGCATTCCTGATGAAAAGAACAGAAAATCTGACTTTCAAATATGAGACTCAAGAGAAGCATAAAAAGGTAAACAGGAAAGAGAAATCATAAGGGATTCAATAGAGTTAAACTGTTTACATGGGGAGATGATAGTTGTAACTCCTAAGAATTTTATCATTACATTAGGGCAGTTAGAAGGAGGACACATAGACAGAGGGCCCAGGTGTTAGTTGAATATATTGAGATGATATCTAAAAAATATAAAATTAAGGGATGAGAAAGAGCAATGTACTGAGAGAAGGGGGAAGGGAGAGGTAGAATGGGCTATATTATTTCACATAAAGGAGGTATGAAAGAGCTTTTATAGTGGAGGGAGGAGTGCTTTAACCTCACTCTCATTGGAATTGGTTCACATACACATACACACTCAGTTGGGTACAGAAATCTACCTTACCTTACAGAAAAGTAGAAGGCAACAGGTATAAGAGAAGAGGAGGGTATAAGAGATAGAAGGAAGGGCAGATTGGTGGAGGTGGCAGTCAGAAGCAATACACTTTTAAGGATGGACAGGGTGAAAGGAAAGAGAGTAGGATATACTGGAGAAATAGGATGAAGGAAAATACACATGAATCATAACTGTGGAAAAAAATTACAGTAAGTTTCTCTGATAAAGGAATCATTTCTCAAATATGTATAGAGAACTGAGTCAAATTTGTAAAAATAAGAGCCATTTCCTAATTGTTAAATGGTCAAAGGATAAGAACAGGCAGTTTTCAGAAGAATATACCAAAGTCATCAAAAGTTATATAAAAAATGCTTTAAATCACTACTGATTAGAGAAATTCAAATTAAAACAACTCTGAGGTACCACCTCACAAATTGCCTAAGATAACAGATGTGGGAAAATTGGAACACTAATGTACTGTTGGTGGAGTTGAGAACTGATTCAACCATTCTGAAGTACAACTTGGAACTATGCTCAAAGGGCTATAAAACCGTGCATACCCTTTGACCTAGCAATACTAGGTCTGTATCCCAAAGAGATTAGTTGAATGAATGAATGAATGGAAAAGTAAAAGGACAAGGACCTAAATGTACAAAAATATTTATTGCAGCTCTTTCTGGGGTGGCAAAGGAAGAGAAATAGAGAGTTTGGTCATCAGTTGGGGAATGGCTGAGCAAGTTGTGGTATATGATTGTAATGGAATACTAATTGTGCCATAAGAAATGATGAGCAGAATGCTCTCAGAAAAACCTGGGACGACTACCATAAACCGATGCAAAATGAAATGACCTGAACCAGGAGAAGATTGTACATAGTAATATCAATATCGTATGATCAAGTGTGAATAACTTAGCTATTCTCAGCAATACAATGATCCAAGACAATTCCAAAGGACTTATGATGAAAAATGCCATCCATCCCCAGAGAAAGAATGGATGGAGTCTGAATGCAGATCAAGGCATACTTTTTTTTTTACTTTATTTTTCGTTTGTTTTTTAATCCATGTTTTCTTTCACAACATGACTAATATGGAAATATGTTTTGCATGACTGTATATGTATAACCTATATCAAATTGCCTGCCTCCTCAATGACGGGGGAGGTGAATGAGAGGACAGAAGTTAGAACTCAAAAATTTTAAAAACAGATGTTAAAAATTGTTTTTACATGTAAATGGGGAAAGATGAGGTATTTAAAAAAATGTCCAGTTTGGCCAGAAACTTCTAAATAAGAAAGAAGAGAACCGAACTTCAAGGTTTTTAAAATGCTTGAAGTGCATGGCTTTCAGTCTCACAACAATTCTGTGAAGCATGAATGAATGAAAAGTATGTTTTAAGTGCATACTATGTGCAAAGCATTGCACTAAACACTGGAGATACAAAGAGAAAAGAAAACTGATCCCTGCTCTCAAGGAGCTCACATTCTAATAACAGGGGAGAAAACACCTATAGAAGATTTCAACTGCTAGTCAGATGCAAATGTACATTCCAGGTATTATTATCCTCATTTTATAGATGAAGAAACTGAGGCACAGAGAGTTTAAGTGACTTGTCTAAAGGCACCCTGCCAGTGGGAGGGGGGGGTTCACATAGCTAATAAGGTGGGCTTTGAAACTAGATCCCTCCTGATCCAAATCCAGAACTCTTTCTACTATGTCATGGGGCATCTCTACATTGTAAGGAAAAAAAAAAGTCATTTTTTTCTACATGATAGCCCTTCGTATCTGAAGATGACTATGTTTCCTCTGCTAAGACTTATCTCCTACAGGAGAGGAAAAGAATGTTAATTATATTAAATATTCACAGTTCCTTCAACAATCTTTATATGATATTGCTGTCAGTCTCCTCAGTATCCTGACTATTCTCCTTTGGACATGCTCCAAGGGTCATCATTCTTCCTTGTCAATGCGGTGTCTAAAACTGAGCTCCAGATGGGCACTGACCAAGACAAAATACAAGAGTACTATACTTCAATACTCAATTTCATTCCCCTCCTGGTTGTGCTTCTGACTCTTCCAATTCCACTGCCATGACCCCAGGTAGGTGCCTTTTCCCCAGCTTCTGCTTTCCATTTCTCTTTTATGTGTTGTCTCCTCCCATTAGAACGTAGTTACATGACGGCAGGGACTGTCTTTTTGTTTATATTTGTACTCCCAGAGCTTACGATATGTCTCACACATAGTAAGCATTTAATAAATGCTTTTTGCCTTGCCTTGCATCTGCTTTAGCATGGATAATTATAAATTGATGTTTCGTTTTCTTCCATTTATATAATTAAAATACCACTTTGATTATGCTATACTCCTGCTTTTTGCACACTGGTGCACATGGAAGAAAGATGTATTCTCTATCTTCCCAAGTCTCATTAACTCATTTCCTGGTCTTAGACCAACAGAAACTATACTCTTGGCTGTATATGGCAACCTAAGCTATATCACTGCTCCTTACAATCCCAAACTAATTCAAGTAACTTATATAGACAGGAACAGACCTTTGATTGGTTTAAAAGGCAGCAAAAGTTTGGGAAAATGCTAAGATCATTCATCATCTAGATTCCGTGTTGACCATTTTGCTCCTGATTTCATGAAGAGACTATTTTATCTTGCCATATGCTCTTATTTTAAAATTCCTGGGCTATGAAATACCCAAATCCCTAGGGATGTTGTCACATATTAGTAAAATTCTCATTAAGTATACTAGAATCAAACTGGGTTTGATTCCTGACTCTACCACGAACTCCTATGTGACCTTCGGTAAATTACTTGACCTCTCTGCTACTCAGTTTCCTTATATGTAAAACAAGGGTGTTAGACAACTTTATGTTCCCATCTCTCTCTACAGCTTTAAATGCCGTCTTCCCAACAGCTATCTTGGGCCATTTCTTCCTCATCTCTATACTATGCTTTCACTTCTCACCTGTGAGTTGATATGGACTCCCTGGCCCAGATGAACTTCCTGGGGAATGAGGGTAGCTTACGGTGCTGGGAGAAGGCAAGAACATGTGGCTGGGTGACGATGAATAGGTAGGTCCTGTGGGCTGCTGAAAAGACTCAGGATAGGTAGCGTTGTGTGGCATCAGGGGCTCGCTGTGGAGAGAAGCATTCCGAAACTTGGCCAGAAGGCTGAGCTGGGGGTTAAATTCACTGTGTCTTGGCACGAGCACAGGAGGAAGCACTGCAACACGAAAGAGACATCATAGTTAGAGCTGAACATTAAAGAATGATATTTTTCCCTTTCCTTTTTTTTTCCCTTCAGAGACCAAAAGAATCTTTCGGACCACTACTAGCTTTCTAAACTTCAGATCTGTCATTGATGCTAAAATGACACTATTCTTTCAGTCCTGGGTATAAAGATGTATAGGCAAATAATTTTTTTTAAATAAATAAATTACTCTCAAATGTAGTTTAGCCACCTATTGGCCTTGACTTCCTCTAGGGTATCATGCTTAAAAAAAGAACATGACTCTTTTAGTGATGACTCTTCCTTCAGGAAGTTAAATTATGGAGATTCACATCCCAAAGCCAAATGTTCTCCTGATACTCAGTGCTCACACCAGCCACAGGAGCTTTCTACACAGAATGACCAGTCAGAAATAATGATGTCCAGTCTAGTATTTGTCCTTTATTATGTTATTTTATATTTCTTTATCTGACTGGGGAAAAAATGAAATCAAATAGGCGAATGACAGGTTTTAAAAAGAGATCCCAAATAAGAAATACAGGAAATGGGGTACAGAAATCTATCCTGCCCTACAGGAAAGTAGAAGGGGAAGGGGTAATAGAAGGGGGGAGAGATAGAAGGGAGGGCAGACTAGGGGAAGGGATATTCAGAATGCATGCCATCTTGGGGTGGGGGAGGGGCAAGATGGGGTAAAAAATTTGGAACTCAAAATCTTGTGGAAGTAGATGTTGAAAACTAAAAATAAATTTAAAAAAAAGAGAGAGATTCCAACAGAGAGTAAAGAAGAAAGCGGGCTCTTCTCTTGTTGTTGCTGTTTTGTTGTTGAGTTGTGTCAGTCTTGCCCAACTCTCCATGACCCCATTTGGGATTTTCTTAACAAAGATACTAGAGTCGTTTGCCATTTCCTTATTCAGCTCATTTTACAGATGAGGAAGTTGAGGCAAACAGTTGAGGTTTAAGTGGCTTACCCACGGTCACAGAGCTAGTGAGAATCTGAGATCTGGACTCAGGAAGATGAGTCTTCCTATGTCCTGGCCCCTGGCTTCATTCACTGCACCACTCTGCTGCCCTTCTTCTCTTATTACACATCAGTTATTTACAAAACTTCTCACTATATTACAGAAGCAAAAACTCATTCTTTTCTTATAGAAATGACAGGCATGAGACATATCTTTTTTATTTATTCCACCCATCTATAGAGATATGGATCCATTGAGAAGATGACTTTTTTCATGTAAAACCTGTCTGGGAGAGACCTCCTTACACAGTCAGCAGGACATGAGTTCCTTTCTAAGGACAACTCTTAATGCATAATCTATTCCCTTTCTTCACTGACAGGAGATAATGAAGCTTTTGTGACCTGAGTTTACAAGTAGCATAGTTGAAGTTGCTTGACATTAATAAACATCCTTCTTCACATACTTCTCTGAGCAAAGTGTTATATTTCTGTGTGGAAGTGCAGATTTGTAACCCTCTAAGCTACAATGGAGAAGAAAAGGACATATTTCTTCTCTAGAATAATGTATATCTTACTAGTGTAATTATTATCATGGGCTGCATCTGCTTTTTTCCACCCTCATAACTCAATGTGAGGAATACAGACTAAATGTAAATAACTCAGCTCATGGCATTAGAAGTTGCCTGGTCTTTGTTCCTTTATTTCTCCTCTCAACAATAAATACTAACAGCAACCAAGAGCTCACTTACTCGGCTTGCTTCTGCTTAAAGCAGAACCACCCAGCAGGGTGATGTAGGGGAATGAGCCTGGACCTTGATACAGGAAAGCTGGTGAAGCCTAGCTTCAATGCTTACTTTCATTTGGACCTCTTGGAATTTCAGTTTCTTTATCTGTAAAATGAGAATAATGTTTGGGACATCTACCTAACAAGATTTTTGTAATAAAAAGCACTTTGCAAACCTTAATGTGAGAATCCTTATTTATTATCACTATTCGTTCACTTATTCTATGTATCACTGAGCATGTTTTAAATAGTCACCAAGAAAACAAATTCCCCAATCTTTAAATTCCATTTGCTTCCTATTCTTAATTCAATTTCATTTTGCCCATTTGGAGTATTGATTAGGTAGTAAATGCCAAAATAACTTTAAAATGATATTATAAAATGCTTTCAATGATAAAGTGATGTGTACTTCTAAATGAAAGTATGCAATAGCCTGTTGGTTGGTCTCTTTATCACGAGTCTCCCCCAACTCCAGTCCATCTTCCTCTAAGCTATCAAACTGATCTTCCTAATGCCCGTCTCTGACCACGATAACCCTCTATTCAATAAACTACAGGGGTTCCTTATCACCTCCAGGATCAAATATAAAATCCCCTGTTTGGCTTGCCTTTATAACCTGACTCTCTTCACCTTTCCAGTCTTCTTATGCCTTTACAATTCTCCCCCTTCCACCACCACCCCTGTCAACATACTCTGCAATCCAATGACACTGACCTTATCCCTTTCCCTTGAATAAGGGACTCCATCTCCCAATTCTGGGCACATTTACTGGCTATTCCCCCATGTTTAAAGACTTTTCCTCCTCATCTTTGCCTCATGGCTTCCCCAGTTTCCCTCAAGTCCCAGCTAAAAACCCCTCTACAAGAAGACCTTCCCAATCCCCCTTAATTTTAGTGCCTTCCTTCTGCTGATTATTTCCAATTTATCCTGCATACAGCATTTTTGTATATAGTTATTTGCATGTTGTCTCTGACTAGACTGTGAGCTTCCTGAGAGAATAGGGAATGTCATTTGCTTTTCTTTGTATTCTCAGCATTTAGCACAGTGTATGCATGCGCCTAGTAGGTGCTAACAAATATTTATTGACTGAATGACTGACTGAATAATCTAGATGGAAAGGACTTCGATTATTAACTGATTTAATTCCAACCCAACTAATAATCTATCTATAATATCCCTGATAAGTGATCATCTATTTTCAATTAGAATACTTCCAGTGATGAGGACATCATACACTGCTAGATGCAGAGTGAAAAATTAACCTTTCTGGGCCTGTTTCCTCATATATAAGAGAAGATAACAATACTTGTAGTACCTACCTCACAGGGTTGCTATGAGGCCCAAACGAGATATGTCATTTAAAGATAAAATTGGATACATGTAGAATTATGTATTAGAAACTTTAAAGTTCTATAAAAACTATTAAAAAGTTCTATAAAAATGTCAGCTATTTTTACTTCCCAAAAAAACACCACTGTATTTTTGGACAGCTCTAATTGTTATAAGACTGGTCTCTATGTAGAGCTAAAATGTGCCTTTCTGCAATTTTTATTCATTGCTCCAATTTCTGCCCCTGGATGCCAAGAAGAACAAATCTGATCTCTCATTCCTATAACAATACTCCAAATATTTCAACAAGCAACTATGTCCCTCATCTCTTCTTGTTTTCTACAAACTAAGTATCCCCATTTCTTTCAGAAGATCACCATATGTCATGGTTATAAGTCTCCCTACCACCTTGGCCACACTCTTTTGGCTTCTCCCCAGTTTGTCAATGTCCTTCCCAAACTCTGGTCCCCAGAAATAGACACAGATATGGTCTGAACAAGGTATCCAGTCATCTGATTCTTAACTATACATCTCAATTCAATGTAGCCTAAGATTATATTAGAACCATCACATCTTCTTCAAACAGGCATTTTATTTGGGAGGAAAGGGGAATATCTACGAAAAAGAGAAAAGCTGGTCATCTTTCTACTCCCTTGAGGCAGAATCATACTATACTATGCTATACTTCAGTATAGATGATCTTCCAGTGACTTATCAAAGCAGCTCTATGACAATTAACAACAGCTAGCATTTATATAGAAAGAGCTTTACGGTTTGCAAAGCATTTTACAAGTATTATCTAATTTTGTTCACACAACAACTCTCAGAGATAGATAGGTGGATGTTGTTATTATCTCCATTTTACAGTTGAGGAAAGTGAGGCAGCTAGAATTGAAGCTGTGAGTTAAGTGTCTGAGGCCAAATTTGAACTTAGGTCTTCCTGACTCCAAGCACAGCACTCTATCCACTGCACCACTAGCTGCCTTGAGGTACAAAGTGAAGGTTCGAAAATGCCAAGGATAATTAGCATGTTGTCTGCAGCATTCCAGCTTTAGGAGGGAATTAGGGAATGAGCATGGCATCGCTCAAGGTGGAAAATTTGAACTTTGTGTTAATGTGGCATAACAAACTTCACAAAACCTAGAAATCTTCCATAGAATCTTGATTTTCCTTGTTCATGAACTACTTACATGCAGAGGATACATACTCTAAAATAGGGAGAGAGAAAAACTGCTTTTTCTGCAGAGGAAAATCAAAGGATGAAAGGAGAGAATATGCAAATAAAATAGAGGTTTTTAAAGGTCTTTGTATATAATAACTTCTTCTAATATGATGGTGTGAACGTTATTTTGTTCCATGAATATTTGTGTCAAAACACTAGGTTCCCTCCCCATGCAGAAAGTTGTATCAGGCCAATTCTTTAGGAAAGACTAGATTACAAATATTTTTCTACTAACAGGTTTTGCTCTACTATTTAGGTTTCTCCTTTAAAATGAGAATTTATCTATAGAACCAGATGATGGAAAGAGCATGGGATCTGGGGTCAGAGGACCTGAGTTCAAATCCTACCTCCATCTCACATTAACTATGTTCCTTGGACAAGTTGCTAACCTCCATAGGCCTCAATTTCCTCATGTATAAAACGAGGGAGTCAAATAAAATAACCTCTAATGGCTCTTCTAGCTCTAAATCTAAAACCTAAATTTTACAACTACCCTAGAAACTGACAATGTCAAGATATCTGGGGTCCGTGTCATTTGGCTACCTTAGAGAGAAATGTACATAATTAAATGTTTAGGTATTAAACCGTTCTGGATGGGATGCAAGGTGGACCTGCCTTGTATAGATTAGTGTTAGAACAAGGCTCCAGTGGGTTTGTTAGTGTCTTTAATTAAATCTCAGCTTCTCTCTTAAGAAGAGATGAGGGAGAGGAGAAAAAAGTGCCAATGAATATTTAGCTGTTTAATTTATCTAAGAATTGTAGAATTATTACTTTGTTCAAGAAGTACAATCAGCCATTTTTTGGGGGAGGGACATACATTTTTTTCCTCCTTGGAGCTTCCAAAGAAATGAAAGCACAAAAAGAAGGGAAGGTGAATCTGGGCCCATGAGATGTAAGAATGTAAGGAATAGAAGACCTTCGGCTTTCATTTTCATAGAGGTCCTTGATACAACCAGCAATGGAATAAATTTACTGTGAGTGGAGCAAGATGATCCCTTTTTAACAGTGTATAACAAAATGTAATTGTTGGGTGAAAAGCACATCTTAGGAAAGCTAAAAGGTCACCTACCTAACACCGTTAGATAAAAAGTACTAACCGCTTCTTCAATTTTGGTTTAAGGTTTAAGAGAAATCCTAAATGATGAAATCTGCTAGATTTCTTAAAGAACCTACCTAAATTTTCTCTCTGAAGCTGGCTATTTCTGTGCAGTAGTGTAGGAGGGCTTTGATTTCCCAGAATAAAGCAGATAGGTAAAAAGGGAAGGAGAACTGGCATTAAATTGTCTCTCCTAATTGCACTGCATACACACTAACAAAAATAAAAGATTAGGATGGACCCAGATGGTGCTGACATCAAGGCACAAGGATGAATATGGAGGGAGGCCTTCCTACTCACCCAGCCTTAGAATCTAAGAGGCGTTTTTTACTCTTCCCTCTCCTTCACCTATCATATACAATTAGTAAACAAATCTCGTCGATTCTACCTTCACATCTCTCATCCATCCTTGTTCAGGCCTTCATCACTTTGGCCTGGACTGTAAGAATAACCTCCTCACTGGTCGGTCTCTGATTCTAATCTCTCCCCTCACAATGACCAAAATAATCTTCCTGGACAATGTCACTCTTTTGCCCAAAAAATTCAGGATCTATTGTACAGAGGATAAAATACAATGTTCTTTAACCTAGAATTTAAGGCCTTCCATATTCAGACTTCAACCTACCTCTCTAGCCAGAGTTTACATTATTTCTTTTCAAATGCTCCACATTCCAGTCAAACCTGAAAGAAATTCCCTTAAGTTGACATGTCATTTCCTGGCCTCATGCATCTATGCAGGCCACTCCCCATGCCTGGAATGCATATGCTACTCATCTGTCCCTTTCAGAACCCTTGAATCCCTTCAAAATTTAGCTCACATGTCAGTATGTCCACTAAGCCTTCCATGAGCTCTCAAGCAAAAGAAAACACACACACACACACACACACACACACACACACACCTCCTTAATTTTCATATTGTTTTATTTTCATTTCACCGTTGTTCCTACCTTACCTTATGTCATTCCTCACTGTGTACATGCAATATTCTCTGCCCTGGCATGCAACACACATGCACACACACACACACACACATACACACACACACAATGTAAGCTCCTCAAAACCAGTTGCTATGGTATTTTTAAATTTCTTTATCTTTAACACCTAAAACAATGCCTTGTACAAAATGTGTACCCTCTTAATAAATACTTGTTGAATGGATAAATGGTGAAAGAGAAGTACTATTAAACCATTTTACAAGTGGAAGACATGTTTTGACTTTAATATAAGAGAGGTTATTTAAAAGTGAGGAGTTTTCTAACAGGGTGGTTTTTCTTTGTGTGTTTTTTTTTTTTTACCATATTACAAATTGTTGTGCAGTTGTGTCCAACTCTTCATGACCCCCTATAGGGGTTTCTTGGCAAAGATACTAGAGTGGTTTGCCATTTCCTTCTCCAACTTATTTTCCAGATGAGGAAATTGAGGCAGATGGCAGTTAAGTAACTTGCCTAGGATCACACAACTAGTAAGTGTCTGAGGTGGGATAATAATAACTAACATTTATATAGCATTTGCTATGTGCCTGGTACTGTGCTAAGCACTTTATAATTATTATTTCATCTGATCCTCACAACTCTTGAGAGGCAGGTGCCATTATCCCCATTTTACAGATGAGAAAACTGAGGCAAATAGCGGTTGAGTGAATTGCCCAAGGTCACCCAGCTAGCAAGTGTCTGAGGCTGGATGTGAACTCAGGTCCTCCTGACTGAGGTCCAGCACTCTGTCCACTGAGACACCCTACCTATCCCTAGTAGATTTTACGCTACTTCTTAGTAACTCTTTTAGTGAAACCTACATACTGACCCAGATAGGGGAGAACTTTTCCCTTTCACTCTCCTTTAATCAGAGGGCAGCCTGGATCTTCTTAGCTCACCTGCGAGCTCTGGTACTTAATGACATATTTACTCACCCAATATGCATTTGGCCTATGCCTAACTTTTCTAATCAGGGAGGGATTTATTACCTGGGGTTTCCACTCGGCGGTAGTGATAAGGGTTAATGCACACTTCTTTCTGTTTTGAGCCAAATGGGAATTCACAACACTCAAGTGGTTTTAATTCATGGTGAGACTGTAGATCTGGCCAGCGCCACACCCTGCAGTAAATCACATGAGGCAGACCCTTGCGGTGTGACACCTGCAGCCTTCCATCCAGGGATCGGGGTATGGTGACACATTTACTGGGCTGGCCTGGGCAGCTCAGAGCCCTCTCCAGCTCTTCCATAGCTCCCTTCTTCTTCTTTAGTTTCTTCACCAGAGAGTCAACGGCCTTCTCCGCCCACTTTTCCTCTTCATCTCCTTGCTTCCAGCCAAGCAGTCTTTTTACTGCTGGGCTAGTGAAGGAGAACAGAGAGCTGATTGGGGTGCTGGAGTGCATAAGAGGCAGACAGAGGACGGGAGGTTCAGGCAGAAACAAAAGATTTCCCTTCTCTGACTAAAGGTCAAAGAAAGTGTCATTCGAGTAATCTCAAGGGTTGTCCACATATACAGCTGCTTCCTTGTTTCTGGGAGCAGCTGTGACAGATTGTAGTTGGGAAGGACGTTGTCTTTCTCCAACAATCTGAAAGTACTGGTTGGTCCTGAAAAACAACAAGACATCACAATGAGAAGGGTCAAAATGGTTTTCAAGTTCTCTCTATTGATTCAGAGTAGGAAGTGGTGATCTCCAAGACAAGCTGGGGGAATTCAGGGACCCTTATTATTCATGCATAAGATCCATTTTCCTTATCATGGATTTCGGGATAATTCCCTGCCAAAGATGAAAAATTTAAATCATGGCTGCATGTAACCAGCAAAAACTCCTTATTGAGTGTTCAGGAGAACTCAGCCCTCTCACTTTAGAATTTACATCCCCAATACCACGATTGATTCTACTGGAAAGCTCATACCTCAGCGGCAGTATCACTCTGGACCTTCCCAAGGCTTCCTCTCCCTGGAACATTCAATCAGCCCCCTCCCAGATGTGCTTCAGACTTTCTAAACTTCAACATCATGTTCCCCTACAAGGTTCCTTCTCCTCGTCCCTTCTATCTGCTTTTCTGCTCTTTTTGTGTGTGTTGATTTCCTCCATTAGAATGTAAGCTCCTTGAGGGCAGGCTTGTACAGGCTTTTGCTTGGATTTTTGTCACAAGTGCTTAGCACAGTGCCTGGCACATAGTGTTTGATAAAAATAATAATATAGGCAGCTACGTGGCAGGCAGGCAGGTAGATGGCACAGTGAATAGAGCACTCGGCCTGGGGTTAGGATAATCTGAAATTTAAATCCAGCCTCAGACACAAATTGTGTGATCCTGGGCAAATCACTTACCCTCTGTCTGTTTCCTCATCTGTAAAATGGAGATATCAATATCACCTACCCTCCAGGGTTGTCATGAGGATTAAATGAGATAACAATTGAAAGTGTTTAGAGCAGTGTTGGGAGCATAAGTGTCATGTAAATGTTAGCTATAATTATTATTATTACTACTACTACTACTACTACTACTACTACTACTACTACTACTACTA
>NW_020951478.1:681631-754222 GCF_900497805.2 Vombatus ursinus
TACTACTACTACTACTACTACTACTACTACTACTACTACTACTACTACTACTGCTAAATGCTTTTTGCCTTGCATGCATAAGTCTCCTCTCCAATTTGAATTAAAGGAAAGGGGAACATATAATAATTGAGAATGTACATGGTATACCAAGTAATCTCATTATCTTTTATTTATTATAGGCCAAGGTTTTAAATTCTTTAAATGTAATTATCTTTTTTGCTCTCCTTGGAGCCCCTTATCAGTGAGTCAGTCAGTTAATTAGCCAATGTTACTACAGGTTCATTATGTGTACAGCCCTCTACCTGACTGCGGAGACCCCAAAGAAATTTAACACAATTTCTAGCTTTATAGAGCTCACAATTCAAAATGCAAACACATGGAAAAGACATGAGAATAATCATAAAGCAATATGTGAATAAGAACAAATGAACAAAGTACCAAACAGAAAGCCAGGCCCTGACACAGCCTTCTACACGTCCCCGGTACTTAATAAATAGTTCTTTAATTTGGTGAATCAGGACAGTGGCAAGACAGGGCAGAGGAAGGAGCAACTGTATAAAGTCACTCAATGTTAGATGTTACATCACTTTACTATGGCCTTTGGCCTTCAGGATCAAGTTCAGACGAAAAGTTTAAAAGATTTTACTTCTTAAGGATTGAGGGGATGCCTGAGGAAAGAGTGAGCAACTGAGTGGTTTTGATCAAAAAGGGTAGGCTTCTTGGAGGAGCTGAGTATCAACAAGAGTTTGAGTGAGAGCAACCTGCTAAGAAGTTACTGCTTTTTGTCCCGAGGAAGAGGATTCTCCCTTGTAAACAGAGTATGAACAATAATAAAGCAACAAGCATTTATTAAGAACCTAGTGTGTGCCAGTCATCGTGCTGAGCACTGGGGAAGACAACATGAAAAGAACTACGTACAAAAAAGAGAGACAGGATAAATTTAGGCACTAGCATTAAGAAGGATCAGGAAAAGCTTCTCATAGAAGATGGAATTTTAGCTGGGACTTGAACAAAGCCAGGGCAGCCGGGAGGCAAAAACAAGAAGGGACAGGATTCTAGTTAAGGGGGACAGCCATTCCAGACAGGTATCTGTAAGAAGAGCACACCTGAACATATCCCTCTAGAATCTTATGTTGGCCATATTGCAGTCCTCTGTAATTCTTATAGTTGCTCAAGAGGCAGTATCATGAAGCAAAAAACACCAATGGGCTGGAAATTAGCGGAACTAACTGGCCACCAATATATCACTCAGAAGACATATCACCTTGTACAACTCCCTTAACCTCACTGGGCTCAGCTTTTTCATCTGTAGAAGGAGAAGACCAGACTAGATCATGGATTCTTAACCTGGGGTCTATGAATTTGTATGTTTTAATATTTGGCTAATTCTGTTTTATAATAATTTATTTCCTTTGTAGTCCTAAACATCTAATTTTATGCATTTAAAAACATTATTCTGTTTTCGGTTAGGCAATGGGGCTAAGTGACTTGCCCAGGGTCACACAGCTAGTAAGTGTTATGTGTATGAAGCCAGATTTGAACTCAGGTCCTCCTGAATCTACTAGGGCTAGTGTTCTATCCACTGCACCACCTAGCTGCCCCTGAAAACATTATTCTGAAAAGGGGTCTAGAGGCTTCACTAGACTACCAAGAGTCCCATGACACAGAAAAGGTTAAGAATCCTTAGGAGTAGGATCTAAGACATCTCCAAAGGTCTCATGATGGAAAATGCTATCCACATCCAGAGAAAGAACTATGGAGTCTGACTGCAGATCAAAGCATACTATTTGCTGTTTTTTTTCTTCTGTTTTGTTTTGTTTTGTTTCTTCTTTCTTGTGGTTCCTCCTATTGGTTCTAATTCTTCTTTACAACATGATTAATGAAAATATGTTTAATGAGAATATATATGTAGAACCTATACCAGATTGCATGCCATCTTGGGGAGGGGGAAGGGGAGGGAGGCGGAGAAAATTTACAACTCAAAAGATTATGGAAGTGAATGTTGAAAACTAAAAATAAATAAATTAATTTTAAAAAAAAAGAATCCCAGGAATAATCCCCCCAGCTCTAAAATTCTGTGATTCTTTTCTCATATACCTTAAGTCACCAAATCCTATTGACTTCTCCTTCAAAATGCCTCCAAATCAGCCTTTTCTCCTTTCAACTGCCAAGATTTTAGAACAAGCCTTTATCACTTTATACCGAGTTATAATCACCCCTAACTAGCCTTCTCTCTTCTGCATACTGCTACCAAATGAACCTTCCTAAAACTGCATTCATCATGTCACTCTCCTATTCAATAAATTACAATGGTCATTGCCTGATAAAGTCTATACCACTCTACCCGAGCTTTGAAGACCCTCTACAACTTGTCCTCATCACCATCTATCCTATCACTTTCCAACACCCACCTTCTCCTCTAATAAGGATGGTCTCTTTTACTGTCCTCCACACATTTAATGTTCTTCCTGCCTTCAAGCTTTTGCTCATACTATCTCTCCTACCTAGAAAGGCCTTCTTCATTTGAATATAAAATCCCATTGCTTTTAAAGCCCTTCACTACCTGGCTCCTTCCTACCCTTCCAGTGTGCTTCTATTTTAATACCCAACAATTTTCTTGTTGTTCTCCCCACATAGGCCGCTCCATTTTGGGACTCCATTCATTTTCACTGGCTCTTTTGCCTGGAATGTTATTTCTCCTCATGTCTGCCTCCTAGTTTCCTTCAAGATTCAGCCCAAATTCTATCTTCCCAAAAGGTCTTTCTTGCTGGTCCCTCCATCCCGGCTGTTAGTGCTGTCTGCTGATATCACTTTCCATTTACATTTTATTTATTTTGTCTGTGCATAGCTATTTGCATGTTGTCTCCCCCACTTGAATGTGAGTTCCTTGAAGGCAGGGGCTTGTTTTTGCCTTTCTTGATATCTCTGGCACTTATAAGACACAATGCCTGACATATCGTAAGTGCTTGTTTTCTGACCTACAACAGCCCATTTCAAATCTCACATCTTCCAGCATGCCTTCCCTAAATACTCTAGCCTAACATAATCTCTTCTTTCTCTGAGCTCTTATAATACATATTGTATGTACTTAAATATAGCTATATAATTATATAAACACATCTTATAATCATGTAGTGTATGCTTTTTGTTGTTGGGTTTGGGGGGAACTCAGGGATAAACTCTCTACCAATGCAGATCAGCAACCATTCTGCAAATGATAGTCTTAGAGGCAATCTTAGAGAGTTGCCAAGGGGGCACTGAGGGATTAAAGGGCTTGCCCAGGGTGGTACAAGTAGTATGTATCCTATCTTTCCACCAAAACTGCTTCCTCTAAAGTTACCAATGATCTCTTAGCTGCCAAACCAATGGCCTTTTCTCAATCCTCCTTCTCCTTGACCTCTCTGCAACCTTTGACGTTGTTGACCACACTCTCCTCCTTGATACTCTCTTCTCTTTAGGTTTTTGGGACACCACTCTCTCCTGATTTTCCTCCTACCTATCTGATCAGATATGTCAGGTCCAGATATGTAGGTGTCCCCAGGGGTTCTTTCCTGGGCCCTCTTCTCTTCTCCCTCTATACTACTTCACTTGGTGATCTCGTCAGTTTAATGGATTTTATTATCATATCTGTGTTGATGATTCTCAAATCTACCTATCCTGCCCCAATCTCTCTGCAGACCTTCAGTCTCCCATATCCAACCACTTTTCAAATTTCTCAAAATGGATGTTCAGTAGACACCTGAAGGGGAAGCTAGGTAGCACAGTGGATAGAGTGCCATGCCAGAAGTCAGGAAGACTCATCTTCATTAGTTCAAATCTAGCCTCAGAACCTTAATAGCTATGTGATTCTGGGCCAGTCACTTAATTCTGTTAGCTTCAGTTTCCTTATCTGTAAAATGAGCTGGAGAAGGAAATGGCAAACAACTCCAGTACCTTTGCTAAGAAAACACCAAATGAAGTCATGCAAAGTTGGACAGGACTGAAACAATTGGGTACATACAAGATATGTAAGTTGTAAAGAAGAGGTCATCTCAGGGGAAAGACACCAGCAGTAGGGAGACTAGGAAAGGCTTCTTCTTGGAGGTCAGTCAGTCTGTCAGTCAATAAGCATTACTAGCGCCTGCTATGCCAGACAATGAGCTATGTGTTGGGTTTAGAAAGGAGCTCACAATCTAATGGGAGAAGACAACAAAAGAAGCTGAAAAGGAGGGGTAGGGAGAGACTAAGGGGGAAAAGGCTGGGGAGGAGGTTTACAAATGTCCAGGGAAGTGCAGACCAGTGGGAAATTATGAGATAGATGCCCTGGTCACCCTCCTTAAATGGAAGATCTGGAAAGAGCTCTCCACTGTCCACCTTCCACCCTCTCCAATTAGAGGGAGGGAGGGGCTCCAGGGGCAGATGGTACAGAAGAGGTGATGAGTTTCTGAGTTGATGGGATCTTACAGGATGATGAGAGTCTAGAGGGCCTAAGGAAAGCCAGAGGAGTTCAGTCAAGTGGGACATGATGACTCAGTAGGTGTCAATTGAGCTGAGCCTCCAAGGAAGCCAGGGAAGCAAGGAGGAATAATTGAAGAGGAGTTTAAGTATGAGACACAGCCAGTAAAAAAACACAGTTAGGAGAAAGCATGTCATGTGCAAAGGACAGAAGAAGGCAGGTGTTGCTGCATCACAGAGTACATAGAGAGAAGTAATATAGACAAAGACTGGAAAAGCAGGAAAGGATCAGGTTGTGAAGGGCTTAAAAAGCCAAACAGAGGATTTTATATTTGATATTAGAAGTAAGAGGGAGCTGCTAGAGTTTAATGAGTAGGAAAAGTAAGATGGTCAGACCTATGCTTTAGGAATATCACTTCAGTGACTAAATGGAGGATGGATCATGATAGCACTGACCTTTCAGGCTTGTTGTGAGGATCAAATGACATAATACTATTTTATAAAGCACTTAACACACCGCCTGGCACATAACAGACAATAAATTTGTGTTCCTTTTCCCGTTCCCCATGGACAGAAAGGATCAGGGTGTTATAGTGGTGACTAGGAGTTAGGATATAGACAAGAGACATTGTAAAAGGAGAAATGACAGGATGTGGCAATAGATTGGTTATGAGGAAGGAGTGTGAGAGAAAGAAGAAATAACCAAACATGGCAACAGACTGTGAGAGAGCAGTCGAGGTCAACACCAGAGTTGAGAGCCTGGACAACTGAAAGGTTGGTGATGCCCTTGACTTTAACAGGTAAATTCAGAAGAGGGAAGGGTTTGGGGAGGGGGGGGAAGATAATGATTTCTACTATGTGACAAAAAGAAACAAGAAACATCATTTCAGGGGCGCTAGGTCATTTTGTAGTTCAGTACAAATGTTAAACATTCACAAAAAAGACAACCATGAAGAAAATCGTAGTTTACACACCACCATTTGTTGGAAAAAATGAGGAAGTGAAAAAAATTTCCAGGAAGAACTTGACAGGACCCTCCAAATTAAATCAATATATT
Source organism: Vombatus ursinus (assembly GCF_900497805.2). Taxonomy (NCBI): domain Eukaryota; kingdom Metazoa; phylum Chordata; class Mammalia; order Diprotodontia; family Vombatidae; genus Vombatus; species Vombatus ursinus. The sequence goes on from NW_020951478.1 coordinate 687,123, forward strand.
GATTTAACAATTTCATGACTTCCATGCAAAGGGAGCTGGGTGAAAAACACTTAGAAATACATGGTTCAGAAGTCAGAAACACTAGTTCAAAGGCTTAAGGGACAGTGGTGTAACATAGGGGGAAATGTACTTGGGAGTAAGGAAGACTAGCTTTAAATCTTTCCTTAGATATTTCCTAGCTTTATAATCCTGAGCACTTATGCTTTCTAGGCCTCAATTCCCACCCCACCTCTTTAAAATGGATATAATCATAGCCTTTACCTCAAAGGGCTATTTTGAAGCTCAAATGAAATAATATACATAGTTTGATAACTTCAGAATGTTATATCAATATGAGCTGTTTAGAAGAAGCATGCCTATACGATATGAATAAGAAGAAGAGTTGGGAGACGTTTGACATATTTAACAGGGGGATTGTGCTCTGACTGATGCCAGCTCTGGAGAAGAGACTGGGAGACTTACTCCCAAAACGGCATGATGATGTATGATAAAAAGGGTCCTCCTCCCTCAATCCGAGCTTGTGCCGGTATTCTGACAGTTTACTTCATGGAGAAGGAAAAGAATTTTGGGCTGACTGCTAAACTGGAACTGAGAGGCAGAAAAAGCTCCCATGAGGGACTACTTGGGCACTCCTTCCTGCTTTGCTGGTCCACAAGAGGAAGATATGCCAAAAGTGACTGGGTGGGGAGAGGCCCCAGGCCTTCCCCTCCTGAGCCAACATGTGACCAGTGAATATGGGCTTCTATTCTTTGCCTCTTTGCATTGGTTCTTTCCTGTATTAGATGAAGGAAAAAACTATGATCCTGTGAGCTCTGAAAGGCTGATATAGCACCCAGGATCCTGGAGCTGAAATCTGTGCCAGAGTTTGCTATCAGATTTTCCAGATGAGGTGCCTGGGGCAGCCCGGCAAAACAGGATCCAGACCAGCAGTGAATGGACTTGGTTGGGAAGGGAATGCATTTATCTGCTATGCCACATTCAAAAAAGAACTCGGTCGGGCAGATTTCTGCAGCAGGTAAATTAAATTTGAGTTCACTTTCCCCAAAGACTGGTATGGCAATGAGGAGAGAGTGTGCCCCCAGTTTGAAGGAAAACATTTGTACTTCTCTTGCTACAACTTCTTGGTAAATATTTCTTCATAAAAGTTAATTGATATTAATTGGTTAAATGAGACTGGGGACCAATAAATGGTGAATAATATTGGGGAAATATTCTCTCACACTCACACTGGAATGCAGGTTTTATTCGACAGCATTAGAGAAAACCCATCCAACACCTCAGGATCTCCCCTAGATCCTTGAGAGCCTTATTTTGGAGGACCCAACTCACCAGCGTTTGAGAGTGATTTGGCAGAGAACCCCCACAGCTTATAAGCTACAGCTTATAACAAAAAGTTGAATATATTCTAATAAGCAGGAAATGGTTGATTACTGATATGAGAGTCATTTCTGAATCAACTGCTAAGGTACAGTCAGGTCAACACCTTTTTAAAGCAAAAGATTACAACTAACACCCAGTTAAAAGCAAAAATAAAAAATCGAAAAGATAAAAGCACTCAGTTGAGGCAATCCCAATTTACTCTATTTAAAAAAAGCTAACGATGGCAATAAATAAGAAATGGCAAAAGGATAAGCATCAACACAGGCCATCATTTCCTAAGGAAACTTAACTGATGTAAATCAATAGCCACAATGAGGAAACCATGAATCTTTAAGCTACCTCATCCAGGAAACGCACTTGATGTCCTTGCCAAGAGGATAGTATAGCAGCCAAGGGCAACACTTGTTGAAAATATAAATCAATTTGTAAAATTTTACAAAGGAAGATAATGAACAATACTGTCTCACAAAATAGTGAAACAGTAGAGGAAAAAACAAGTTTACTGAAAGCTTAATGAGAGACCCAACTAAGATAGCCCATCCTAAAAGGTATTTAAGGATGAAACTGGAAGAAGGGTAATCAGCTGAGAATGGAAAAGAATTATAACTAATTCAATTTCAGTTGTTTTTCAGTCCTATTTGACTTCATGACTCCATCTGAGGTTTTCTTGGCAAAGAAACTGGGGTGGTTAGCCATTTCCTTCTCTAGATCATTTTACATATGAGGAAACTGAGGCAAACAGGGTTAAGTGACTTGCCTGGGATCACATAGCTAGTAAGGGTCTGAGGCTGGAAGAGAACTCATGAAAAGAGTCTTTCTGACTCCACTGTTCCACCTAGCTGCCAACTAATTCAATAACCAACTCCTTTGAAAAAAATTACTATTAGTAGATTACAACATATTTGAATAATAACATCACATTTTCTCATATGCTACATGAAAGAGAAATGGCACTAAACAAAAAAATTGGAAAAGCAGCTGGATTAGACTTTGGAAGAAGGGTCCTTGCCTCTATTTGACTCAATTTCCTCAACTGTAAGTGGGGATAATAATAGCTTTCAGGGTTGTTGTGTGAATCAAGTGAGATAATTTTTGTAAAGCACTTCACACAGTGCCTAACACATAGTAGGTCCTTAATAAATACTCATTTCCTTCCTTCCTTCTCCACTGTTACTTCCAGACTCTTCCTATATCACTATAACCTCTATTCCTTTGAGGTTCATTCAATCCATATTTATCACCCAACCAAGACTCTGGTGGTGATTCTCTTCAGCCTTCAGGATACTCCCCTTCCATCCTCAATGAGTTGGGTTTCTAATTCACAGTCTTTTGCTTTTCCCCAAGTCCTGCCTTCATAGTAGGGGACTTCAATATGATATATAATATAATACATACATATATACATGTATGTATACAAGTTTATATGTATAATGCACATATAACATATCTACACATATATATTATAGAGTTACTCCTTTAAACATTCTTTCCTCCAAGTTCCTCAGCTTATTCGTTTCCCATGACTTCTCCATCATGCTTCAGCTACATACAGAAATGATTATACCCTTGATACTACTATCACCCACAAATGTTCCATTTTCTATGTTCATGAACTCTGAAATTCATTTATCTGATCATAATCTGTTGTCATTCCCATTTTCCTTCTTCCTCACAACACTTAAACCTGTTATTTGTCCTAATTGTGACCTCCATTCCCTCTACTCTTCAATTTTTTCCCAAGCTATCACCCTTGCACTGGCTATACTTTCCCCTCTCCATCTTTACCCCTCAGTGAAGCAGTTCAGCTCTACACTATTCTCTTCTCAATTTCCTTACCTTCTTATATTATCACCAGTACTTCCCTGCCCCAGCCTTAAATTAACTACTTCCACTATTCTGCCTTTGGTACTATTCACATACTGCTGAACATAGCTGGAGAAAATCACAAAACCAAGCTAACTGGATCCATTACAAATTATGTTACAGAATCTCAACTAGGCTCTTACTATAGCAAGGCAATCCTTTTATACTTTCCTAATTAGCTCACTATTTCACTTGCCACAGTGATTTTTCTAAACCTTTTTATTCCTCCTCAAACCTTCCATGGCTCCCCTTCTTCCACCTTCTCAGCTAAGAACCTCACCTCATTTTTCACTGAAAAAAAGGAGGCCATTCAATGAGAATTCTTTCTCCCTTCTTCCGAATCTCACAAAATGCATCCCCTCATCCCATCTTCTCCAGAAAACCACCCTATCATCCTCACCCTCTCACTAATCTTCAATTTCTCCCTGACTACTGACCAGTTCCTTGCTGCCTACAAGTTTGCCCGTGTCTTCCCCATCCTCAAAAAAACTTTCTCATTATCTGTCAATTATTATATCTATGCTAATGATTCTCTGATCTTATCAAGTTCTAACCTTTCTAGGGACTTCTGGTCTCACATCTCCAACTGCCTACTTGACATATAAACTGGATATCCCACAGATATCTCAAACTCAACATATATAAAACTAAACTTACTATCATGCCCCCCAAACTCTCCCCTCTTTAATTCTCTATCACTGTCAAGAGTACCATCATCCTCCCAGTTACTCAGACTAGCAACCCAATTTTGATCCTCGATTCCTTGTTCTCTCTCCCACACCCAATCTGTTGCCAAGTTCTGCTGATACAATATTTCTTGCATCTGCCCGTTCTGTCTTCTGACATTGCCACTACGCTGGTATAGTGCCTCGCCTCACACTTGGGCTATTCCAATAGCCTGCTGTTGATATCCCTGCATCAAGTCTGTCCCTCTTCCAGCCCATCTTCCACTCAGTTATCAAAGTGATCCAGTGTAAGTCCTACCAGTGGGCACCTGCCCCACCCACATTCAATAAACTCTAGTAGCCATATGACCTCTAGAATCAAATGTAAAATCCCCATTTTGGATTTTAAATTCCTTTATAATCTGACCCCTTCCTACCTTCCCTGTCTTCTTAAGCTTTTTTTTCTTTTCTTTTTCTTTTTTTTGGTGAGGCAATCGGGGTTAAGTGACTTGCCCAAGGTCACACAGCTAGTAAATGTCAAGTGAATGAGGTCACATTTGAACTCAGATCCTTCTGACTCCAAGGCTGGAACTCTATCCACTGTGCCATCTAGCTGCCCCCAGTCTTCTTACTCCTTAATCTCCACTAAGTACTCTACAATCCAGTGCCACTGGCATCACTGATACTTCTCATCTTTTTAAGACATTCCATCCCTGACTCCAAATTTTCATTGGCTGTTTTCTGTAACTGGGATTGTCTCCCTCCTTATCTGTCTCCTGGCTTCCCTGGCTTCCTTCAAGTCTCAGCTAAAATCCCATGTTTTACAAGAAGTCTTTCTGACTCTTCCTTAATGATAGTTCCTTCCCTATGAGATTATCTCCAATTATGTGGGTGGGTAGATAGATAAATAGACAGATAGAAAGATGGACAGAAGGACAGATGGAAAGCACTTAGCACAATGCTTGGCACAGAGCAGGCACTTAATAAGTGCTTATTAACTTAACTTGGGGAGGGCAGCTAGGTGGATAAAGTACCAGGCCTGAAGTCAGGAAGACTCACATTTTTTCAAATCTGGCCTCAGAAGCTTACTAGCTATATGACTCTGGGCAAGTCACTTAACCCTGTTTGTCTCAGTTTCCTTATCAATAAAATGAACTAGAGAAGGAAATGACAAATCACTTTAGTATCTTTGCCAAGAAAATCTCAAATGGAATCATGAAGAGTCAGACGCGACTGAATAACAACAACAATAAACTTGACTTGAATCCAGGGGTGGGGAACCTGACGGAATCCAAATTTCACAGATGGATTTAGTCAAAGGGCTACACTTGAGGACCCAGAGGGCCACATGTAGACTCAAGGCCACAGGTTCCCCACCTCTGGACTTGACTATACAGAGAGGACGGCTGTATTAGAGTGGTACAATTTTTAGCTTTATACAATAATGATCTCAAGATATCTGAAAGAAGGGAGGATACTAAATACTTGGAACAAAATCAGACATTATTATCATAGCTCTCAAAATATCAATCAATTTCAGTTACTCTTGACCCATGTATTTCCTTTTCCATCTCCACAAATTTTTTGTGAGTAATTTATTTACACATGAAGGTTATCCTTAATTAAAGTGTGAGAAGGAAATAGGTTTTTCAAAACATTCTAAAGCAGTCTACATCTTTATAGTGACTCAACTGACCAAAAGCTAAAGAGAATGCAGGAACTTACTGCTCTTATTGTTTATTTAATATTTTTAAACAAATTAATTCAGGACAGCAAACATACCTTAAAAACTTTCCTCTAAAAACTATCTCTTATCCACATGTCAAAATCACACAAAGAACCTCGAAAGTTATAAAAAGACAGTTTTGTTCAATGAACATCAGGTTATTTTTCCTTAACTGTAAAACAAGGACAATAAAATACCTACCTCACAGAGTTAGCGTGAGGCTCAAACGAAACGATATATGTGAAACATTTTGCAAACCTTAAAGTACCAGGTAAGTGTTATATTATTATTTTTATTACTTATAGCAAATGAGGCACTAAAAAGATACATTTTCTCACAAAAAGCATTTGTCATCATCATAGAAGATGTCCAGTACAGAATTCAAATGGAAGAAGGATTCCCTATAGACAGTAAGGTAATTCACAAGTTCTTTTCTGTTGGAGATATTTTTCTGGTTTGTAGCAAGTCGTAGACTATTATGAAGTCTCCTAAATAATATTCATAATCACTTTATAAAAAGAGTTTGACTTAACTATTCATAATGGATAAAAACCAAAATGGAAAATCAAATGAGTGAAAAATTATTAATGCCCAGATTACAATATGCAATTAGATGGGCAATCTATATAACTGGTCTGTCAGTACATATATCTTGGGCAGACACTGTAAGATGGACAATTAACTGAGCTCAGAATTGAATAGGAAAGGGGTCTGGACTGGCTTTGACAGTGTTTTGAATAACTCTACCTTTCTCCCTAAAACAAAGAACCATCTTTTCAACAGTATTCTTCCAATGATGTTGCATTGCTACAAAAGTCATGGAACAATACAGTCTCCAAAATAATTAAACTTGGAGGTCATCCCAATAGCAATGAAGATAAACATGGTGGGCGTAAGCAGACTATAGCATATTACCAAAAAGAATTGCATAGGAGCCACGACAGAATCCTCTTCTATGGGTAGAAGAGGAGGAAGGCCAATCAAGTAGTAATAATAAGGGATAACCGAGGGATAGTTCAAATGCTCCAACAATATCCATGCAATGTCAAAAAATTTATAGGAAGGATCCTTGTATTTTGGATGTACCCATTGTAGGGGACTTACAGAAGGACATGGAGAACAATTTCACAGGTTAAGGAACTACAGACAGATTGCAATCTGGACTACTGGAAAGAAGACTTACATTACTACATCATTACATTACATTACTACATCAATGAGCTCACAAATCCATGGAAGTATCAAAGAAGAAGCTATAGTTAATGCACATACTGAACTCTGAGTTACGCTTTTTTTGCATTTTCCATTATTTTAAAATGGATTTTTCACATTTTATTTCCCATACTTTTCATAGATAATAGCAACATAATAGACCATTCCATTGATGTAACAAAACTTGGCTCTTCTCCTACATTATTGCCCCATTCCTGTATGAGACTATGATGAAAAATGTTTCTGCAAATATTTTTCTACAAATAGTTCTTATTTTCTTTTTAATTACTTCCTTGGGATTTATTTTCAATAATGAGTTAATTGGGTCAAATAGTCCAGTCAATTTTATTAGTCTTGTTTGCCAGAACTCTCTCCAGGAAAACTGAAGCTGTGTGCAAAGCTTCTAGCAATATAAGAACATACCTATTCTGCACCCCAAACCAAATTTAATTTTCCTAAATCAAACTACCTTTCCTCTTCTATAAAATTGCTGGCTTAAATAAAACTTCTCCCCTCTTCCAGAGTATAAAAACTTCATTAATGCTTACCTGATACCATTTCAGAAGCTGACTCATTTAAGTGTCTTAGAATCAAGTAGCTTATTATCTCCAGAATTCATTTGTTTAGTAAACAACGAGTCTTTAGGTCCTTGGAGGGCAAAAAGCACATTTATGAGTCCAATTATTTGAACTGTTTGAACAAAAGGTGATGCATACACCTAATGTATTCCTCTTGCTTCTAATAGTTCATTTTGTGATTAAAGAAATCATAATGGCTACCAGAAACAAATGTGTTATCAGTTATATGTGGATAAAATATGATTAAACTAAGTTTTTCCACTCATTTTTTTTCATTTATACATATTCTCTTAAAACCACTTGTACTGGGGAAAACAAGGGAAACTGAGCATGATACATAGATTTTAAACAAAAAAACAACTAACATTTCTACTTATTTCTATTATTGTGTAGGATTTTGTTATTAGTCAAATGTAGCATAAATCCCTAAATCAGACTTAGTTCTAAGAAACCTAAATTTCTCAGGAAACAAAAATCAAATACATGCCCCAAATAAAACCTTTGCAACATAAAAACAAATGCAATGCAGCAGTTCACCAAGTTATCCATTTCATCAGACTTTCCCCATCTGTTTTATAGTCCTAGCTAGAGTCTGATGACTTTCACCAACCCTTATTTCAGTTCTTCCAGTGGTAGGGCAAAGATGAAGAAAGCAGTCTCTCAATTACCTCCTCTCTGAAATTCAAATATTATAGCCTCCCTCACCAGATTCCACAACTATGTAGTCATGCTGTAGGCCGATCAATCAACAAACATTTATTAAGTATCCACCATGGGTCATACACTATTGCTAAATTCTGGGAACACAAAGAAAGGCAAAAACAGTCCCTGACCTTAATTAGCTTACATTCTATAATGGGAAGTGTGTACACAATAATATATGGCTATAACATACAAAATAGGTACGTGTAAAATAAATACAAAGTAATTTTTTGGGTGGAGGGAGGCCCTAGCAGATGGTGAGATATAAAAAGGGTCCTTGGAGGAGGTAGCATTCAAATGACTTTGAAGGAAACCAAGGGTTACAGGAGTCAGACACAAGGAGAAAGTGCATTCCAGGCACGACGGATGTGCACAGACCCAGAGATGGGAGGTAGACTATGGTGTGTGAACAAGGTGAAGAAGGCCAGTTTGGCTGGATTGTAGAGTTTGCAAAGAGAAGGAATAAATAATAAAGCTGGAATAGTAGGCAGGAGGTAAATTGTGAAGGGCTTTAAATGTTGCTTCCGTATTCCCCTAACCAGAGGTTCTTTCATCAGACTGGCCTAGCAAGAAGTACTCGGTTCAAAGCTAAAAAAACACTAAGATTTCAACCTCCCTTTATAGGTCACAGGTTTTCATTTAGCCATAGTGGACCAGGCTCCTAATTCCCAGTATTTTGGTCAGAGGACCTAAAGTCTTCCGTATTTGTTTTTGGCTAGCCACAATATTAAAATTCAGAATGTCCCATCTTTGGGTGGTAGTAGTGACAAGGCATATCCACCAGTTTGCTCTGCCCCTCGTGAAGTAGCAACTTGTGATTTTGGGGGGTTATGCTATATCTTGCATTATTTCACTCTCATTTAGAAAATGAGAGGCCTTTTGCTATATCTCCTCATCTCCAACAGTTAGACCACTTCCCATGCTTAAATTCATATGATTCCTTTTCAGGAATTCCTTGTTTTTGAGCTTCGGAAAAAAAAAAAAAAACTCTGAGAGACAGCTAGGTGGCCCTAGAGACAGGATGACCTGAGTTCAAGTCTGACCTCAGACACATAACACTCACCAGCTGTGTGACTCTGGGCAAGTCACTTAACCCCAATTGCCCAACCCCCCCACAAAAAAAACAAAAAACAACAAAAAAAAAAAACCTCTGACTTGATAATATTACCATGTGTTCACTTCCTGACTGACTAGATTCCAGTTCTAAGGGCTCCTATTCATTTTGAGGTTAAGTTTAAAGTTTAAAAAGTAATAATGAACAATAAGAAAATGATTAGGAGGTGAAGTAAAGATGAGAGATAATTCTAAAACAAGAATTCTTTTGGGGTTGTTACATTCCCTCTTAATGATGATGAAGAAGATAATAATAGGAACAGCCAGGTGGTGGCTAAAAGCGTGGGATGTGGATTCATGAAATCCTAAATTCAAATCCTAATTCAAACACTTCTTAGCTAGTTGGCCTGGAAGAAGTCACTTAAACTTTTTCACCTCAGTTTCCTCATCTGTAGAGATAATAATAACACCTACCTCATGGCAGTACTAATTTGTGAGAATCATTTGAGATAAATATGCGTAAAGTGCTATATATGACATTAATAATAATAATAATAACAATAATAAAATGTGACTGGGGCAGCTAGGTGGCGCAGTGGATAGAGCACCGGCCCTGAAGTCAGGAGGACCTGAGTTCAAATCCAACCTCAGACCACACACTTGACACTTACTAGCTGTGTGACCTTGGGCAAGTCACTTAACCCCAAACGCCTTAAAAGATAAAATAAAATAAAATGTGACTTGTTAATGCCATCCATGGGATGTTTTACAATATTCTTGTGATATTAAGTTAACTCTACATTGCAAGCCCATTGGGGTATTCCAAGTAGTAGACACATCTCATTCAGTGAGTAAAGATCATGGAAAAATAAGAGAATTAGGAAGGTCAAACAACAGTTTATTTTTCCACAGCTGTCCCGTTACCACTTTTAGAGAAATTCTGTTTCCTTTATCTTATAGTATTCTTTTCTTTCAAGTGGTTTGCTTTCCCCCTTTTGGTTAACTCACAGGAATAAATGTAAAAATGTGCTCGTGACATGACTGAGTGGGGAAACCATTTGTTGATGCAGCAAATGATGCCAGTTCTCATAACCCAGCAGCTGTACCAACTCCATGTGTTGACCATTAGAGCAATTCTTTCTTTAAGGAAAAAAATAATCATTATTCTGACTGTCCCTTCTCTATCATAAAGTCTATCCACAGTCTGCTTCCCATGAGCCTGTAGCAAAAATATAGCACTTCATTCTTTTTTGGAAATCTGAGACCAACCAATCAGTTCCAACAAAGTGAGCAAAACAACCTCTCATTTTCAAGTTTTTAAATAAACCAAACCACTTGAAAGGCAAGCAAGATTGACCACATGCTTTAGAGCAGATGCCATGAAAACATTTTTTCATGCAAAAATATAATTTACTGGGGCCAAATAAATGGTTGGTTAAAAAAAAAGCCTTTTAATTCTAATGGTCAGTTTAAATGCAATACAGGTGAATAGTTGCTAAAAGTTATTTCTACTTGATTGGCACCTTTAAGAGAGTGAGTTGCTACTCTCAATCTCAATACTGAAGGAAGGTTGCTCTTTGATGCTGCTTGGCTGCAGACACAAGCACTGAGTAGCTCTGATTAATTTTGAATGGCATTGTCTCTATCACTGTGACACAGAAAGGTATAACTAATTTTTCAATATATACACAAGAGGACAGCCCTGAGACTTTCTCTGGTGTCCAAAAATTATAGGACCACAAGATTACGAACTGGAAAAGTTCTTAGCTCTCTCTCTCATTCTCATCCATTTTACAGCTGAGGAAACTGAGGTCCAGAGAGGTAATGGTTTTCCCAAGGTTATAGAGGTCATAAATAGCTGAACCAGTATTCCACCCCAGATCCTCTGAATCCAAACCCATAGCTCTTTCAAATATGCCACATTGCCTCCCTTGCCTTAGGAGCCAATAGAAAATTGGTCACAAATATCAAACATCTTTTCAAAAATATATTGAAGTCTCATCAAATTGGATCCATAGCATAACTAGGAATAAGTTGAACTTCATTTACCCGTGAAAAACAAATTGTTGATTTAACTAAGTGTAAAGAAGATTCATTAGGGATATATCTTCTACTTTAACAAAAACAAACCATTTTTTAAAGCATCTACCAAAAAACTTTTTATCGTTACTCTTTGCATACCACTCAACATTATAATTATTACAAATATAAACAATTCTTTTTAATTAAAATGGTCTAACTACTTGGCAAAATTTGTAGTCATCAACAACACAAACATTTATTAAGTCATATTATACTAGGTACTTATTAACTCATATTACTAATTCTAGATATCTTGAAATTACATGGATATCCATACAACATGTGGAGTGATCCTCTATTATTTCTTCAAACTTTTTCCACATGACTGATGACTGCTTTTCAATCATACTTCTCTTTAATGATAACTTTTTATGCTATTCCATGCACTTAACCCATCATTTGGTAATATACTACAAGCTATTCATGCCTACCATGACAGTTAGAGAAAAACTCCCAGCATGTTGGGTGAACTCCCTAGGGAGGATTTATGGAAGAAGATGAATCAGAGTAGCATAGAATGAGAAGGCATAGACGGGTTGCAATCTGCACTACTAGAGGGAATATGTACATCAATGAATCATGAATTCACAGAAATATTATTAAATCAATATTAATAATTCATCAGAATAGTATTACTAACTTATTGTCATTCATTTTAACAAATTGTATTATTTTATAATCTAAATCTGGGCAGGATAGTGTAGGCAAGTTAGCCCCAGGATCTGAAAGAGCAAAGTTTAGTTGGTCAGTCAGTCAAAAAACATTTATTAAGCACCCATTGTATACCATTCACTGTGCTAAGCAGTAGGGATACAAAGAAAGTTAAAAGATAATCCCTGCTCTCAAGGAGCTCGCAATCTAATGGGGGGAGCCAACATACAAACTGCTATTTAAGAGGCCCTACTCTTACAGAATAAATTGGAAATAATCAGCAGAGGGAAGACACTAGAATTCATGGGGATCAGAAAAGTCCTTTTATAGAAGATGGGATTTTAGCTGAGATTTGAAGGAAGCCAGAGAAACCAAGAGGCAAAGAACAGGTTCAGCTTCTGATATAAACTAGCACTGTCACCATGAAGAAGTCACTTATCCTTTCAGTGTCCCAGGCAACTCTCTAAGGATATAAGTTGGAAAGCACTGAGGACCTGCACTGGGGTAGCAATTCCCAAACTTTCTGGCGTTAAGACCCCTTTATATTCTTGAAAATTATTGAGGATCCCAAAGAATTTTTTTTAAAATGTGGGCTATATATTAATATTTACTGTATTAGAAATTAAAACTGATGCATTTTAAAATATTTATTCTTTAAAAAGATAATAAACCTACTACATAACATAAATAAGATAGTTGTATGAAAAAATAATTATTTTCTAAAGCAAAAAAGTTAGAAGAATGGTATTAATTTTAGAATTTTTATAAATTTCTTTAATGTCTGGCTTACTTAAAAAAAAAGCTTGATATGTTGTTTTAGTTGGAATATATGAAGACAATTCAACCTCACACAGATATGTAACGAAAACAGGAGTACTGTATTTTAATACACAAATAATGGATTGCTAGGTAGGTCTTCATTAACAGAGATGATGAATCCCACAAATTTTTACATATATTCAAATTCTCACTTATTGAAGTTATAATTATGCAAAATATGGCAACTGGTTCCAGCTCAATGAAAATATGTAGCATGAATTTCAAATAATGAGACCACTTCATGAGATTCATTATTCACATTAATCAGGGACCTAGGTATATTATTGTGAAAATCGTATTAACCTCTCAGATCCCCTGAAAGAGTTTGAGATAATGGTATCAGAAGTTTTCTCATTGAGAATTCCCTATGTCAAAGAAATCACACATCTATTTTTATTTTAAAGATTCAATTGCTGTATTTTGTAAATATTCTATACATTTATGTATGATATACATAATATAGAACATATAAATTATATATCCTTTCAATGCTGAATAGATTAAATTGTGACTCTTTTTGAACAATGTTTAAAATTAACATTATTTTAAAGAACAAAGTCATACTAAGTCACAGAGGAGTTATGAGCTGTTTCTCTGAAAGGAGTACCCACATCAATGAAATTACAGGTAGTTTGAAGTTTTAAATGGATATGTTTACAATATAGAATTGAAAAGGGTAAGATACTGAAGTTTTCTCCTAATTTAAACTTTCCTCTCCAATTACTAATAATAAATTAATTGAGTTTTGCTATTATTTTCAATTATGCTATAAATGACTATCATATATAGGATGACAGAGTTTTGTTTTGTTTTGTTTTATTGGGGAAAACAGGGAAAATGAAGCTCAGATTGGACCCATGACTTCGTATTTAAGGAAAGAGAAGGAATCAGGTTGGTATAGTAGAAATAGTTCAACTTCCTGCTCTGCTACTCGATTAGGTAAGTTGTTTGACCTCCCTGGAACTCAGTTGTCTTTACCTAAACACAGGGTGCTAGACTAAATGATCTCTAAAATCTTTTTGAATTTTAAATCTCATTAGCCCATAATTCTATGGTTGTGTCCAGAGATTCTCACACATCAATAAAGTAATTATCACCCTGTATATCTGTTCTCCAACTAGTTACTGGTTGTAAGGTCATCTTCCTCTGACTCTCCTTCGCTAACTTCAGCTCTTCAAGAAGATCTATATTACTGGAGACAGAGAGAAGAAAAGAAGAAGAAGAACAAGGAGAAGAAGAAGAAGAACAAGGAGAAGAAGAAGAAGAAGCCACTGCCTAAGGACAAAAAGTGGGATCACTTCCTTTAAAAATTGGCAAATTTCATTTGAAATTATTAGGGATTGAGAAAATGATAAGGAACAAAAACATTTTATATCATTTATTTAGGCAGTAGAAGAAAATAAAGTCAGCCTTGTTAATAGTAACACTAGGCCACATTGCCTGAAGATTTCCTGGGCCAAGGGCTAGAACAACTCTTTCCAATCATATTTATGCTTTGGTACACCTGTAGGTATTTGATTTACCAAAAATTTACCTGGATGACGTAGAACTGTCCTGTACTGAATAAACAGTATTGGTGAGTAGGAGTAGGGACTCTTAAAAGAATATGCTTAACTTCAGTAATGAAAAAAGGAAAAATGGAGAAAGAGTGAAAAGAGCCCTGCCCATCAACAATGACGACTTGCCTGAAACATGAACTTTTAGATCAGGAATGTGAAAACATTGAAAACGCTCTTTTGAGTTCAACTTAAACTATCAAATAAATATTTCTCTCATTTAAACCCTTTTCAGACTTGTCTTTGGGAAAAATGTGTGAAAGGTTATAAACAAAAGCTCAAGCCCTGGGGAAAGGGATGGAAAGCAGTAAACAAATTTAATTCTAGTTTAGTTAATATCATTGCTTTTCCCACCCCTGAAGTGATTGGTGCTATGAACCACCTAAGCAAGGGCAGAATAATCTTTTCCATTTAAAGAGTAAGACACTGATCACAGAGAGAAAGCCCTGTTAGTCCTTGAGGGGGTGTAGTCAAGGAAGGGTTTGAGTAGTTTTAGTTGAAGATTAACCCTTCTAATTGACCGTTGTCCTAGAATGTTAACCCAACACTGTTTGGACTTATTTTTTGTTTGTATTTGTCTTTTGAGACTGGATCTCCCTTTTTCACCCAGGCTAGAAGTTCATTGACCACTCACAGGCCCAACTTATCCCAAAACTGATCAGCATGGAAGCTCTGGCCCGTTCCACATTTTTGATGTAGGCCAATTCATCACTCCTTAGGCAGCCTGATCTTCCCTACACCTCAACTCCCCAGACACTCACCATATTAGTTTATGACTCAGTGGAGACAAATGATCTGCTAAATCTCAGAACTCCTGAACTCAAGTGATCTACCAGCCTCAGCCTTCCTCAGTAATAGGGATTACAGGTGAGGGCCACCTGGCTAAAAATTGAAATTTAACATATCATAACTGTTTCCTTATTTAGGATTCCTATAAATTTTACCTCAAATTGTCTTAATCTAGAGAGATGTCCAAAAGATAGGAAGTGTGGGGGGGGGACACTAAATTGTTTTTAGAAGTTTTTCTCTCTTTAATCTAGAAAGGTTTTGATTTAGAATATTGTTAAGTTTATTTAAAATTATTTCTGGCAGACTTGTGCCTAAAATGCAGACTACAGTATTAATATTCTTTCTTTAATGGGAGCAAGAAACTACTTAAACAAGAAGCAAGTTCTGAGCTGTGTTTTAATTCCAGATGAGAGAGTGAGTAATACAGATTTAGGTGAGAAAGGAGAGAAGGATATAGAGATTATAATCAGAGCAAGCCCCTCCACACACATACATACACATAGGATTCTGAAATGTCTTACTATCTCAGGTATAGGCTAGCAAGTTTTGAGTAACCTTATGCTAATATGGTTCAAATTCTCTATTAAAAGATCAGGCAGGAACCATAACTCAGGTAGCAAAACACTTAACTGAGACAGAATAGCTAAGTAAAATAACAGAAAAAAAAGTCACGTAATAGAATCATTCTCAGATCCCCCCACAAATGGAGTAAAATCTGCCAGGCTCCCATCCAAGGGAACACTCCTTGGACAACTTACTCTCCAAAATGATTTTGTCATGACTGGAACACCACTCACTGCTTCCTCTCCTGGAAACCTCTTGTAGCCCATGGTGCTTCTTAACTCTACCTCTCACATCTCTTCTGCTTGATTCTCTTCTGCTCCCCTCTAACTTCACACTAGCCCACTGTTTTGTCTCTAAAGAAGCTAGTCACTAAAGCTGCTAATTCACACACATCTCATTTAAAGCAGTTTCTCTGCCCATATGCTGCTGCTGCTGCTGCTACATCATCTGTTGAAGCTACCATCTACTGTGAAGCTTCTTCTTCCAAGAAGTGTCATTGCTGAACCGTGAAACTGACCTGGCCCAACTCCCTTTAGAGACTAATCAACACATTCGCAGTTCTTTGTAAGTAAGGTCTCATTATATCAACCTGACATACAAAGTGATCACTCAGACAGCTATCCAGACTTTTTCTTAACTCAATGACTTCTCATCAGAAGGACATGTACCCCTACCTCCCCCGCCTTCATTTCCTGCTCTTTACTCCCGGAACATGAGTTCTTTTCAGCTGTCATAATTCTCCTGATAGCTAGTGCTCAGTCCATGCAAATTGTCTTGAAGTTTCCAGAGACACAAGGAGGCACCTAGCAACAGTGGAGTGGGACGTGGCTGAGGACCTTTGCCCTGCACTCCTGCTGCCACTGAAAATGTCCCTATCTCCCCACCATCCACGCCTCTTACTGATATGGAACGTTGCTCTGCTTCCTAGCTACTAAAGCATCAGGCTACAAGCTTCCTGAGGGTTTGTGCTATTTTTCATAAAGCACAGGCCCTTGCATATATTAGGTACTTAATGCAAGTTTGCTAGATGCTAAATGTATACAGAGAAGAGTATCTTCTTCTTCCATATACACAAGTAGAAGGAATGAGTGAGATTAGCCTGGTATGCAGCAATCAACAACGGAGTACTTTTCAATACAGTGTATCCTGAGACAGAGAAGGACAAATACTGACCCAGAGCACGTGTGTAGAAATAAAATGTGCTCCACCAGACAGAGCTGCATAGAATCATCTATCTCCACAGGCTTTGGGGGGATTAGCTATACAGATGGGAAAGTCACTATTAATTCAATTCTCCCACAGGGTGATCAGACTGAGCACAAGCTGTTGTATTGTAACATACTCATCTAGGACCACTAGAAGCAGTTAAGAAACATGTGGAAGTGCCTTCCTAAGCCTAAAATGGGACATAATGCTTCATTTCCCAAGATAATGGCTAGACAACTAGACTTTCAACCGACCAAGGGGACAGATCATGCAATATACAATTGTATTTCACTTATCCAGATGTCATTTCTCCCCAAAAAAAAAAATCACCTATTTAGAACATAGCTAAGAACCACAAAGCATTAATGGTTGCTGATCAAACTAATAAAGATGCCACAAAACTCATGCACTAAAGTTTATTCACTTTATTTCTTAGGAGAATCCCTCAAGCCCTAACTTGGAGACTATTCTTAATTTAGAAACAGTTATAACAATATTTATCTGGTTTCCTAGCCAACAACAGATTAGAAGAAGCAAATTACATTGGCAAGGAGGAGAGTTCCCTACACACAGCTATGGAGACAACAAGAAATGACATCAAGACAGACCAGCTATTAAGAACAGTTCTGAGGCCATTTAGTATGGGGGAAACAGGTCTGTGCATCACAACTGGGGGGCACCACTGTATCACACTATCACAGTACAACAACTGCCGATACCAAGTCATTAGGAAAACGTTCAATTACATTTAGTGAAGGGACAGAAAGGATCAGAGGAAATAAAATGTAAATTTTTGATTACATAAAAATGAAAAGCTTTGCACAAATGAAATCAATGCAGGAACAAATCTTCAGTCATGTCACTAGTGCAGGGCTAGGGAACCCGCGGTCTTGAGGCCACATGTGGCCTGCTAGGTCCTCAAATGCGACCCTTTGAATCCAAACTTTATACCTTCATAAATTGAAGTTAGGATTCAGTCAAAGGGCTACACTGGAGGACTTAGAGGGCTACATGTGGCCTCAAGGCCACAGGTTCCCTACCCCTGTGTATTTACTATTCCTTCAATCAATAAATGTTTGTAAAACACCTAACTACCAGACATTGTACTAAGTACTAAGACCATATACAAAAAAAGTCAAAAGACACTTCTTGCACAGACATATACACACACACACGTGTGTATAGATGTGTATATGTGTATATATGTGTGTATATATGTATGTATGTGTGTATGTGCACGTGTGTGTTATTAGAACTGTGTGAGGTAGCAAGGCACTGAGAGGTTAAAGGCCTTACCCAGGGTCACAATTCACTAGTTGTCAGAAGCAGGAATTAGACCAAAGTCTTCCTAACTCTGAGACTAGCTCTCTATCCACCTTTCCGTGTATTTAATATAAACATATATATGTATATGTGTAAGGACACACACACACACACATATGTGTATACAAGAGGCAGTATGATGTAGTTGACAGAGAACTGCCTTTGGAGTCAAGAAGACCCGAGTTCAAGCCCTGCCTCTGATATCTACTGGCTGGGTGATGCTGGGTAAGTCACTCAATTTTTCAGTCCTTCCTACCCATGGGAAACACTCTCAGATGATAAGTTTCAGAAAAGCTGCCAACCTACACTGGTAAAAGGACTTCCCTCATCAGGAATTCTCTATACCAGTAAAATCCCAAGTCTAGTCCTCCCTCTTCCCCAAAAATGTTCAAGTGCATGTAGTTTCTTTCAGGTTTGGCCACATCACAAATTCTGCTTTAAAAAAGAATATTTTAGTTCCCTATTGCCTGGAGAAGAAAACATGGTCTTCAGGCTCTCTCCAACATTCTCCAAACTCTTTAAAGCCCTATACGCAATTTGTCCCCAAACTACCTTTCCAGATTTATTCCACATTACTGCCCTTCAAATACAGTACATTTCTGCCAAACTGGACTACAAGCTGTTTACTGAATTCAGCATTCCATCTCTAGGGACCATACCTTCAGGAAGGTTATCTCCCATGACTGGAATGTACTATCTCCCCACCTTTGTCTCTTCAAATCTTTAGCTTCCTTCAAAGCTCAGCTCAGGTATCACTTTCTAGACAAATCCTTTCCTGATTCCCTAGTTGTCAGTGCTTTTAACTTCTTCTAATTATATTCTATTTTGTGTGTATGTGTGTGTGTAATGTAACCAAGCTTTTGTATACCTATGTCACCTAAGATGGAGGCACTATGTAGGAGATGCCAGGGTCCTGCTTCTGGGAGAAGACATCCATAACATGTGGGCAGGAGCAGCCTTTTTCAATTGGCTGCATAGACAGAACAGCCTATGTCTTTAAAACTACCAGACTTTCTCACTCTTTTTTCCTACAGTATTCAAGGGGTGAAGATTCTGTTTACCTAAAGCTTAGGCACCATGTATTGCACAAGTGTGGGGAAAGGGATACCTTTCTCTCTATCCTCTTTAGGCTCTGTGTCCCTGAAAATAAGGCCTTGGGGTTTCGGTCTGTTTTGTTTGTCTTTTTTCATTTCTAAGTGCAGGTGGTATTTTCAGATATGGGACATCAAGACATGATGACATTGGAGTCAGGATTCCAGGCCAGATATTGCTGCCAGCCCAGCAGGGAAGTCCTAAGAAGGAAGTTGAGATGTGTGTGGGGCAAATGGTAGAATACAGACTTAAAACTTAGTGGGACTATGCTATATAGGAAATGAGATAAGCTATGAATTCAATCCTCCCTTCCCTCTCCAGAGATAGATTTAGGTGGTATAAAGGGGGTAGCGGTAGTGTTTATATGTTTATTCTGACTTCCTGGAAGTTCAAGAAAAAAGATACTCTTATCTCTCCACTCCAGGAATTTTCTCTGGTTGTCTTTCATGTCTGGAATGTTCTCCTTCCTCAATTTTGCCCACTGACTTCTCTGGTTTCCTTTAAGTTTCAACTAAAATTCTATCTTCTACAGGAAGCCTTTCCCAATTCCTCTAATTCTAGTACCTTCACTCTGTTATTTCCTATTTTTCCTGTATATATCTTGCTTTGTGTATATTTATTTGCACATGGTCTCACTCATTAGATTGTAAGCTCCTTGAAGGCAAGGACTATCTTTTGCTTCTTTTTGTAAACCCCCTCCCCATGCTTAGCTCACCTAGCACACAGTAGCTGTTTAACAATATTTAATGATTGATTCTTGCTATACCTTTGAAGTAAATATTCCTCTGTAAAAGCTACTCTGTCAAGTGGTTAAATGGAACTAGGATACAGGGAATCCCTAAATTAGGGGAACACCATCGGGTTGCACTTGAACCAATGATAGAGAGAATGGACACCCTCTAGGCCCCTTAAGGGTTCTGTAGAACCCTGGCAGAGGGACATCTGTCTTTTAGGCAATGGGAACCAGAGCAGTCACTGTTACACGTACATGTTGTATCCACAACAGAATGTAATCTCCTTCAGAACACAGACGATCTCATTTTTGTTTTTGTAGGCCCAGTACCTAGTGTAGTATACTAGGTGTTTTATAAATGATTGTTGACTGAGTGTACATATTCAATTGACAGTTTAAAAACTTTATAGTCAAAGAAGGAATATCAAGCTATCTGGTTAGAAATAATCTAGAACATTTGCTGGAACTAAGCTACTACTATTTCTAGTTTACATGGATGTTACTAACTAAAAAATGTATCATGCCAATCTTATAATTTTAATGGTTTTTGTTAGGTGGTGAAGGATACAATTGTTTGACTGTGTAACAAATTAAGTTAGTTTCTGTTAACCTTATCTTAAAAAACCTTTTGCCCATCAGAACACAAAACATTTAAAAAAAAACCTTAAAGAATTTTACAACTGTTCCAACTTTTTGTGAGCATTACAGTATTAAATTACAACTTGTAGTCAATGAGTCATTTTTTAAAATGTTCCCAGTGTATCCTTTAGACAGCAGATAAGCTCTATTAGTCTAAATATCAGATGGCACACACGAAGAACAGTTTAGCTCAAACGTGGGAAAAGGATATTTCTTTTTATTTTTAAAGGAGTCTTTAAAAATGTTTTTGTCGTTAACTACCTAGCTGTTTGGCTCTTCCACATATAAAGGATGACAAGTTGGTTTTGTAAGAACAACCAAGGAGTCCTTATGTATCAGCACAGCAGGAAGAATGAGGCACTTCAGGGCACAGAGGCAGGACAGGGCACAGATGGAACTTTTCAAAGCCTATATAATAATAACAACAACAACAACGGTAACATTAATTTGTCTCCAAATTGCAAAGGTTTGCAAAGCACTTAAATATTATTTCATTTTTATCCTTACAACACTGGGAGGTAGATGCCATTATTGTC
The DNA here is from genome assembly GCF_900497805.2 of Vombatus ursinus. Classification (NCBI taxonomy): domain Eukaryota; kingdom Metazoa; phylum Chordata; class Mammalia; order Diprotodontia; family Vombatidae; genus Vombatus; species Vombatus ursinus. Next base: position 708,292 of record NW_020951478.1, read on the forward strand.
CCCATCGTACAAAGGACTAAGACAGACGTTCAAAGACTTGCCCAGGGTCACACAGCTAGTGACTGTCTCCTCTGAGGATATTCCCATGGCAATGAGGCCGTGGAAGACAGATGAATCAAATGTAGGCTTACCACACCAGCACTTACAATAGGATACACTAGAATCAGTCATTCAATAGTCAACTATCATTTAAGTACCTATTATGTGCCATGCACTGTGCTAATCTCTGGAGATACAAAGAAAAGCAAAAACTAGCCTCTCCTTTAAAAGAGCTCACAGTCTAATGGGGGAGTTGTTGTTATTCAGTTGTTTCAGTTGTAGCTGACTCTTTGTGACCCCCTTTGGAATTTTCTTGGCAAAGATAAGAGTGGTTTACATTTCCTTCTCCAGCTCATTTTACAGATGAGGAAACTGAGGCAAACAGGGTTAAGTGACTTACCCAGGGTCATGTAGCTTCATAAGTGCCTGAGGCCAGATTTGAAGGAAGATGAGTCTTTACCCAGTGCTTTATCCACTGCACCACCTACCTGCCCCTATAATGGGGGAGACAACATGCAAACAAGATATATAGATGATAAACTGGAGATAATTACCAGAGAAAGGGCACTAGAATCAAAAAGGATCAGGAAAGGCTTCTTAGAAAGGTTGAGGACTGATGTATCTTGGATCAGACAAGCCTACAGTGGTGAGGACATGTGATAAGTATGTAGGCATAAGCCCCTTGAAGATGAGGAATGATACAATCATAGGTGCCTTCAGTTTTCTCATCAGCTGAGTATAAGGCACTAATTCAATTCTTGTACACAGATAAGACTTTCAGGTCTTCACATGGAGAAGGAAGGTCTTTGAGAGAGGAGGTAGGAAGAGAAATGGTTATTAAATTTTTCTGACAATCCAAAGCCTAAAAATTATTTTAAACAAACATTATGGTGACCCAAGGTCACCTCCCCCCAATAAGCTGCTGGTTCAAAGTCTCATTTTGGCATGGGGGTGACCCTGGGTTCTAAAAGACTCTGACAAGGAATCATAAGTTATACAAAGTCACACCAAAATAGAAAGATTTGTGGCTAAATTTGAAGAATTAGCCACCAGAAGACTATTATTTTGGTCACAGCTTTGGACATGGAAGAGTTGTGATCTGCACTGGTGGGAGCCTCCACACAGATGAAATCACAGATCCTCCAAATCTCTGAAGTAAACATGGGCTATGATGTGATATTGCCACATCTATTCATATTTGGGTAACTACTAATCACTGACACTGATATAGTTCTTTAAGGCTTACAAAGCATTTTATGTATCTCATTTTAATCTCACAGCCCTTTGAGATAGGTGCTATTATCATTCCCATTTTATAGTCAAATAAACTAAGACTCAGTGGTGTGGTGTTCACTGCTTTGCCATGGGTCATAGAACTAAAAAATCTAAGCTGGGATTCAAACCTAAGTCCAGCGGTCTGTCCACAAAACTATGCTAAGGCTACCTTTCTATTCTTGCAACATAAGGCCACAGTTCTCAACTTGGCATCTCATTTTTTTCCCAAGGGAATTGATGAGAGAGGGCTGCCAGTGGCATTTTTGCCACTTTGTATGCCAGAGACTGATATATAATTGTTCTTATAGCCAGACATTTTCAAGCATTCTAGAAAGATTCCCTATGTCTAGAAACTTTCTACTCAAAAAACTGCACGTGGATATCAATGCAGGAATGTGCACTTAAGACTGACTTTACCAAAGCAATAAATGTAAAATATTGAACTTAAGTTCAAAAAGTCATGTAAAGAAAGGGATGGATCTGCTGCCATATAAAGGAAGGAGGAGATATAGCTAAATAGCAGATTAAAATAAAACAAAAACTGACAATTCAGTGAACTTTCAGCTCAACGGGCACTAAAGAAAGCTAATGTGACCTTATGCCATGTTAAAAGGATCAGAGGATACTGTGTTCAGATCTGAGAAGGAACCTAAAGATTACCTATGAAGATACATATAAAGATACTGAAACCCCCAAAAGGTTAAGTGAATGGTCCAAAATCACAAGGATGATAAACAGCAGAACCAAAATTCAAACACAGGTCTTTAGTTTGACCTAGATTAGTGAAATCCTGTGCTCTATCATATCATAAACTTAATAGAACTAACAGGGTCCAGAATGAGACTGGTTATAGTCCCACTCTAATCTGGTCAGTTACTATCTGGAGTAATGTGACCAATTACAGATGCCCTATTTTAGGAAGAACAATGACAAGTTAAAACACATCCTAAAGGGTCAAGATTGTTCCTGGGCCCCAGCTCTTACATGAGGCCTTTCCTGATCCTCCCTGACTACAAGCACCCCTCCTCCTGAAACTACCTTGCATTTCCCAAGACAATGATCAGACTTGAAACTATGTCACATGAGGATCGGTTGAAGAAACTGGGGGGCATTTAGCCGAGAGAAGAGGTCTTGACTACATCCCATTGTGAAAGTGAAACTGGATTTACTCTGCTTGACCCAGAACTAGAATGAATAGATAGAAGTTATTGGGATACTGATTTTTGTTCAATGTTAAGAAGAATTGTATAATAATTAAGAGTTCTCCAAAAATAAAACTGACACCCTTGGTAGGCAGCGAGTTCTCCATCATTAGACGGTCCCCACAGACACTGAATAACTACTTGTTGGAGATATTTTAGAAGAGATCGTAAAGTTAGACTAGATAATCTCTAAGGCCCTAAGAAAGGCAACATAGCATGGTGAAAAAAGAGCAAAGGAATTAAAGTTAAAAGACCTAATTGATTTCTGGAACCAAAACCTTTACAAGATTATAACCACTGGTGAGCCTTCGTCAATTTCTCTGAAAGTTTCCTCTTTCACAAAATGGGAATAACATTGCCACTGCTCACTTTATAGCTCTGTCATGAGGAAAGCACATTTTAAAATCACATAACACCAGAAATGTATGCTGTGATTATTGCAAATCCAGAATTACGTGATTCTATGAGTCAAAGCCGTGAGAGTTGGTAGAATTCTCTCTCATTAGACAGCACTCCAGCAAGTACTGAAATTTATTCAATTAACAATTATTAAGTGTTCATAAAGTATTCACTAAACTAGGGGCTACAGACTGAAGGTACATAACTTAGAGAAGGCACATGCTAATGTGATCCATGCTAGCTGTCAAAGTAATCAAAGATAACTTCCCAAAGCACAGAAAATTTCTTTTGAAATTGCCCACAGAGCATTCTCTCTCAACCTCTTTCTCCTCTCTCCCCTACCCTCATTATGGTATTTGTTGGTACATTTGGCTTATAACAATTACTATGAGCTTTACATTATACTTTTCATTCACTCACTTCTTTCACTGAGTACTGCTGTCTCAAAGGGCATGGAAATATGTATCTTAATTTTTCCACTGAACTCCAACTGCTGTCACTCTACATTATACACAACAAATGATTTATGACTTTTTTATCTTTTACTGTTGCAGAAGGTCCATTATTCAAATAATAGTCATTTCCCTGATGATATCAGAAAATGATCATCTTTTCTTAGATGTAAGTTTAGTATGGGGATATGAACTCTGCCTATATGACTTAAAACGTCTCAAGATTTTTTAACAATGCAATTCTTCTTCTCAATCCTTAACTCATTTCCTAACATACATCTGACAACCTGCATAATAACTTACAACATATAAATTACTCCTTGCCTAAGGAACGCTGGTCATTCACCCAGAAAAGATGTATACTGAACTACCAAATCAAACTATTCCTGACATCTCTCATTCTTAAAAGTAAAGAATGAAGACAAAATTGGGGAAACCTTTAATTGATCTTGCAAAGCCGCTCAGAGGAGAAGTTACACTCAACCAAACCCAGATGGCATCTGAGTTATTTTCTCAAGTACTAAGGAAGCAATGCAGTCACCTTGGCATTTCCTTGAATTGTGGGTGACCCATGGTCGGATCAATCTATTTGGAATTGTTTTCAACTGAAGCAGACCTCCCCCACTCCCCCACACACACAGTGCCCATCTCGTATCCTCACTCCTAGAACAGCACAAGCTTCTGTGGAAGTCTTTAGTAGTGTTGTTTCAGCTTTTTCACACTGAGTTACCTCAGAAAATATAATAACTAAGAGTGGTTGATGGGGTAAGGTCTACTAAAACTGAGAAACAGAATTCCAATAATATTACAGTACAGTAACTTTATCAACTCCATTCACTCCATTTGGCATCTAGTAACTCTTCCATCCTCACAATATTGCAAATAGTCCTTTGGACCTAGTTATGATTGTCTCTATTCAGAAACAAAATACTATAGTAGAAATTGATAACCCAAAGTCAATCTGTAACAAAAGAATGAGTTCAAACAGAGTAATAAGGTCTGTACATTCCCAGAAGAGAATACATACCTAACATAAATGAAACCAAAAATAAAATCAAACTAGAAATAGGTTAACATCAACAAGAGTGACAATAATAATAAAAAGTACAGTAGGCCTTTGGGGATGTCTAAGTTTGCATGCTATATTGCATCCATGGCCAAACTGGAAAGAACTCTAACTATGGAGAGAGAATCTGAACTGACCTGGACTGGAGAGACTAGCTAAATTAGGGAAACTAGGAGCAGCTAGGTGGCACAGTGGATACAGCACTGGCCCTGGAGCCAGGAGGACCTGAGTTCAAATCCGGTCTCAGACCAGACACTTGACACTTACTAGCTGTATGACCCTGGGTAAGTCACTTAATCCCAACTGCCTCACCAAAAAAGAAAAAAAATAAATTAGGGAAACTAAAATTGTAGCATTCCAAACGAGTTTCAATATGTTAACATCTTAATAGCAAGTATTTTTTTTTCCAATGACACCTAGCTACCCCAAGATCCTTAGTGAAAATGAAATTAGGCAATCTGAGTTGCCTTTGGCAAAACAGCTTTCCTTTCTGGACCTCTAATTTCTCGATTATAAATGAAGGGGGTTGAACTAAATGATTTCTAAGGTCTCTACCAGCACTAATTCTTACAATTCAAAGATTGTCATTATCTTCTTACTGCCTCCTCTCTCCTGTTCCCCAAATAAACAATATCTTCATGGAGCAAAATCTCCACCAAACCAGTCTGCCCTTCAACTACAATTCTACCTTCTCTCTTTCTGTCTCAATTTGAACTATATGCCTTGGTTACTACTGTTATTAGTTAGTTGTCTACAGGATTATTTAAGCAAACAAACTTCTACTGTGTGAATGAACACTAATCTCTGCTGTGGTGATCAGTTTTTATTTCAACACAACTTTTTAACCTAAGTTCTTTCCTCACAACAACCCTTTCAGATAGGACTACTATGGTAAGAGTAAAGATAGCATTTAGAAAGAGTAATTCTAAAGCTTAAAAAATAAAAAAGGTAAACAAACAAAATTAATTGAATTAAATAATCACAAAAATAACTATTCTTACTATAATTATCTTAAATGACTCAGTAAAGCAATTTGTTTGTATAAACATAGTGTTACCTGAACATTAGGGGCTTTGAAATTTATAAGACCAACTGTGAACAAAGACTCCATTCCAATTAGTGAGAATTCTGTCACAGTGTCTCAGTGACAGAACAGAGGCCTCTTCACCATGTTCAAGTATTTCTATAAATGCCAAAAGGTTGTAACTGTGATAAAATAATACCATATATTTAGAGATGGAAGAGGTTTCTGATGTTATCTAGTTTGACCCCATAATTTTTCCGCAACTAAGGAAGTTAAAGGACTTAACCAATACCTTAAAAATGGGATTTGAACCCAGATCCTTTGACGTCAGAGATAGGGCCCTTTCTACTCTACCACATTACCTTCATACCAACAAAATAAACAGTACAATGAGTGAGATGTATTTCAAAAGGCTATGTTATATCCTGAAAGGTCTATGTGACTTGGAAAACAGAAGACCTGAGTTTGAAGCCTAACCTTGGCATTGATAAGTTGTGTGCCCATAGAAGTCATTTCACCTCTCTGACTCTAAGTTTCCTCATTTATAAGATGATATTATTATGTTGGTCCAAATAAAGACTGTAATATTCCCCCCCCAAAAAAAAACAGACAGCTTGGGGGCACAGTGGATAAAGTGCTGGGTCTGAAGTCAGGAAGACCTGAGTTCAAATTCGGCCTCAGACACTACACTAGCTGTGTGACCCTGGGCAAGTCACTTATCCTCTGCTTGCATCTGTTTCCTCAACTGTAAAATGGGAATAATAACATCACCTACCTCTTAAGGTTGTTGTGAGGATCAAATGAGATAATATTTGTAAAAAGGACTTTGCACAATGTACTTAGTACATAATAGGTGCTATATAAATGTATTTATTTCCTTCCCTTTCCCAAATATGAAATATATGAAACCTGAGCATGGCTTATAATTAGTTTTGTTTTTGGAATGTGGGTATGTGCATATAAATAAATACATACATATATACATATATAAAACATATATACATATATCTACGTATGTGTATCATCTTTCCAAGATATCTCATTTTTGAGATGTGGGTTGTACTCAAATCAATGTGTTACTTACACTACCTACCTCAGAAAGTTACAGAAATTCAAATAATAATACAGAGTAAATTTGTATTACTTGTGTCATAGAAATACAAATTATACAACTATTACTGTTATAAAGTTGGTAAAGGTTTAGTACTAGTAAGGCTCCTATGTCAGATCTCAAAGAAGACGGGGCAAAATACTCAAATCAAGGATGGTTCAGAAATTATCTACTCTAATTTTCTCATAAAAAATACATGCATTCCATTTGGTCAATAATTTTCAACTCTGAAGGTACTACATAATTAAATATCATAAGGCCTTCTAAATAGAATTAATTTAACAGACATTATTCTCACTCAACACATAATGTGAAGCAAATCCTTAGAAGACACCTGTCACATAGTATCTATTGCCATATGAACAATGTTATCTGGGGGCAGAAGTAGAGACACCCAAAACCAACAAATGCCAGCTTGGCAACTTTATAGAAAACACAATCAAGCAGAAACAGATACCATAGCCTCCTATGCATAAATGCCAAAAAGGGGGTAAGGAAAGTCACAAAATAATTAATAAGCACTGTCTGACTATCTTCTATACAAAGGAGCTATAGAATATGGTCCTTGACTTCACTGGGGAGATAAGATTAATTAATACATATGAAGCAACTGAAGAATAGGATGAAATTATATAATTAAGACCTAAATTAAAAGTGTGATTTACTTCCCCCACATCTTTTTTTTTCACGAACTCTACTTCATTCTCCTTCCTAATCTCTTCCTATCAAAATCCTTGCCATTCTTTTAAGTCATCCTCCTCCAACATCATAGACACTGATCCAACAGTACCATTTCCCTGGTGACTAATCACAGAAGTGATCTCTCCCTCCTCTGAATTACTTAAGCACTCTGGATTGTTTATTTGGCACCTTCGATGCACTCCATTGTATTACAATTATTTGTTTATATATTTTATCTCACCTACTACCTACTGCCTTATTTTCCACTTGACCAATCTCTTCTGTTTTGTGATATGATGCCATTTGTCATTTTCTCCTAAAAGTACACAGAAAGCCTGGCAGAGGACCAAACTAAGCTGGGGTAGCTCGAGCATTTAAGAGATGAAACTAGGAGAACAATAAATAGATGGGAAAAAAATGTAAGCGACAAGTAAGCATTTTTGAAATCACCTCATAGATACTCTAATATTTCAAGCTTGTTAAGTTGTTTCCATCAAGTCCAAGTCTTCGTGATCTCATTTGGGGTTTTCTTGGCAAAGATACTGGAGTACGCCATTTCCGTTTCTAGCTCATTTCACAGATGAGAAAACTGAAGCAAACAGAGTTAAGTGGCTTGTCTGGGGTCACATTTAAACTCAGGTCTTCCTGACTCCAGGCCCAGAGCTCTATCCACTGCACCACCTAGCTGCCCATATCTCAAGCTTTGATATGCTGTATCAGAAAGAAATAGCACTTAAGAAAATTAAGTTGGGAAGAGGAACTGGACAAGACCAAGTATACGCAGAAGAAATGGGTGCTGGAGGCACCACCATGATGAAAATGCTGAGGGAGAAATTTTCAAGATATCTGAATAAAGGAAAGATATCAAATGATAAGAAAAAATCACTGTCAGTTTTATAATTTTAAAAAGTGACCATAAGCATTATATTAAACATGCTCTACATGCCAGTTACCATCATGGGGGCTGGAGACACAAAGAGAAAAGTAAATTGTCCCTTCCACCAGGGAACTTACATTCTATGCATATTTATATACACATACACTCATACATGTATTATTCAAAATAAGCACAAGGATTTGGAACAAGAGGAGACTAGCAACTGGGTGATCATATGCCTTAACAGATACATGGGGAACACCTTATTGGAGAATCTTTATCTCTATATTTTTCTCTATTGAATATAGATAGACAGAGAGAGAGAGAGAGAGATCCAGCAAACAATAAAAACATCAGGGTAACATAGCAGTTCATTTTGTGCACTTTTTCAGTCCATTATATAAATGCAACAATTTGGTCATCTATAGAAAAGTTTTCAAGAGTGTTCTTAGCTAGTTATTGTTGTTGTTCACCCTTCATTTGACATCATGGGTAATATCTTGACCTGCACGTGAATTGGACTTAAATGAGGCGGAGTTGCACAAAATCATCAGCCACACTCTCTCTTCCAGAGTCATTCAAGTCAAAAATTAAGACAATTGGTGATGGTCTAGGATTCAGTGGAGGACTCTGGCATCTCCAGTGTCTGATCAAGATCCAAGCGCTCCAAAACACCTTCTTCAGTCACACGAAAAGGGGTTGCGAGTGGAAAAAGTTTAAGAAGCTCTGGCTAGCACATAGTAAGTGCTATATAAATATTATCTACTATTATTATTAGATGTATGGTGAGCAAAAATAGTTTACAGTTTATAATCAACATGGGCCTGCATGGAAAGGTAATGTAAATAAATACTGTCTAGGAAATATTTGAGAGAAAAGTAAGTGAGAAGGTAAAATGTTAAAAGTGATAACTGCCCAAGTGCTACACTGGTACCCACAGAATATTACTGAATGACCCCTAGAGGAAAGTCTCTAGCATTTAGGGTTGTGATTTGTACCACTGGAAGAATCATTTATGGCAGCTCATGTTGCTCAATTTCATATATGTGTGGCTATATATACATGTATATGCATATATATTATATGTATACATATATCACTTTTCTTACAAAGAAAGCAAGGAAAGGGTACCATTACAATGTGAAATTATGTTGAAATTTAGAAATTAACTTCTACAAGAGACCCATAGAATACAGAATAAAGCCTGAGAAGAGAAAGTAGAATAAAAAGGTGATGAATCATGATTAAATCACGATTAAAGACAAAATTACGCCAGAAAAAAATGAGAGAAGCCATTGGTTAAATGTAGTATTAAGATCATTGATGGAAGCATTTCAAAATTATGCATACCATTTTAGCAGTTCGAAATTTTAAAAATGAGTCAGCTTCAAAGTGAATAACAGAATGCTATCAAGAATACTAATACTAACCAATCAAATAGTTATAGATACATCATGTCTACTCAGTGTTTATGAACTTTTAACACCCATCACTATAGCCAAATTAAATCTGCATACTGACTAAAGAACAAAATGGATGCAAAAGAATAAATTAAGGATGTAAGAAAAGACAGATCACCGATTTCAGACAAACTAGTCTGCTTAAATGATTTTGCATTTTGGGGGACACTGCCTAAACCCAGTTCAACACATCAAATTCAGTACCCTCTTCACTATACAATTCTGTGAGGACTTTGGCTAGGCTGGCTCCAACAGAAATATTATTTTGCAAAAAGTAGGACATCTGATAAATTCCTGACTTGCTTTGCTAAAAATATTATCTTTTGGAAATTTAAGAAAGAAATAAAATAATGAAAGGAACTGCTACCCTGGATCTAATTGTAATCATCAAAGAACACAATCAAATTGACCTTGGACAAAAAATGTTCATTTTAATCTAAAGTTCATGATAGGAAAAAATTAAAAACTAGTGTAACCTGACGATGTCACTGTGGAAAGCAAAACTGGTTGGCTGGCAACTACATTCTTTTACTCTGTCTTTCTGGTAAGGAAATGGGCAAAAATAGCTCACCATACCCCGAGGTGGCACATAGCTGCCAAACTGGAAAAGAAACTTCCAAATCAATTCAATCCTCTGTAGTCCAAGGACAGCCAAAGGCTTCTCTGTTTGTCCTCTCTGAACTCAAAGACAAACACACCAAAACAATTAAGATTAAGATCAAAGACATATTTAAAGTACTACTAAAACAACAAAGAACACCTTTAAAGGGAAAGAGAAAGCATGGATTTAAGGTTCCAATCAGACAGAAATGGGAAAGGGAAGAGAAATTTGAAAGGAGACTTAGCACTCCACCTGGCTTTTCAGACCCAGGAAAAGTTCCCTAATGATTAGGAGTTATCTCTGACTCTAGTCACCACTTCTGTGTTTACCTCTAGAAGAAAAAGACATTAGCCACTCTGATGGAGCCTAGGCATATTTAACAACATTCTTTTCCATCTCTGAACAACAGCATACATCATGACTCATACAAAGCTTCCCAATCTCCTAGGTCTAATATCTCTGAGACACTGGACTATATATTTCCCAGGAGTCCATGAAGACCTTTACCTATTGAAATCTGTCTCCAAAGGATACTACACTAAGAATAATCAGATGAAGATTTAAGTTGGACAAGGTAACCTCTGAGAATGGTCCAAATCTGCAACTCTATGTATCTAGACTCTAGACTTTAGGAAAACAGAAAATTCAAGGAAATTATATACATGATTCTATGTCCACAGATTCTAAAAAGAAAGGTATTAGTATGTGTCAATCAATAAGTATTTATTAAGCACTTATTATGTGTCAGGAACTGGCTAAGCACTGGGATACATAAAGAGCAGAAGACAATCCTGACCTCAAGGAGCTCAAAATCTAATGGAGGAGATGATGTTGATGTTGATGATAATAATAGTTAGCATTCATATAGTACTTACTATATGCCAGACACTGTGCTATAAGTACTTTACCTACATTATCTCATTTGCTCCTCACAAAAATCCTGGTAGGTAGGTGATATTATGACACTCATTTCACAGATGATGAAACTGAAGCAAACAGGTTAAGTGACTTGCCCAGGGTCACACAGCCATTAAGTGTCTGAGACTGGATTTTACCACAGATCTTTCTGATGCCAGACCCAGAACTCAATCCACTGCCAGACCTAGTAGCTCCAATAAACTAGCATATATGTACAAGCTATATACAAGATAAATAGGAGCTAATTAAAAGAAGGCAGGTGCTAGAATTAGGGTGGAAAAGGCTCCCGGTGGAAGACCAGATAATAGTTGGGCCTTAAGGGAAGCCAGTAGGTAGAGATGAGGTAGGAAAGCATTGGGAATAGCCAGAGAAAGTGCCGAGAGCCAAGAATTGGAATGTTTTGTTCCCGGAACAGCAAAGAGGCCAGAGTCACTGGATCAAAGAATATACAACAAGGAACAAGATATAAGAAGAGTGGAAAGGTAGGAGGCAGCTTGGTTATGAAGCTCTGAACACCAGAGGATTTTGTATTTGAACCTGGAAGCAACAGGGGGTCAATTAAGAGTACTGAATAGGGGAGTGGGGAGAGTGACATAGTTGGACATGAACTTTAGGAAAATCACTTTGCTGGCTGAATAGAGGATGGATTAGAGTGGGGAGGGACTTAAGGCAGGCAGACCCATGAGCAAGATATTGCAATACTCCAGGCATGAGATGATGCATCATTATCATCATCAACACCATCATCATCTGAACCGGGATGGTGGCAGCGTCAGAGGAGACAATGGGGCCTACTTAAGAGATTTTGCAAAGGTGAAATCCACAGGCCTTGGCAGCAAATTGAATAATGGGGAGTGAGAGATGGTGTAGAGACAGGGAAGACACCTAGGTTTTGAATTTGAGGGACTGAGAGGACAGTACTGCCCTTTACAGTAACAAGGAAATTAGGAGGGAGAAGAGGATTTGGGGAAAAGATAATGAGCTCAGTGTTGGATATGTTAAGTTTAAGATGTCTAATGGACATCCAGTTCTAGATGTCTGAAAGGTAGTTGGAGATGAGGGACTGGAGGTCAGTATTTTTTATCAGAGGCCAGAATCTTTTAGATTCTTGAATTTATTAGCACAGAGATGTATATAATAACCTCTGATAACTTTGATAATCTGCTTTGCCTGTGTTGTGATCATCCTTATTTCTATTTTTTTTTAATTTGGGTTTGATCCCTTTTCTTGACTGAACTAATTTTATCAAATTTAGTGGTCTTTAAAAAAAAGTTTTAGATTAATCATTCCAATTGTTTTCTTATTTTCACATGTACTGAGTGTGACTGATATTGATTAAAGGATAGGAACTAAAATTGTGATTGCATTAGTATAGAGAACTCCCAAGTGAAGGGGCTCCACCCCCCCCCCATGCAGGCCAGGTTTGTTTCTTTCTTCTTCTTCTTCTTCTTTTTGATAAATTTATGAAAGGTGTTGAAATATTTCTGTTAAACAGTATTTGCCATCATTGCAACACATTTAAATACACAAAAGTAAATAAAAAAACTATTTAATGTTAACACAGTATGCAAAGAATTTATATAAATTTTAACAGCTGACAGACCATAATAACTGACAGTTACTGTGACAGATTAATAAATAGTTCATTGTAAAATCCCACTAAAGGGAGACACAAAATCTTAGAGTTCTGCGAATTATATCTCTCAGGTTGTTGCTTAGAACACTGACTGGTTACATGACTTGTTCAAGGTCATATAGCTACTATGTATCAAAAATGAGAATGGAGCCCAGATCTTCCTGAATTGAGAGTCAGCTCTCTTTCCACTAGGTTGCTTCTATGATACTGATTATATCTCTCATTTTTGTTTTCTATTGATTTGTTGCTCTGTTCCTTTTCCAAGTGTTTTGCATGAATAGCCAGTTAATTAATGTTCTCCCTTACTGACATATTTAGTACTATGAATCTGCCTCTGGTTGCTGTTAGCATGCATCCCTTAGGTTTTGATATTTATTGTCTGCGTAGTTAATACCTTTGATGTAATCTATTGTTTTAATAACTTTGTTTCACTCAAAGTAATTTTTACTTTACTATGGGCCTCTGATTTTATTCACTGCATCATTACTTGCTGCTAGTTTTATTGCATTATGGTTTATTTCTCCGATCTTCTACATTTGCCTGTACATTCTGTCTGACCTTACACGATCTATTACAGTATAAATTCCCTGAAGACTAGAAAAAAAGAAATATTTTCTTTTTCCCATTGAAATATCTTTATAACCTATTAGCTATTGGGTGCTTAATATGCTGTTCATCTTTTTATTTATTTTTGTTAAATTTCTCATATTTTGACAATGGGATGTTAAAATTTCCCACTATTATTTTGAAATCTATTTTTTGCATGACTGTGTGGCAAATAAAACTAATAAAGGCAAATTGAAGTAAAGAGCTCTGAACAACATCAGTTTATTAACAGTGACACATATAACTGGTAACAAAGTGGGTCAGGCTGACAACCTCTATAAAGCCAGCAACCCCAATGAGAAAGAGAGGACACTCTTAATTGACATACAACAAAGAAGAGGTTGTCCTGGCAGTCGAGAAAAAGTGATAGGTTGCAGAGTTGGAGCAGGAACATTACGATTGACTGTACTAAGAAAAGTGAGCTGGAATTCACACAAGGCTGATCACCACTCCTCTCTATCAATTAAGTAATGTTAACTGTTTTATAGGACTCATTTGCATCTAGTAATCTTTGTCAGAAGATCAAAACTACCAGACTCGCTGTCTCCTTGGAAGAGATTAAAAACTCCAACTGTACCAGGAGAGATGATATATCTTTTGGAACGGTATACAAGGTAGCTTGTGGGGCTTAAAGATAACAAAGAGATGCCCTAAAAGCACCCCAGGGGCTACAGGTAGGAGCAATAATAACTTTTCTTTTAATTACAACTTTAAAGTAACTCAGAGGGAAAACTGAATTCCTTAGTTCAACTCAAGGACATGGGAAGGTAATTTTAGGAATCAAAGCAGCATTAAATTTATTTTCTTCAACTGAAAGGTTTTCCTTTATGGATTTCACTGGAGAATTCTTAGAGAGAGAGAGAGAGAGAGAGAGAGAGAGAGAGAGAGAGTGAGAGAGAGTGTGTGTGTGTGTGTGTGTGTGTGTGTGTGTGTGTGTGTGTGTAGTCTTCATTTTGGGATTACCTCCCTCCCTCCTTACTTTCCTTTTTTCTTCCTTTCACTCCCATGTGTTCAAAACATCCTGTAAAATCTTTATTTAGCCAATACAATATTCTGATAGTTCACACATTTCATTAACGACAGGTTTATTTTGATTTGAGAAGTGTACATTGTTTTGAATATATGTATATGTGTATATATATGTATGTATTTCCACAAGGGAACTTGTTTGATTTTTGAAGACTTTCTTGCAATTGGATATATCTCTGTAAACTTTTCTAAATCTGTTTGTTTCTCACATAACCATCCTCTGCCTTTACAGAACATCTTGAACTTTGTTTGATAAATAATGTGGGTGCATGGTCAACGTAAATCTATATCATATTCTATTTTCTGTGACCCTCTCTTGTCTGCCTTGAAAATCATCTGTGATACTAATTCTTTTTCCTTCCTAAGTAATTACTGTGCTTCTGGAAACTAGTAGCATTTTTTAAAAAAATCAATGGTGTGTTGGAGTTTAATTATGATTTGTCTGGGCATGTTCAATCTTTGTTTTTTCCTTCCTGGCATCCTGTGGATTTTTCATCCTTATTTTTAGTTTGATGTTATCTGTGGATTGTTTTTTGGTTTGTTTGTTTATTTGCCAGCTCTGAACATTTTCTTTCATAATTTTCTAAAGCACAATATTCTGATTCTTTTGTCTTTCTAAGTTCTCTAGGATATCACTAATCATGAAACTGCTGTATAGCTATTTCTTTACCAGGTTTGTCTCTTGGTTCTGCACATTTTCTAATAGTTTTGTAATTCAATAATTTGGGGAGCTTATATTTTCAGCCACTCTGTATGTGTATGTTTAATTCAATCTTCCAGTATTATATACATCATTGATTACTTCTATATATTTCCTTTTTAAAGTTTTCTCTTGTTTTATCCATATTAAGTGATTTTTTTCATTTTTTCTCCTGTTCTTTTAAAAATATCTTTTAATTCTCAACTTGATTTTCTTTTGCTTTAAGTTCTTTTAAATATAGTTTTGTGATTCTCTTAGAATTTCAATTCTTGCTTAATTTCTTTGAATGCTTCATTTATCTATCTGAAAATATCTCTCGGGATATGTTGCATGGTTTGTTTATTTTTTTTTAACATCTCCAGTGTTTCTAGTACAGTTCCTCCATAGTATTTATTTTAATTGTGTAATGACTCTTTGTTTGGTACCTATTACCTCTTAGAAGTCTTAAGTTTCATCAGAGGTAGCATGGTGTAGTGAATAAGAGGCTAGACTTGGAGACAGAAAAACCTGGGTTCATATCTTCCTTCTTACACATAAGGCTGTATGACCCGGGGAAAGTCACTTCACTGTTTAGTGTCCTAGGCAGCTCATTAATTCAATAAGTTGCAGAGTAAGTACCAACCTGCAATGGTAGAGAGAGTTTCTGCTTTGTAAGTTCCGTATACCAATTAAATGAGTCCCATTACAAAAACAAAAACAAATTCAGTGCAAGTACCACCTTCTACAACGAGCCATTTCCAAATCTTCATTGTGACTGACCTCTCATAATTACCTTGTATATATATTTTGGGTATGTATGCATGTATGTGCATATGTTGGTAACCCCACTAGAATGAAAACCCACTTAGGGCAGGTACTACTTCATTTTTCTCGTTTCCTCAGTACCTAGCAACATGCCTGGCACAAAATAAATGTTTAATGAATGTTTGATGATGTACTGATTTTGATTTACTTGTGTGCTTTTTTGGCCCTTATTTCCCTTCAATATTTCTATTTCTTGTTTTTTGGTGTTATTATTTTGTTTTTCTAGAAAGTGGAGATTAGGGAGCCTTATTCCCTTAAATCTTTTTTTACTCTGACATCTTGGCCCAGTCTCCTTCCACTTAAATCATTCCACATTTTTTAGTGCTTCTTAAGGAAAAGGTGCTACCATGTGTGAGAGATATAAAGAATATGCATTATGCATTCCCTGCCTTCAAGATTTTATAGCCTGTTTGAAGAAACAAGAGATTTATGATTTTAAAAACTAATAATATATATAATTATGTATATTACATATATTATATATTTATATTTTATTTTTATATATAGATATATAATTTTAAACACTAATAATAATTAACAATATAATGGAGAATACAGAAAGAAGTACCATATTGTCATTAAATTTTTAATGGTAACAAATACCATGGAAGTTTAGAAAAGGGAAAAATTATTATTGTTTTTGGTCATCTTGGAAGCCTACATTCAAGAGGTAGGACTTTAGTTATAACAGAAAGGATAGACAGATAAGGAAAGGAGGTCATTCCAGATTCCAGGCAGGGAATGGTGTAATTCAAGAAGCAGGCTCAGGAATGTACAAAGAATGTTCAAGGAACAGCAGGTAAACCAGTCTGGTGAGAACAAAAGGTCTGTATAGAAAAGTAGTGAAAGATATTTTCTAATGTAAGATTATAACAATAGCAATAATAATTTTTTTGAAAACTTAATTACTGTATACAAAGGCTTTGTTCACCTGTGAGATGGGTAATGCAAGCCTTACTGCTCTTATTTTACAGATGGAAAAAATTAGATATATTGTAGAGAACATTTAACGTTAGGGATAACAAATTCAGATTTTGTCCAACAGACAAAAGGGAGTCAAAAATATAAGCAGGCTGAAAGCACTGGCGTGGCTATACCTTTATAGAATCAATCAAATATCCCAAATATGTGGATAGAAAAAGTTCATTAAGTATGACAATCACTTCATTGAAATAGAAGAGGTACATAATTTGGCAAGTATTTGAATTGTACATGTAATATAAACAAATAGCTTTGTTCCCTACGGCATAAGAGAAGTTTTATGTCTCCAACTCCCCAGAAAATTGAAAATTTGGTTTCACAATGAAGAATTTTAAATCTTACTGTCATAATATTATGTAGGGCAGCTGCCATCATGGTTTAGTGGCAAGAGCACTGACCCAATGACTCAGATCTGAATTCTGCCTCTACACTTACTTGTCAGTTTTGTTACCCTGCAGAAGTCATTCCACCTCTGTACAGCTTCCTCATATGTAAAATGAGGATAACAACATTTATACTACTCACATCTTAGAAAATTAATGTGAGTTATTATTAAAGGAATTATCAATTACTATTATTTTTTTAAAACCACATAAACATAAAGAAATTCATTCAAAAGTTTTTATTGAGCTGATCAGCCAAGATGATAGAGTAGAAAGGAGGACAGCTTAGATCTCCAAGACAACTTTTTCATAAATATCTAGAAAAATATATCAGACTGAGTCTTGGTTGAGAAATTCAAGAAAAAAATTACATTAAGTCAATTTTGCTAGCCCAGGTCAGCATAAGAAGATAGAGAGATCTGAGGATAATGGAAAGGGATCTAGGCAGGACTAGCTATGTGGAACTACTTCAGGGCAAGAAGTCAAGATTCAGCACAAAGTGGCCTGACTTTGTTCAAGCCGCAAGAATAGGTACCAACTGGTAGCTCTGTCACTCACTATCCAGTTCTGGGTCATAGATCTAGTGAGACCTGGGAAGGGAACCTACATCTATTCAGGGTAGTGGTCCAGGACAGAGAGTTGGTCATTGGTTCTAGGTTGTGTACTGACTAAGGAACTAGTAGAAGCAAGCAATAGCTGCGTGGCTGTGACCCTGGGAATGGAGCCAATCTAGTCTGAAGCCAGCTCCCAGCCCAGTATGGAGCCTGCAGTGGCATAACCAGGATAGGAAACCTAGACCAAAGGAGAATCCACAGTTCTGTTACTCTGAAACTGCAGAGCTCTCCAGATGGCTAATGGTGGCTGAGCCAAGTAGTAGTCTACTGGAGTTCCAATCAAGGGCAAATTCACAGCTGTGTTGGTCAGACCCAAATTCAGATCACAGACTTGCAGAGTTCAGACCAAGGGAGCAGCACTCAGATTTTGCCCTACATCAGAGCTCTGTTGGTGTACTGAAAATTTGCAAGTCCCCAATCTAAGCTGTCCTTAAGATCCCAGAGTAACACAACACTCAATACTCTGAAAAAACAGCAGCAAGACCCAAGAGGACACAAAACCAGACCAAGTATGACCCAACCATTCCCTCTAGAAGCATGCAAAGCCTGACCCTAACACAAATTCTAAAGTCAAGAAGTATGGAAGAATTAGCAAATTAAAAAAAAAATCCCACCATAAAGACAATGGTGACAATTATGGTGACAATACAAAAACATAGAAGAAAATGACTATAAAACATTTACAAATGCCTCATAGACAAACAAAGCTTGGGCACAAGTTTAACTAGAATTCTTTGAAGAGATGAAACAAGAGTATAAAGAGCTAAAAAATAATTTCACAAATTAAATGGAAGCACTAAAAGAAACAACTGGAAAAGAAATTTGAGTGCTGGGGGAAAATAGCAAGAATTTTTATTGAGTATCTATTCGGTCTATAACACTGTCAGCCTGTGAGAGGAATGCTAAAGTATATATGAAGTACTTACCAAGAAACTCACATGAAACAATCAAGTAATAATGTTTCATCTCTCCAGTAGGTAGAAAAGTGAGAACTAGTATAACTCACTATCATAAAAGGAAGAGATTATTTTCACTTTAGCTGGGTCCTGAAGGATGGGTGGCAATGAGATAGGAGAAAGAAGTGATAACATTCCAAGCTGAGGAAATAAATGGTGTGAGCAAAACCTTGGGGTCCACAATATGTAGGGTTATGTTTAGGTTACAGTGAGAGGCTCAATCTGACTTGGAGAGACAGAGATGTGAACCACAATCAAACGATCCATCTTATCCAAGGTCATACAGGCAGTAAGAGCTGGGATTCAAATCCAGGACCATATACTCCAAATTCCATTGCCTTTCTACCATAAATCCCCTAGAGGTAGATAACTCCCACTCCTCACTCTTTCAGTCCCAATGATACAGAATGTCTCACTGTCTCTAAGTGAAAACCATCCCTTCCTCCTGCTACCACTTCTCACTCTCTCATCCTATTCCACCTCAGCTCTTTGCTTCCCAAGTTGCAATCTAGCTCTATCTATCCCTTCTATTATACTCTTTGGTATTTCCTTTTATCATTAACAAACTTCACTTAATCTCAGAATCCTTCCTCTCATGTTTGTTCTGTCTACTGGAATTCAAGAAGACCTGGCTTCCACCAAAAGGTACTTCATTTCTGGTAATCTTTTCTGGTACTAGTAGTATTTCCTCCCATGCCTCCTAATACATTGGTCCTGAAAGGGGAGCTAGCATCCTCCTTTACTTCCTAATGCCACTTCCAGATCTTCCTTCTGCCACCATCACTCTGCAAACTCTCCTTTGAAACTCACTCTATCCAGGTATATAAACCAATTGAGATCCTGGTAGCAGTTATCTAATAGCCCCCATTTCATTCTCCTTTCGCAAGGAGTTCAGCATCTGGCTCAGTCTTCCTCTGCACAGTAACCCCTGATCTATCATACACATTGATGGACTTCCATAAACATTAATATTTCCTCAAACACCTTGGATTCCCAATTCTTCACTCTCCTCAAGTCCAATGACCTATTTTTTCACATGATCCTAGCCATATACATTCTTGGTCTTAACATTATCCACAATTTTTCTACTTACATGATAAAGAATTCTGAAATTCCTCTATCAACCACAGTTACGTATCATTCCACCTTTCCCTATGATTCAGTCCTGCAAAAACCATGCTTCTCTCCCACCCTGACCAATCCCTCAACACTCTAGTATTTTCCCAAGCCATCACTCAGTGCTCTAATTTTACTTTTTTTTCCTTTCCCAATCTTGATCTCACAAGATTATTGCTGTCCTCTACTACTGAATCCCTTTCACACTCATTCTATATCTGCTCATGGCTTACTAAAACCCAGCCCTGGATTACTCCCACTCCCCACTTCTTCATGCCTATACATATGATACTGAATGGAACTGTAAAGAGCCAAGCAAACATGGTGACTGGGGTCACTGCTAATTTATATAATCTAATCTCAACTCTGCCTTAATTGCAACAGGATAATCCTTTAACCCCTTTCTAAATTATACTTTATCCTAATCCCCACCATGACTATTACAAACTTTTTCTTTTCTTCTCAAACCTCCTAAAGGAGCTTCTCTCCTCACTCTCTCAGCAGACCTTGCCACATGCTTTATCAAGAAAATAGAGACCATTTTCAATGAATATCTTCTTCTCTCCATCTCTAAATCACAAAATTCCTTTACATCATCTACCATGTTCTCTCTCTTTTGAAACTCAGTCTATCCAGGTATATAAACCAGTCTCTGTTGAAAAGATGGACCTTATGCTCATGAAGGCCATACTATTTTCTTGTACTTTTGATCCTATACTCTCCTGATTCCACAAGGAAATTGCCCCCACGGTCATCCCCTGTCATTCTACTTTTCAATTTCTCCCTATCAATTGGCTTATTTCCTGCTGCTTAGAAACATACCAAGTCCCTGTTCCTTGAAAAACCTCCACTTAACACTATTATCTCCTCAAGCTAACATCCTATATCTCTCTTCCATTTTATAGCCAAATTCCTGAAAAAAAAAAAAGCTATCTATACTCCTTGTCTCTACTTCCTCCCCCTCACTCACTCAATCCACTGAAATCTGGCTTCCAATTTCATCACTGGACTGAATCTGCTCTCTCCAAAGCTATTAAGGACCTCCTACTTGTCAAATCCCATGGCTTTTTCTCAGTTCTCATCCTCCTTGACCTTTCTGCAGCATGAAACACTGTTTAAGCCTCCCTCCTCCTGAATGTTCGATCTTCTTTGGGTATTTATGATGCTGTTCTCTCCTGGTTCTCCTTTTACCTATCTGATTTCTCTTTGGGGGCTTCTCTAATGATTCATCATCTATATCATGCTCTTTATATATAGGCATATCCAAAGGCTCCATTCTGGGCCCTCAACTCTATTTCTTGGTAACCTTACCAGGTCCCACAAATACAATTATCATCTCTATGCAGATGACTCATACAATACAATACCAAATTTATTAAGCACCTACTATGTGCCAGGTACTGTGCTGAGCGCTGGAGATACGAAAAGTATAATCCTTGTCCTCAAAGACCTTACAGTCTAATGAATAAATACAACACACAAAAGGAAGCTAAAGTGCAGAGGGTGGGGTAGAGGGTAGCTGCCATGGGGCAATGATGATAGTAAAACTGAATGAGTTTTAGGCCTTCTTTAAAGAGAAGCTCTTGCCCATTAGCCCTCCAATCAGAGGGACAGAGGCAACTAAAGTTACTGATGAACCAAAGTGGAAGCAATTTCCACAATACTGTGCTTCCTTGTGATAAGCCTATCCTGCAGGCATATGGAGTTGAAACCAAGCAGAGCAGTTGGTAGGAAATGAAATTTCTCAGCTCTCCCCTAAACTCCACTTCTGTACCACCAACTTTCTATGAGACATTTAAAACTGGATGTCCCACAGGAATCTCAAAGTTAACATGTACAAAATAGGATTTGTTATCTTTTCTTCCAAACCCACAGGTGGTAGAAGCAGTAACATGGAATAATATGTGGCAAGGGCTCAGAGATTAGGGGTGTGTGAGGGGAGGATAGAGCACTGGCCCTGGAATCAAAAGACCTGAGTTCAAATCCAGCCTCAGACACTTACTAGCTGTATGACCCTAGGCAACTCACTTAACCCCAATTGCCACCCCACTTCAAACAAAAAGAAAAAGCAAACAAAAAAGCAACCTATATCAAACAGTCCAGGGACCTGTGATAGTCTACTCAGGTTTTTATGATTTCATTTACTGATGTTTTAAGTCTTGTGGAGACTACAACCTAAACTGCAAGGGGGAAAGTTATAAAGACCTCAGCATGAGGGAGATTACCCATAATCATTCCCTTTTCTACTCCTTACATGCCCTGTCATAAAACTGCTTTAAGTTCAAATACCTACAGGAGATAAATTGAATGCTCCTAGGAGGAACTAAAATAAGCCAGATCATGATGTTCCCATATGAATTTTGGGTGGAGATGAAGATGAGACATAAAGAATAATGATTACTCACCAAAATAAAGCCAAAATGGGTACATGATTTAGATATAAAGACTGACACTATAAGCGAACTGGGGAGAGCAAGGAATAGTTTACTTGACAGATTTATGGAGAACAGAAGAATTTATGACCAAACAAGAGATAGAGAACATTATGAAATGCAAAATGGATAATTTTGATTTTATTAAATTGAAAAGTTTTTGCACAAACAAAGCCAATGCAACCAAGATTAGGAGGGAAGCAGAAAACTAGCAAAGAATTTTTACAACTAGTGTCTCTGATAAGGGACTCATTTCTAAAATATGTAGAGAACTGAGTCAAAATTACAAGAATACAAATCATTCCCCAATTGATAAATGGTCAAAGGCTATGAACAGGCAGTTTTCAGATGGAGAAATTACAGCTCTCTATAGTCATATGAAAAAATGCTCTAAATCACTATTGATTAGAGAAATGCAAATCAAAACAGCTCTGAGGTACCACATCACACCTATCAAATTGGCTAACATGACAAAATAGGAAAATGATAAATGTTGGAGAAGATGTGGGAAAATTGGAAAACTCATGTATTGTTGGTGGAGTTGTGAACTGATCCAACCATTTAAAAGAGCAATTTGGAACTATGCCCAAAGGGCTATAAAAATGTGCATACCCTTTGACCTAGCAATAGCACTTCTAGGGCTATATCCCAAAAAGATCATAAAAATGGGAAAAGGACCCACATGTACAAAAACATTTATAGCAGCTCTTTCTGTGGTGGCAAAGAATTGGAAATTGAGGGAATGCCCATCAATTGGGGAATGGCTAAACAAGTCATGGTATATGAATATAATGGAATACTATTGTGCTATAAGAAATGATGAGCAAGCAGACTTCAGAAAAACCTGTAAAGACTTGTATGAACTGATGCTTAGAGAAGTGAGCAGAACCAGGAGAACATTGTTGTACACAGTAACAGTCACACTGTGATATGACTAACTTTGATAGACTTAGCCCTTCTCAGCAATGCAAGAATCTAAGTCATCTCCAAAAGTCTCATGATGGAAAATGCTATCCACATCCAAAGAAAGAACCATGG
Source organism: Vombatus ursinus (assembly GCF_900497805.2). Lineage (NCBI taxonomy): Eukaryota > Metazoa > Chordata > Mammalia > Diprotodontia > Vombatidae > Vombatus > Vombatus ursinus. The sequence continues at coordinate 731,692 of NW_020951478.1, forward strand.
AGTATGAATGCAGATTGAATCATACTATTTGCTCTTTTTTTTCTTCTGTTTTGTTTTGTTTCTTCTTTCTTGTGGTTCCTCCTATTGGTTCTAATTCTTCTTTACAACATGACTAACGTGAAAATATGTTTAATAGGAATGTATATGTAGAGCCTATATCAGATTGCACACTGTTTTGGCAAGGGAGGCAGGGAGGGAGTGGGAGAAAAATTTAAAACTCAAAAGCTTATGGAAGTGAATGTTGAAAACTAAAAATAAATTAATTTTAAAAAAAGAATAATGATTACTCAGAGGGCTTTAAGATAGAACTTGAGTTTTTTCTGTGGTGATATCAGGTCATACTAGAATAAAGAACTAGCATTATTGATAGTGCTGATTTTGGTCGGTCAACAATAATCATCCCTCAATTGAGCTTTTTAATACTTCATTGCCCAAAGCTTTATGAGAATGAGGACAAATAAAGTATTAACTCATATCAGAAAAAGTATAGTTATTATATTATAAATATTAGTATTATAAGAGACTAGCCAGCAGACATTTTGGAGACCCCACATCAATTGAATGACTCATAATTTTAAAACCATGCTTGTCCAGTGTTGTTTCAGTATATATTAAATAGACTTCTTCAGATGCCTCAAAGTCATTTCCGAAAAGACTAAAGTTTCCCTTTCAACCACGAATATCAGAATCCCTTTTCTCCACAGAATTCAAGGCCAACAGTCAAAATGTTACATCACAATGTAGTGATTCTGAGCTATATTTGTATGAACATTTATTGCAAATTTGTGGTCAGAATGGGAAGCACTGAGAGAATAAATGATATAGAAAAAAAAGAATGATGTATAATTGAATAGATAAGCCAGCAGGCAGATTCACAACTTAAGAAATTCTTTATTTGGATTTTTTTTTCATCATTGAGAACATTTGTTAATTGGGAAGAGAGGGAACTCAGGCTTACAAGATTTCAGTTACATGTGTCCAATACAAACAGTCCTCAACTCATATATGGATTGTATTCCAAAAGTCTATTGTAAGGAACTTGGAACACACATGTTCCCATAAAAACAATATTGTAAAAGGTGGCAAGATTCCTAGACAAGCCCACTAAAGTTGATTTAACCCATAATGGAACTGAAACAGACAAGAGTTTAAATATGAGCCCTTCTACTTAATAGTTGTGTGACTTAGAGCAACTCATTTAACCTCTCCATGGGCTTCAGTTTTCTTTTCTGTAATATAAGGGGGTTGGACTAGAAGCTCTTCTTAAACTGCAGGTCACAACCCCATGGGGGTTGTGAAAAATTTAGCAACATTAAAAGGTTTCTGAACGTGCAATGACCAAAAATTAATTCAAAATCAAACACATGATGAATCCGAGGTGTTTCTGGCAGTGCTTGCCCATGTTGCATCAGCAACTTCACTACAGCCTTGGTTCTGAACACAGAGCATGTGCACTTTGCACTGTGCATGCCCTCTGGCCATGCAATGCCAATGGTGAAAAGGGGGCCTGAGCAGAAAAAGTTTAAGAAGTCCCGGACTAGACAATCTCTAATATACTTTTCATCTCCAAATTCAATGGATTTCGGACAGTTTTTAAGGCTCCAAGAGACCCCCTGAATTCAGTCTAGGTTGTGGAGAATGTGCTCCAGGGGTGGGGAACCTGCTGCTTTGAGGCTACATGCAGCCTTCTAGGTCCTTGGGTGTGGCCTTTCGACTGAGTCCAATTTTTACAGAACATATCCTTTTATTAAGAGGATTTGTTCCGTGAAGTTTAGATTCAGTCAAAAGGCCAAACCATGAGGACCTAGAGAGCCCCATGTGGCCTCGAGGCCACAGGTTCCCCACTCCTGTGCTAGACATAGGCTCTAGAACATAAGGCAGTTCCTAAAATAGAATTTGGGTCAGAGGACTCCACTAGCATGCTTTCTGGCAATAATTTGGCAGCCATGGTGGGGACCTGAATAGCATCTCAGATGAGAGTATTGACATTGCATATGCTATTCACAAGTCAAGTGTTTATAAGTCAGGGGCTGCCTCTACTCTCAAAATCACTTTGAAACTATTATTTTGAACACTGTACTTTTTGTCTCAAGAAAAAGAAAATATCAAATATATGGGAATGATTAGATAAGATAAAAAAGCATGCAAAACAGTTAAATGTTCTGTTCTTGCTCTAGAGGGAGAGGAAAAATAGCCTGTGCCTTCTAATTTCAAGGGTCTCCACAGTTTTTAGTGTATATAAATAATTACTCTTGAGCTAGACTAATGTAATTTCATGATCCTATCAGAAAACATACTCTGCAATGTAAAAGTGCCATACTGACCTTTAAAAAAAAATTCTGAACAGAGTTTTAAATAAACACATTTATCTCTTTCAGTCAAATTAAATAACTCAGCAGTGACATCAGCAAGAGTCAGACCACTATTGTTGCTCACTGGAAAGAAGCCAGTGGTATCCAAAAAAGAAAAAAGCAGAACTCTGAAGAACATGGCATGTAATTTAAGATAGATGTATTAAGCAATTACCTTTATCATGCATTACTTTCTTTTTCAATGTAGGATTTTTAAAACACGAATGATCATTAAAATTTAAATAGCCCTTCTGCTCTCAAAGATGCATGAGATCCTTAAATGTCTCAAGGGTACATGATTTCATGGGTGTGGGTGCTCCCCTGGCCAGCAAAGATTTCAGCCCCGCCTTGTCTTTGTAGGTGTTGATGAGCAGCTGAAGTCCTCCCCTCCAAAAAAAAATATCACTTAGAGACCCATCTTCTAATAATTATCTTCCCTAATCTAGTTAGTTTTCAAGTTGATAGATATAAACTCTGCTACTAGACCTCTACTGAAAGCCTTCCCAAATTGACTGGAACATAATTTGGGCTGGTCCTTCCACGTAACTTTTAAGAATCCAGAGTCATCTCCACATTACTATGAGACCCCTGGAGTAGGATGTTTAATGATTTTAAATAATATTTCTACTGTAAGTATAGAAGACAACAAAAAAAAAAAACAACCCTAGAAAAAACACTCAACTCAGACCTGAGTTCAAATCTCAGCTCTTCTACTTACTACCTGTATGACCTTGAGCAAGTCACAAACTTCTATGGACCTTAATTTCCTCACCTATAAATTTATGGAAAAGATAAGAGAAAGAAGGAGGCTATGAATTAAATACTAAAAAAGGTTCTTTACAGCTCTATATAGATTCATGATCCTCAGATATGAATTCTATATTTTGCAACTAAATAATTACATTATCTTTACAGAACTGTGAATTGCTATTGGAATTACACAATATTTTGCCACTCAGCAAATTAAGCCATATGGCCCCATCTGTTTAGATGCTCCATTGCAATGTTGCACCTGCTCCTGGTTAATAAGGAAACATACTAACCAACGGCTAGTAACAGGTTTCGTTTCCAGCTTTTTAAAAACGAGCACAGTATGAGTATGGAACAAATGACATTTGCCAGTGTCTCAGAGCTACACCCTAAGAAAAACTCAGGAGTTAGCTATGCATCTGGTGATTCTCCAGACCTGATAATGATTTAAAACAACAGAATATGTAAACTTTTGCTGAAATTGCCTAGCTCTGGGATAAACTAGGTGTTAATCATTAGACTAAGGCCTTGGGGAAAATGCAAAATTGCCCCTATGCACTCATTCCAAGTTTAATTGCTGTTTCAAGACTCTAATTCCCCAGGCAGACAGAGGAAAGCTTCACATCACACATTTGCCACCCATATGGCATCGATGGTCTGGAGACTACCACATCCAAAGAGTCAGTGGCTGAGAGTGAAGAAATATCAAAGGGGAGTGAGAAAGGGAAGTAACAGTAAGGACAACTGAGGGAATACAATTAGGCCGTAGCATTTTTTAAAACTAATTATTTTTAATTTTTAAAATTTTGAGTTCCAAATTCCCTCCCTCACTCATTGAGAAGGCAAGCAATATCGTATCAATTATACATGTGCTATCATGCAAAATACATTTTTATTTTAACCATGGGCCATAATATTTTAGAATGTTAATCTGTTTAACACAGATATTATTTATAGAAATTCAAGATGAACCAGGGGGTATGCTGGTAAATGTTTAACAACTGGCTGGGGGCGGGGGGCAGGGGAAGGTGTACCAGGACATATTTTTAAGGTTATTCTGCATTAACATTTTCTCCATTTTTCTCCATCACTAACTTAAATCTAGATAATCAACAAAACAAACCCTGAATTGTAGCTTTTGCCAGTTCTGATATAAATATTCACATTGAAAATTTAACAATCAACTCACTATCTAGTTTTATCTGGCTCCATTATACCCTTATGAGGAGCTCATAATAAAGTAAACTATATAATGACAATAGCTAGCATTTTATATGTCTCCCGTTATGTGCCAGGCAGTGTGCTAAGTGCTTTACAAATATCCTCCCATTTGATCCTTACAACAACCCTAGGAAGTAGGTGCTATTATCATTCTCATTTTATAATTGAGGAAACTGAGACAAACAGAGGTTAAGTGACTTGCCCAAGGTCACACAGCTAACATATCTGGGGCTAGATATGCTCTGACTCCAGGTCCAGCGCTCAGTCCACTGCATCACCCAGCTGCCTCTTATGTAATGAATTTTCCAAAGAGAATTTAAAATATTTTACAATCACTGATGAATAAAACTTATGAGGTAGATAATTTTAATTGTCTTTCATTGCCTAGTATAGAAACACTATATCTCCATTTAGGATATGTCCATTTAGGTATCTTGATGTCCCATCAAAGTGGTCATGTCCAAAACTGAACAGATCCTCTCCCTCCCAAATCCATCTCCTTCCTAAACTTCCTAGCATCATCACTATTATTCCAATCTCCTATGCTGGACCCTTTACTGTTATCTTTGACGCCCCACTTCTTACATTCAATCTGTCACCAAGTCTTATCAATTCTTCCTTCAAAATGTCTCTCAGATTCACCTTTTCCATTTCTACCGCCAAGATCCTTGTTCATCTTCTTATTATCTCACTCCTAGACCACTTTAAACATTTCTCTTAGCTTGTATCCCTTACCTCCATTCCTTCTCCCCTCTAATTCATCCTGCATATTTATGTCAAATGAATCTTTCTAAAATATTATTTTTATCATATTACTCCCCAGCTTTAAAATCTATTTTTATTGTTCAGTTATTTTTTAGTTATATCTGACTATGGAACAAACACCATTGGGTTTTCTTGGCAAAGATACTGGAGCAGTTTGCTATTTTCTTCTCCAATGTTTCCACATTTTACAGATGAGAAACTGAGGCAAATAAGGGCTAAGTGACTTGTCCAGGGTCACAGCTAAGCAAGTGTCTGAGGCTGGATTTGAACTCAGATCTTTCTGACTCTAGTCCTGGTGCTCTATCTACTGGACCACTTCAAGTTCAAAGCCAAACTCTGAATGGCTTTTAAGGCCCTCCATATCTATTCAAACAGGCTGATTCTACCTATTCAACCTTGTTTCCCACTAAACCCCAACATATAACTCCCCTCCAAGTAGCTTTCTTCAACATTCCCTCTTCCCCTTAAATCCATCAATTCTTTTCCCTTCACTTACACAATTACCCTGGTTCAAGCTCTCATCATCTTTCATCTAGACTATTGCAATGACCACCTACTTGTCTCCACTGGTGTGGTTTGCTATTTCCTTCTTCAGCGTGTCCCCGTTTTACAGATTGAGGAGTTGAGGGCTAAGTGACTTGCCCTCTCCCAACTCAGTGTCTTTTCACAAGCCATTCCTTATGTCTAGAATTCGCTACCTTCTCACCTCTACCTCATGGAATCCCTAGCTTCCTTCAAGGCTCAACAGTTGTCACCTCCTATAGGAAGCCTCTCCTGATGCTCTCCATCTGTTAGAAATTTGTATTTACCATATATATAGTATTTAATTTTTCTCTCTCTATGTCGTTTTATCCAATAATACATAAGCTCCTTGGAGGCAGGAGCAGGTTTTTGTTTTGTCTTTGTATGCTCAATCACAAGCACTGTTCCTGGCACACAGTAGGCTCTTAATAAATATTTTATTCTTGTTGTTACACAATATGTTCATTCCTGTCCGTGTCTCTTTGTTCACACTTTTGCTCCAACCTGGATCCCTACTTCCCTTCATTTTCCAAAATCTTTTTTCATCTTTCAAAGTCCATCCTTTTAGAGGAATGGATTTTCCAAGAGCAGCCTGCTGGTTTCTCAGAAGACGTTAGATTATGAGATTCCTGGTAGTAATGGATTAGGACTGTTTAATAATATATGCCTGGGAGGACAACATAACATGTTATATGGAAGTCTTAATAATTATTGGATGAGAGTATTCATACGGTTAGTTATCCTGTAGTCTAATTAACTCAGAATTACTTTAGTATTATGCCCGATCATGTTGATCTTCTGCTTTTCTAAAGTCCTGTCACGTGTAGTATGAACACCACATCACAGGGCACTTACTTGCTCTCTAATTATTTCACATGTATCAGGATTTTTTTCCCTACCCTAGAGTGTAAGCACCTCAGAGACAAGAACTACATCTTACACTTTTTTTTTTAATCCTTACAAGGCTAAATCACAGTTTTGGTTATAGAACGTGCATTCAAATATATGTTAATTGGATTAGGATCCTAACAAATGTTAAAGAACTAGGAAAGGCCTCTGAAATCCTGATTCCTAATCTAACACCCATAACGACTTTTTAAATCCACTGCTAAGCTTTTCCAAACTAGTGGAAAAAGGAGATGAGGGAAAACACAAAGCATCTGAAGAATGGTAGTAAATTTTTCTGTAATGTTCCACATTTCTGGATCTACAAAGATCAAATGACCCTTTTAATTTTATTCTGAGAAATGCTGTATCACTGTAGACTATATCACAGGATACACTGCTATCACTTAAACTACAGATACCCTTTAATCTAGCACTGATTTGTTCAGAGCAGAGTAAATGACCTAAGAATGGAAGTTTTTGATAATATGGCATTTTAGAACATTTGACTCTATGCTGTTTGCTTGTTCAAATGTTATGAGCCTGGGTGATGCATTTTTTAATGTGGATTTGTACAAAACATAGTCTTCAATACTTTTCCTTTAAAAACTCCATCCTGAAGTTTTGTTGTAATATTCTTCTCCACTAATCTTCAGTGAATTTTACAAATGAAATCTTTTTTTTCTCCTACCATAATGCTTTGATATGAATACCAAGTCATTTAAACTCTCTGAGTTCTTATTTTGTATAAAATCATCTGTAAAATGATGAAGTTGGACTATACTGCCTCTGAGGTCTCATCCAATTCTAGACTGAATTCTGAGCTGGATTTGAATAGGTTCACCACTTTACAGATAAGGAAATTAAGGAAAAATGGTTTCTACAAAGCTTTAGTAGAAATTAGCCTCTCAATCACAATAAGCTTCAGAAAATGCTAAATGCTCATGCTCACTGCTCAATATATCTTTATAGGTTATACCTACCTCTTTCCAGATAGCTTAAAGCTTAAAAATGGGCAGCTAGAATTTTCTAACAACTTTGATGTACTATTCAGTTTCTAATTTCCTACCTTTTCTTCTACCTAATGCTAAATGAGATAATAATGGGGGAAAGCACTTGGCACAGTGCCTGGCACATAATAGGCACCATGTAAATGCTTATTTTCTTCCCTCCCTTCTTTCCCCTTCCACCCATATTCATCAATCTTCTCTGAATAATGTTTTCAAAATACCATTTGCTTCTACACTGTGAAAAAGAGAAAACATGAAGGAATCACTTGAGACCTTATGCTAAAATGAATCTTATTACTTTATATATTTTATAAGTAAGAGCAGTTTTGTGCTTCAGAAATAAATTACAAACTGGTTTGTTTTCTTTAAGTCAATTGCTTTGATCTAAAGTGCAAAATTACTTTAGTTATCAAAAAGTGTTCCTGAATCCTACAATACAAAGCCTTCAAAAGAGAAAAAAGAAACAAAGATTTCAAGTGACTTACCTACCAATCAGGTCATTAAAACTCACTTTAAGTGTCAGTGACATCCTGGAAGCCATATAGGATCAGCATTTCATCCCTGCCCATGAGATTAGAAACTGAACTCCACTTATAAATAAAGACGTCATCAATCAAGCAATTAATGCCTACTATGTTTCAGTCACTATATTAGCTGCTAGAGATACAAATGCAATGAATGAAAGAATGAGTTTATATTCTAATGAGGGAGAAAAATAAATATACATATATACACACTTGTGGGTATGTGAATATATGTATATGTGTACAGACACACATACACACAGAAACAAGGGTTCCAAAAGTCGATGCAGTTTTAAGCTATTAAAGCTTTATGTGTATGTACATATGTGTATGTATAGATACAGAAGACACATAACAGGAAAAGCTTCACGTAGAAGGAAAGTGATGCTTAAGCTGCATCTTGAAAGGTTTCTATGAGGATTAGTTGAGGAGGAAGCTCATTCCAAGCATGAGGAAGACTGCTGGTATGGAGATATGATTGTTGTTGTTGTTTGTCCTTCAAAGAGACTATGACATCAGGAAGGTGATGCCATGACCTGCAAGTGAATTGGATTTAAGTGAGGGAGGGCTGTTCAAAGTCCCCAGCCTCACTCTCTCCTCTAGAGCCATCTGAGTCCAGTGGCAAGATATAGATCAGGACGACTGGAGGTGGCCCTGAATGCAGTGGGAGACATTGGCTTTTTTAAGCTAGGGTCTTTCCCAGGTCTCAGTCTGACTGAGGCAATACCCATTCAGTGATTAAGGCTAGGTAAGAAATGAGGCAAAGAATGGCCTCTTTTACCTACTAAGAAAAAAAAAAGGAAGGAAGGAAGGAAGGAAGGAAGGAAGGAAGAAAGAGAGAGAGAAAGAAAGGAAGGAAGGAAGGAACAAAGAGAGAGAGAAAGAAAGAAAGAAAGAATGAAAGAAAGAAAGAAAGAAGGAAAGAAAGAAGGAAGGAAAGAAAGAAAGAAAATCAATTTGGGAGGGAAGACCCTCAGGGTTTCTGGTCAAAACAGAAACAATTACTATTTTCACTCACTCTGAGCCATCAGACCCCAAACAATGACCAAGTGAGGCTTGGGCTGGGACTTATTTTTAGCCAATCAATGAGAGCCAGAGTAATCTGGGTTTAAGGCATGGTCCTTAAGAAAGAAATGTAGTCCATAAACCCCAATATATCTTGTGAGGATTCAGTGATCACAATTTATATTCCTTTGGGCAGAGCACCTGCATGTAAGGGCATGATTCCCTATGTGGACAGAGGGAGAAAAGGGAGGGAAAGGAGGGAGATATGAAGACAAAGGATGGAGTGTCATGTTTAAGGAACAGAGAGGTGGTCATTTTGGCTGAATTGCAGAATATAGGAAGGTAAGTAATGTAGAAAGAGACTGCAAACAGGTTGGGACAAGGCTGTGAAGGGTTTCAGAAGCAAAATAGAGGAGTTTATATTTAATCTCAGAGGTAATGAGCTGCCACTAGCATTCACTGTGTAGCAGAGTAACACATTCTGATCTGAACTTAAGGAAAAATCACTTTGTATTATAGAAGATTAGATTCTCTTTTTCATAGTAGTAGAGAAGATTGGATTCCCCAACCTCACTAAAGAGATATAATTGAGCCTAATGCACAAGAGTGCCATCAGTTTAAATGTGAGTTTTACCTTGGGGCAGTTCGCTGAATAAAAAAGAGGTTCTTCATTGAAGGAATTTAAAATCACAATTTTTCTGAATCCTCTTGGGAGATTCCCAGAAGCAAATGAATTTTTTTTTGTCTGAGTCCATGAAAGCCCAAATAAGTATTTTTAAAAACTTTTAAGGGATATATACAAGTGTGTGTATATCTATATCTATATATATATGGATAGATAGATATATACACACACATATATACATGTACACATAGACACATATATATCTATCTATAAATATCCCGAGTTTTTAAAAATACATGCTTTTAAAATATATGCATATATAAATATATATATAACATATTTTAAAATTAATATACACACATATAATATGTAGGCTTACATATCAGACTAATTTCTCTGAGCTTTATATCCTGAAATTGCATATATAATTTATATTATTAATATAATTAATAATTAATACGATTATAATGGATGTCATATAGTTTGTATATTACATAATATAATAATTGATTGTAATATATAAATATACAAAATATAAAATATAATATTAAATAAATAATAATTGTGATTGTGCTATTTTACATATATAATTTCAGGGTATAAAAGCTAAGAGAAGCTAGCCTGATTTATTTTAAGAGTCAATATTAGGTAACAATTAGTAACAATATTAGTAACAAAGGTATCTGTAAGTAGAATGTCTTCCTAATCTGAATGAAAATTAATGGACTATATACTAAGCAGCCTTGCACTAGAATACCAACCTCTCAAGGAAGCTGATGTTCATGGAATTTATACCTAATAAGCCATTTGGGAAGCCTCAATCTAACTGTACTTACGTCCCCGAGATTCAGAATTCTCTTTGGGCCATAGTGTTGGCTTGACTTTCCAACTGAAATGTAAATGTTGATTAGCCAACATTTCCTAAATTGCCATAGTTAATAGGGTGCCTAATGGGTAAAGAAAATTAAGACACTAAAATATGTTTCAGTGTCATTCCTTCGGGGAACAGATTTTTTTTTCCTCTAGTATCTCTCTAGTACTTCATTCAAGCTTAGTGAAAGAAAGCCAAGTTAAAAAGTTAGAGCAGTGAACTAGAATTTGGGGAAATGGGAATATTGTCAAAGGTTGATTTCCTCAGTAAGTTTATTGGAAGCCTAAATAGTCAGGTCAGATCTTTACCCAAATGGATCTGTGATCCTATCAATATGACCATTCAATCCAGTGATCGAAACAGCATCTAATTAATGCATGCCCATCCTATGTGACTCATGTCTATGTCTTAGCACAACTTCATTACAGGGGTCCCTTGTGCTGGGGCCCTTTCGTAAGTTCTACATATATCCCAGGGCTATGACTGTAGCATTTGGGTTATCCCTCAATAATTCCATGTGACCAAACCATCTTCCTTTAAATCGCATATTTCTTTGACGACATCCTTTTTGCTGCTTCCCTTCATAATTCCTTGTTTATGATAACGCTTACACCTGTCAGGCAGCTCTCCATTACCTTTTGGGTGACCGTTTACTTCAGTTCTTCAGAGACTAGTGTTCCATGACTTGAAGCCATATACCACCACCAAGAGAATACTGATATTTTTAAAATGGAGTCTTTGTTTCAAGCAGAAACTGAAGTCATTAAAAGGATTTCACCATTTCTCAAAAGCAATTCGGTCCACTCACCACTTTCTATACAGCTCTAGACCCACTCACTGTCCATTTGTATGTTTATTAAAGATACATATTGATGATGAACTCTATAAAGTATCAACTACCTATTACATCTAAATAATAGGAATTCTTCTTTGTCCTCCTGAGTTTTCCTATGTGGGTGGTTAAGCCAAACTCTTCAGAACAAGACGATCTCTGCACACTTTTGTGTACACTTTTGACATATGAAAGGGAGTCACAATTTTGGAAAAAACCTTTTAATATTGTATTTTCCTCTACTAAATCAATTATGGTCAATAAGCAAATAGATTATGATATTCTTTTCATATTTCACACAATTGTGTGATATTAAAAATGTGATCTATCGTGAAATATGATTTGCAAAAGCCTTCCTTCTCCCTTCTAGGAGGCCCTCAATATACTTTTATATAAATGGAAATGAATCACAGGACTTCAAATTGTAACTCTGCCATTTATTATCTCTGTGATCTTGGGCAAGATGTATAACCTAGGGGCAGCTAGGTGGTGCAGTGGGTAGAGCACCACCCCTGGATTCAGGAGGACCTGAGTTCAAATGTGACCTCAGACACATAACACTTACTAGCTGTGTGACCCTGGGCAAGTCACTTAACCCCACCACCTAGCCAAAAAAAAAAAAAAGATGTATAACCTATCTGCAACTCAGCTTCTTCATCTATAAAATGAAGAAACTGAACTTGGTGGCTTCTACAGTTCCTTTCAGTTCTAGATCTATGATTCTATGATCCATTCAAAATGTCCCATACCTCCAAAGAGACTTTAATCTCCTAAAGACTAATGACAGTCCAGCATCTCTTTATAATCCCCACAATGCCTCCAACAGTGCTTTGCATATAGCAAGTATTCATTGAATAGTTAAGTGAATCAATCAGTCAATGAGCATTTTTAAGCGCTTACCATGTAAGTGCTGTACTAGGTGCTGGTGATACAAATACATAAGTTAGACAATCTTTGCCATTAAGAAATTAACATTCTGCTGAGGCAATACAACACATACATAAGATAAGTCAATATAAGATTCTTGCAAAATAAATAGTCGGATGGGAGAGGGACATAAACTGAGAAAATCAAGAAAGGCCTCCTAAAAGAGATAGCCTTTCAAGTGAACTGAGAACTAGAGGTTCCAAAAGGTGGAAGGGAGGAGGAAAAACACTGCAAGAAGCATGGAGGACATCCTATATAAAGGTACAGTGACAGAAGAGGGATTGTAATGAAATAGTCCAGGGTGGCTATAATATAGAATGCATGAAGAGGAAAAATATGGAATGTGTGTGGAAATATAGGCTAAAGCTAGATTATGAAGGTCTTTAAAGGTCAAACTGAATTTGCAAACAACAGGAAGCCAGTGAAACTTCTCAAGTAGGAGCAAAATGTAGTCAGATCCATGTGGTCAGCAATCAATTTAATAGCTGTGCAGAAGCTAGATTAGAGGTAAAGAGGGTGGACGCACAGATTAGTACAATAGTCCAAATCAGAAGTCATAGATTTGAAGCACCTAATAATTCTTGTGGACTAGAATGACCTAACCTAGACCTCTTCATTGTAAAGTCTCCATCTTCCTAAGCATCACACAAACCTACCAATTTGTTATTGTTTCCTAAATTGTATAAACAGCAAGCAGCTTGGGGGGCAATGGATACAGCACCAGGCCTAGAGTCAGGAAGACCCAAGTTCAAATCTGTCCTCAGATACTTACTATCTGTGTGACCCTGGGGAAGTCACTTAACCTTGATTGCCTTGGTTTCCCCATCTATAAAATGAGCTGGAGAAGGAAATGGCAAAACCACTCCAGTATCTTTGCCAAGAGAACCCCAAAAAGAGCAGTCATGAAGAGTCATAAACAACTGAAAAATGACTAAAAAACAACAGAAATAAACAACATAAAAAATACACCTATTTTTCTGTACACAAAGGCATTTGGATACTACTGTGCACATTTGATGAATGAAAACATTTATTTATCTTTTACTGTTGTTTGATGCTGCTTATCTCTTGAAGATGGAATTCTACTAGTACTGTATTTACATTTAACACATATAAAAATAGAAATGGAATTAAAGGAGAAGCACAAAACTACCCAGCATGTCAAAGCAATTAAGACCATACAACTTATCCCCAACAATTCGGGTTCATTATCAGCTCTTAAACTTCAGGTAATTGGGGCAGCTAGGTGGTGCAGTGGATAAAGCACCAGCCTTGGAGTCCAGAGGACCTGAGTTCAAATCTAGCCTCAGGCACATAATACCCACTAGCTGTGTGACCCTGGGCAAATTACTTAACTCCACTGCCTAGCAAAAAAGAAAAAAACAAAACTTCTGGTAATCATTACTGTCTTCATTAGTTTGGAACATTAGCCATGTGAGTTTGGTTTTTTGTTAAGTCAGAAAATATTTTCCCAGTGAAAATCACCATCAGTGTTGGTTAACTCCCCAGGATAGTTCACATGTATCTTACTTAAGCCCATGATACTGATAAATTATAATGCTACTGTATTAACTCAAGGTGAAATTTGTCTTTGGCACTTTCCTGACTCCTCTTCTGTGCCCCCTTCCTTTCGGGCCTTCCATATTTTTGGGTACATGATTTTAAAAATCATTTATTAAGCACTTACTATATGCCAAGGTTTGTGCTAAGTGCTTGGAATACAAATAGAAAACTAAGACAGTATCTGCTCTATGGGAATTCACATATTAATGGAGGAGACCACACATTATAAGTTTCATTCGAAGGTCCGATGGAAAGGTCCCATTGTCCTTAGGGTGCAACGGAAATGCAGATTGTTTAATGCCATTTCCACTGAAAAAATCCTATCAGTCTCTGATACTGAACCATTTGACAGTGCCAAGAACTTCAGTGACAAGAATTTTCTTTTCTGGCTCTTCAGTAGCTGTAGCCGCAACACCAGTAGAAGTAAATGCCAGGCCAAATCCCTACCAGGGCATTTCACAGAATGATGGCTGCAGAGGTTAGGTTGGAAATAAGACTAGTGGTCTTAAGAATGCTTCCACTCCTAGAGCTCTTGAGATTATCTGTCCATTAGTGGGTGTTGGTCAGTAGTTAAGTGTGGGTGATGGCAAGGAAGGTGGATCCCTTCTCCACAATGACTGCTCCTCTCAAGGATGGCTGCAGGGCCAGGCCTTGAAGTAGGGTTGATGGTCTATGGGGAGGGTGACAAGGCTGCTATTCCCAAGGCTATTGGATTCAAGGTCCTAGGATATCTCTATCAGGTAGGATGAGAGGAGAACAGAGATCAAGATGGTGGTAGTTGTTTGACTTGCTTGGTCCATGCTGACTTTTGCCTCTCCCTAAGCATCCTTGTACCCAACCATAACCTATCATGTCTCCAAAATAATGCACAGAAATTTATCTGTGATTTACCTGTGATGAAATGAATCTACCCCAAGGTATAAATTACCTTAATATTCCTATGCTTTTGTATATTTTTAAAAGTATACTTATTAACCTAAATAGTATCTAATTAATAATATTTTAGCATAATAAAGTAAAATAAAAATTTTGGAAATCATGAGAAAATTTTTGGTCAGGAAAGGATACTTTATGGGTTCCCTCTCTTCTGTTTGGGGGCCTGCCCTTGGTTCAGTCACTAAAAGCCATGTGATACATGCTCCTCACAATATCTTCCTTGCTTTCACGTCAGAACCCCAAAGATTCTTCAAAAGTTGATTCAGAAAGATTTATGCTCTGATCCAAAGAAAGGCCTCACTTTTTCATTAAATATGGACTGCATAAAATGCAAGTGTGGTCTATAATCATGATTTTTAGTGCCCTAGATAGCATCAGAAGTGGTAGCAATGGCTTTTCTCTTGTCACTCACCTCCCTGAATGAGGGAGGAAGGCTGAGCCAGACTTCATAAGCTAAGGAAGGCACATCCTTATAGTGTGCACACTTGCCCATAACTCTACCCAGAATCCCTTGGCAGTAGGGATCTCGCTGCAAAGTCTATTATCTCCTTCCCTGAATGCTAGAGAGCTCTAAGGCTGCTACTGGGAGAGAATCCCTGGGAATTTCCCCTCCCCAAAGAGTTTACACTTTGTTCTGTGGTTGGTGCCTCACTTAAGATACAACTGTGATTGCTGTTCACAATTATAAAAATCTCAATGTCACCAGAAACAAGGAATTGGGAAAAGGAGGCAGAGGAAAGCTAGTTTTTCATTCAAGAACCAGAGTGGCTAACTGCAGAGAAGATCATCCTTAAAAGAGTGGACACCCCTTGGTGATTTTTTTCAACCACAGCAATTCCCTAATAAAGACCATCTCCCAAGGTATGAAAGGGTTAATATCTGTTTGGTGGAGGAAGTATTCACACCGATGACATCACAGATATTAAAGGAAGTAAGGTCATCATGAAAGCACTATTTTCATAATACTAATTCTCCCCCAGTTCAACAAATGTCTATTAAGCTCCTACTACACGTAAGGCTAGTTTCAGATGCTAGTTTATCCACTAGGCATTATCAATACTGAACAGTCTTTCTTTTGCATAGATCAAAAAAATAACCTTTCTTTCCAGAGATCTGGTCATGTCACACCATTCTTCAAAAATCTTCAGTTCCTAGCAAGTAAAGTTCAAACTCCCTTGCCTGGCATTCAAGGCCCTTCATAATCTAAAATGACTCTACCTCTCCAGCCTTTTCTCATGACTACCCTCTACACACCCTATGGTCTAGTTAAACTAGACCACTCTGCTGACCCCTGTGTGTCCTTGTTCTACGCCCTGTATCTCTAATATTCTCTCTCTCCACCCCCTAAAGCTCCACTCCAAGGGTCCACTGCTAGCATCATGAAACCTTCGATTACTCTCAACAAGTCATGAACTTGCCCCTTGAATCTTATGTAGCATCTAGTTTTGCAGCTCTCTAATGAACTTATCATGTGAATGTTTTATGATTGTACTGCTAAAAGCTTCATAATGACAGGAACTCTGCTGCATCTCAATATTTCATCTACATATGTATCTAGTGCTGTGGTTTGCTGTGCTTAACAAAAGAAGAGGAAGAGGAGAAAAGCAGGAAGAAGGAGGAGGAGGAGGAGAAAAAGAAGAGCATTTATATAGTGCTTTAAAGTTTGCAAAGTGGGAAGTGGGTGCTGTTATTATCCCCATTTTAAAGATGAGTAAACTAAAATAAACAGTGACCTGGCCAGGGTCAAAAAGGTAGTATCCGAGGTTCAATCTGAACTCAAGTCTTTCTGACTCCAGGTCCAACACTCTTATCTACTAGACCTCCTAGCTGCTGTTAATCAAAGGATGAGAAGGAAATTAAGTGTAGATTCCATTCTTCAAAAACAGACCAGACCTTGTCGAGAACTCTTAGAAACAGCCCTAAACTAACAAAAAATAAAAGTGCATCAGTAATAACATACTACTCTCTCTTTTGTGCAAAAAGTTGTAATAGACACACAGAAAACAGTATCAATTTTTATTTATCTTTTTATGGGAAGAGGAGAGGGCTCCAGGTATTATATTAGCAGTTCTCCATGGAATCATATTCAAGTTTCACTGTTAGGCATATCAAACTAAAGTGTGTTTCTGCTAAATAGCCTCCATTGTGTATTTAGTGAATCTGATATGTAAAACTGCTAATGCAATAAGAGCATCATATAAGCTTACCTTGATGTGATCCTCTACAATAACATTTACGAGATCAAAATGTAGGAGACTTAGGTGCTGGAGTGATTTAAGGGTTCTTGCTCAGACAATTAAGTATGTGACCGTGACCTCAAAGTCATGATTTCAGAATATGACACTGTATCTTCTTGAGGTCCTTTAAGACTGAATTATTGTGGGGAGAGGAATTCTCATGAGTTTTGCTTTGGAAAGGGATCATTTGTTCAGTTAAAAAAAAAAGATTAGTTCATTTAACAAATATGTATTTAACACAATCAGGTACAAGGCACTGTGCCAAACCTGTAGGAGATACTTGTATACTTAGAATTATCTGTGATTTCACTTGTGTGGATTTCATCTCCACCCACACAAACCTCAACCTTCTCTTAAGAGTTACTCTGTCCAAAAACTTAATGACCTGTTAGCCAGCTTCCTGGTGCTACGCTTCTACACTTATGTCTGACCTTCAGACGTCTTACATAATCCATAAGCTGACCCAAACACTTTCAGTCTGACAGAGCCTTTCAAAGCTAGCACTCAGCTAGCAGAGAATTCAATAGCTCATGGTCACTTCCATCCCAAGGTGAGGCATCAAAGTAGAACTGTGGCCTGGTGTTATGAGGGTGACACAAAGACTTTTTTAAAAACACATGGTTCTCACCTTCAAGGAGCCTATGTTCTAGTAAGAGGCATAAAATATGTACATACATAACTAAGTATCTGAGGAGTTCAGAGGAAGGAGAAAGACTGTCTTGCTTGTGTTAGACAGAGAAGGTATCATGGAAGAGGTGGCATGTGATCTGGGTTCTGCAGGATGGGTAGAATTCATGAAGCAGTGGTAAAAGAACTTAATTTGGAGTCATAAAACCTGACACTATCATTAGTAGTAATAACCTGTATAACTTTGAACATGACCTTACCCTCTCTAATCCTCAGTTTCCTCATCTTTAAAACGAAGCAGTTGGACTAGATGAGCTTAAAGTCCATTTAAGGTTTGGATATATGATCCTATCATCCAACAGGTAAGGATGGGGGAAGGGCATTCTAAGCTAAATGTAAGCTTAAGAAGAGAGGCAGAGAAATGGAAGGTATATTCAGGAAGGGGCAAAGAGTTCTGTTTAGCTGGAACACAGGGTACATAGAGAGTAAGGAAAGGCTGGAAAAATAGATTGGGATGGATTATGGAGGATTCTGAATGCCGGAATAAGGAGTTTGGACTTTATTTGGTAGGCCAAACAGAACCATCAAAAATTTTTTAAGCAGGGTAGTGACGTACAAAGTAGTTCTTTAGAAAGATTAATCTGGCAATGGTATGTAGAATAGATTAGAGAAGGAGAGTCTGGAGGCAAACTACGAGGAAAGATTACCATCCATATTTTTATGTCTATGAATACTAATACTAACAAAATACTTGAGATCTTAACAATTTGCCTTGGCAAGAAGTTTCTAAAGAAGCATAACTTACAGGAATATTTATTTTAAAAGATTAGTTTATTGCCAGAAAATATTTGTATATTTTTCTTTATGCCAGCATCCATGACATGGACCTTCACCAGATTAACATTACAAACATTCACAAAAGCTTTCACACTGTCATAATAAGCGAGTTGTGAATTTCACTGTTATTGTAGGCTAACTTTAATAATGATGTGTTTAACTCACTAGTAATACCAAGAAAAAATAAATCTGACAGTTGAGGATTACACTTATTTGTACAGATACACATTTTCATAGTTTTGCTATGTTTACTTTTTTTAAAAAAATTCAGAACACTTCCTTTTTCTGAATGTCTCTCTAGGTATAAAACAATCAACCACAAGATTTCTATCTGCTTTACTAATGCAGTATAAGTTCAATGTTTTTCATTAAACATTTTGCTAATTTAGAAATGAAACGATTTACTTCCAAGGAAGAGGCTGAATAGTATAAGGTGAAGAGCACTGGATAGGGAGTCTGATAACTTGGGAGTCTAAGTACTGGCTCTTCTACTAACAAGCTTTGTGACTTTGGATAAATCATTTCATCTCTCGAATGAATTCAACTGTAAAAGCAGGTGTTTTGGCAAAGTGATCTCTAACATCTTACACAGTGCTACTATTCTATAATCTGACTAGGATCATTTCTTCATTTAGCATAAGCTTTTTTAATATCACACTATATTATGTAAGCTATTGTTATTTACTTGAATCCTTCAAAAATCCATGATTTCAGCATTTTGGTTAGTCTTTCTATTGCCTATGCATACCCTGTGAAGGGCAGCAGCATGACATAATACATAAAATTCTTAATCTTTATTCTTTCAAAGCTTTAACCTGGGCAAGTCACCACATCTCTGTCTACCTCGTTTTTGTTTTTTTTTTTTCAAGGAAAGGCAAAGGTTATATGCACTGGTTATTAATAATAACACTTAATAATTATTAATGATAAATTTACTAACAATATATCACTTTAATGTTTGCAAAGTACTTTCTTCTCAACAACCCTGTTAGGGAGGTAATGAGAGTTGTTATGGCCAAACAGTTCATCACTTTATGGCCAAATTTGTGATGAATCTCTAAGTATTTGCCAATACTGGTCCTCAGATGACTGATGACATCATCATCATCTCTTCCTTGAAGTCATTAGATTGGTAGGATGATGCAGAGCTTCTGCTTCACTAGCAGAATTTTCAAGAAGTTACTTACCTCTATATCACGAGGAATTAGAAAACTTTAATGGAATATATTATTATTATTATCATTAATTATTATTGACATAGAAAACAGACAAGTGAAATTGCTTTCTAAGGAATTTTGACAGATAAAAACAACCTATCTTGGTGCTATAGTTTACTGCTTAGTAAATGCCACCCCTTCAGCTTGGCAACTGATATAAATTTTTATCAGTTGGAGTTGGAAAGATCAGTAAAATGAAAATAATGCTATTTTGTTGTTACTGTTTTAATTGATTTGCCCTCACCAACTTATTTATCATCCCCCTCCATCTCTACCTATTGAAATCCTACTCATTTTAAGACTCAATTCAAATGACACAAAGCCTTTCCTGATTTCCCATTCCCCTCCTATCTCATAAGCCTCCCTTAGACTTATAAATTGATTATGTAAGGTTGTATATTTTAATTCTGTATATATGTTATACTATTATTAGATTGAATGTTCTATGAAAACAGGGATCACAAGGTTTAGAACTCGAAAGGACCTTTGAGATCATTTAGTCCAAGCCTCCCATTTTATATATGAAGGATGGAAGACCTAGAGATGTTAAATAAGTCTGTCAGTCAACCAACATTTATTAAGCACTCATTTTTTTTTTCCAGGCACTATGCTAAGGAATGGAGACACAAAAAAAGGCAAAAACAGTCCCTCTCTTCAAGGAGCTCACATTCTAAAGGAGGAGACAACATCCAAAAACCTATGTATATAGAGAGAGTGAGAGTGAGTGACAGCTAGAGAGAATGAGAAAGAGAGAGAGAGAATGGAGACAGTCTCATAGGGAAAGCACTAGTATTAAGGAAGACTGGGAAAGGCTTCTTGGAGAAGGTGGAAATTTTAGCTAAAACTTTAAGAAAGTCAGGGAAGCCAGGAGGTAAGGGTGAGAAGGGACAGGATTCCAGCTATGGGGGGCATCTAGGGAAAATTTGATTCAAGAGACAGAGTGAGTGTCTTATGTGAGTATCAGCAAAGAAACCAATAACACTGAATCCTGGAAAGGTAGGAAGGGGCCAAGTTAGGAAGTGACTTTCCAAGTAATTGGCAGAGCTAACAACTGAACGCTGCTTTCTCTGACTATAAATTCAGTGCTCTGTCCTCTACTCAAAGACAGTCCGATTTGATTCTTATATCTCTCCCAACTCTCCCAATTGCTCTGCACTCAGAAGGTCCTTTATAAACAAATGTTTTCTGAAATGGTTGAATTGACCACCTGCTAGACTGAATTAAACAAACTGATTTATCATTCTGTTGTTTTTTAAACAGTCTCTAATGGAATCTCACTTTGCAAACATCATTGTTCTCACTCAACATCTTAGCCAAAATACTTTTATTGAATTCAGTAGCTGGGGATCTTTAATCTATCGTTAGTTTGAAATTCTTAAAGTCAAAGAAAAATAGAAAAAAGGAAAAGAAGCTTCCACTGACATCACAGAACAACTAAGAAATGATAATTATTTGGCATTTTTAGAATTAATCTGGAATTATTTTATGTTTGTCTATAGACATATAGATACAAATGATTTTCTGTTAAGTATATGATATCATTATTTTAAAACATGTTTATTCATGTCAAAAATCATTGGAGTTCTCTAAACGTTATCAGCACTAATCTCCATGCATCTGGCAAATTCACTTAGCCAGCCAGAAAGGGGCTTCTCTATCACAGCAGATTAATCAAAAGACCACTGGGTGCAGACATTGTCTTGCCATCAAAGATGAGATGTTTTCCTCCTAAAGGTCTGCATTTCTTTGATTATATTTTAAAATTGTTTTGGTGACACCAAAATGCATTTGTCATGAATATTTTTAGATGGCCATTATTTATAAACTATCTCATCATTTTCTTATCTGCTGTAGCCTTCTTGGACAACCACAGCTTGAACATATTTCAAAATCTTCTTCATGGTTTCCTACTTCTTCAAGCACAGGAAAATTCATTCATTGGGAAGTTTTCTATTCTGGGCCAAAAATTATTTTGGTTTTATTTTTAATTCCTTTTTAAATATAGAATATCTATTTTAAAAATGTAAACATCTGATTTTACCCCTCACAATGATATCTCCTTAAGCAAGACAGGACTACCGTGTTAACATGGAAAGGTGCACAAACCTGCCACAGGTGACATTATTAATTACCTCCACTGTTATCTACCATTATTCTTGGTAAACCACATTCCCAAAACAATCCAACAAATTCAGCAAACCACTAAAATGGTAGCAGTAAATTGGATCCATTAAGAGAAATTCACCCAGCACTATCTGTTTACATCAACTTGTGAATTATGGGGTAAGGGATGACTTATATAAGTAATTTTACACCAAAATTTAATCTATTTCATTTGTAGGCTATTTCTCAGGGGTCCCATTTTGCGCAAAGAAAATCACTCGAGCCAACGTAGTATTTCTTAGCTGTCATGTCGAATTTCTACGTGGGGGGGGAGGAGTAGAATAATAACGGGAAGACCTGTCAGCGATTAGCCATCCATAAAAATGTTTTCCCTTGTGCTCCTCCTTTCGATCACAATACTGGCGTCAGTTTGTCTCATGTATCTGTTCTCCCTCCTCACCGTCCCCCCCACCACACCCCCAAGCAGAGACCTGGCAAGGAACTGCAAAGGCAAGGAGAAAGGCAAATAAACCAGCCACACGAATAGCTCCGGCACACTTAAAAATATTCCTCACTTTTCTTCTTTGAGTGTCTCAAAGGTAAGGGCAGTAAACAGCTTACAAAACGGACGGTACGTGGGGGTGACCCACCTGTTAGAACCAATCACCCCCACCGCACTCCACACACACACACACACACACACACACACACACACACACACAC